>NC_044245.1:115670403-116012070 GCF_003957555.1 Calypte anna
AAAACCCCTAACGATATTTTCCATCAGGGTAGAGAAATCAATAACCAAATCATGACCTGCATTTAAATGCACATTTCACTGCATTTTCTTTAGAACAGCGATTTTAAATTCTTTTTTTAACCTTGTTATCAGTATTATCTTCTTGTACTACTTGGCTTGCAATGTGTACTGAACTTAGAGAACATTGGCAGTTTTGAGTGCATTTGGTCCCATATGTTTTCGATATTACAGAGTCCTGGGGCTCACAAATATTTGAGCTGAGACCATGTAGCAGCTTCATATACTATTGGCTCAAGGCAAATAATTTGGGAAAAATACTAGTTGAGGAAATAGAGTTGAAAAACTCGATTTGAGCAATGGTAGATGAAGAAAGTGTAAACAAGAGGTTGAAGATCTCTGAGGTCTAATTATGAAAGCTAATACATATAGACTTTCTGCCCCTAGCTAAACTGTGGGATTATGGATCAACTCCCAGCTCCTGGGTTCTGCTTTGTTCTTCAGCTACATCCCAGCTAGAGATAGAGTTTACTTTGTGTGTTGTTCTCCTTCTCCTGCATTTCTGTAGGAGGAATTCTGAAAGCTGCACAAAAAAAATGTAGAAAAGATCAAGAAAAACTCTAGCTTTGTCACCAGTCTTGTCAAGCTATACCAGCCACCAACATACTGTTATTTTTTTATTCCTATATTTCTTGGGAGACATTGCTTTATATGCAGAGACAATTGAAGAATTTAAGAATTTATTGAAGAATCAATTGAAGATTCAATATTGAATCAATTGAAGAATTTATCTGAGATTCACACAGGAACTTCCTTTCTTTTCCATGGTGATTCTCTGACATCTAAAAAAAAAAAAAATCAGTGTTTTTCACAACTAACATATGCTTCTAACTGACCCTCTTATGTTTTGTTTAGGTTTTTGTTTGGTTGTTGTTTTGGGTTGGGTTTTTTTGACAGATAGCTCAGATAATAATGTATTTGGCATTCTAAGAATGAAATTAAGGAAAAGAATACTGTTGTGCCCATTTATACAGCCACTTTGTGAGAATTGTTAACACTCCCATTCTTTGGTGTAAAGTTGTGACAGCTGGAAAGAAAGCAATCCCATGTAAAGATGTACTATTTACAGGTTTGTTAAAAAATCTAGCAAAGCCAACTCAAAACTGGTCCAATTTTATGCCTTCAAAATACGTATTTTAGGGTCTCTACAAAAGTCCATTTTCTGCAGATTTCTTCTTCAACAAAGTTTGGTGTAGCTGTAAAAAAACTACCTATGATTCCAAGTGCATATGCTTCATCACCACAGACCATCTGAAGTTCAAAGACTGAAATCTGGAAGAGAAGAGCTGGGGTTGTCTGTAAAGAACAGCTGACATGGACAAAGAGCTTGTGAAGTATGGAAGAGAGTGTAGACCTCTAAATAAGGTATTCAGTTCCTGATCAAGCTCACTCCATTAACTGACACATAGCATCAAGCTCTTCAGTCTTCAACCCTTACTTTGCACAGTCTCTCTTTCTGAAATCTGTAAGAATTGCATCTGGAGTTTACTGGAGAAAAAACCCTCAATTAAAAGAAAGTTCTAGTGCCTCAGTTTTTTTCAACAAGTGAACACATTCCTGTTATAAGGAATTAACTTTTAGCAACAAAATACTCTTCCATATTATCATTATGAAATCACAATATAAATACAGGGAATCATACTGTCTTCTATGAGTAGTATGTTGCATTACCCAAGATTTCAGGGCACGAGTCCTAGAGAAATTAAATTTTAAGTGAACTCATCAAAGACAGAAAATGTCATTGGAATTTGGTCAATGAATTCTTGCTGTTCAAAGTCTTTGCTCAGCAAATCATACAATGATTCGTTCAAGGCTGCAAATCACTGAAAAATAAATGTGAATTCTTAAACTTCATGAAAAATTCCTTCAGAAAATTCTGGCAATTCTAACATGACGTAATCTGTCCTCTGGCAATGATTGCACATAGACAGACAAAATGTACCACAGATATTTTTGTGCTATGCAAAACTAACAAACAACGGATGTGATTTGCTACACTGAATATGAGTTTCCTGTAAACGTTACTAACAGGTCAGTAAAGCCTCTGTGGTGTTGTGGTATCAGCAAGAATCCAAGGGGTGAAATACATGAGATAATATCAGTCTATCATGTTTTTCACACTCTTGGGTGAAAAAAGTCCTGGCCTACCCATGCCCCCAGAGCTGGAGCTATCAGCATTCTGCTTGTCACCTCCAAGGTCAGGATTAATTTCCTTTTTTTCTATACTTTTACCCATGAAGAATGAACTAAATAAATGGAATCGACAGATAAAGTATTTTATGAATAAATTAGGAAGTCTTTCCCTCCTGTCATTGTCACCTCTTGAAGTGACAGATTAGCTGCTGATCTGAAATCTGTCAAGTGAATTCTTGAGCTAACACCCTCCACCCCTCCCCAGAGAAACCCCTAGCTAAATAAAAAACAGCTATAAGAAGATCCTTCCCACTGAAAGCTGAAGATGCTGAGTCTTGGAGCTGCAGGTCTCACTTTACCACACAGACTTAACCATATAGGCATTTTCTGCTAGGAGCAGTAATACTTTTCCTTTCAGAAAATCAGTATATGGAAAGCCTGAGAGACTCCACAGACCTCCTTATTAGTTGACACTCACTAATTAGCAATAAGTGACCTTAACTAAGACCTTAATCTATGTTATTTATACACACAGAACGTGCTTTGGTGTTTATTGCTAATTAATTCACTTTACGAAGTCTTCTGCCTAACGTTTAAAGTTGTTTAACAAATAGAAGGTTCAAAGTTGAGGCTGCCTCTTCATCTTCAGTGTACCTAGCTAGGTCTACATGTTGTGGCACATATGGAATGTAGCATTGTTCATTGATCTAACACACTCAAAATGTGTAGACACCAGGGAAGAAATTAAGGGCAAAATCCTCCTCTCAGATCCGTTGTGCATGGATCAGAGATAAGCAGTACAAATTAGAGCTTTACTCAGCTGCAATTCACAAATGTTGCTTCATGAGTTCCCCTCTAGGCTTCAAAAAGAGGTTGTGCCAGTTGTGCAATAACATCCTCTTTGGACCAGGCAAATCTCCACGGGTGTGTGTTCTGGCCTAAAAAAAAAAAAAAAAGACCTTTTTATCTTTCAGGTCTTCACTCCCATTAGACATTTACACATGCACACTCCACTGAACAGGAGATCGAATCAATACCTGCAGGTCCACTTGGGAATGAAACATGAGCACTCAATAAAATAAATAAAGAAAGGAATATGTGTATAGTCCCCAGCCTGATGAAGAATTCAAATTGCCTCAGAGTGGTTATACAGGTTTATACATAGAGCTTGTTTAATTTTCTGTTAATTCCCTGTGTTGTGTGCTTATTGCAATTTACTTTTACTCTAATTAAAATAAAATATTAGTCAAGGTTGCTGTGTTTATCCTTCATCAATACAGCCAGAAGAAAGCCAGTGCATGGGTTAATGATGCATTTTCACCTCCCTTTAATGTTCACGGTGGTTTTGAATTTACATTTCCATGTGATTAAAAGGAAGGTTCTCTTCGTGCTCAACTACATGTGAGGCATATCTGCTCTTGGTCCAAATATTGTATCATACTTCACTATCACTGAGGTGGTTGCTTGTCAGGGTATTGCTACTTGGGAGCCAGGAGACAACTATTGTTAGTGAGACAAATACTGTGAGATTTGTACCTATGATATGTGTAATATGTTTATTTGTGTCAGTCAGAATATGGTTTTTCATGTCCAGGAGGGAGCAATCTTGTGTTTTGTCTTTGAAATAAGATTCTCTGAAACAATCAAATGTATTGAATTAATTTCTACTTACAGCATCAGTAATTGGTACACTGCTAGAGAGGTGCTCACAGTGCTTATGCTTTAGTAATCTGCTCCCGGGAAGAGATCCATCATTTCACTGCTCTGAGTCATCTGGGCTCCAAGCTCTTGGAGGGAGGGACATGGGACTCCTGTCTTGGAAACAAGTCTGATCAATTCAGTACTTAGAATGTGGGAATAATTACTACTCCAGTTTCTAAAGAAAATTCTCCAGCTCCTGTGAAGACTAGCTGGAAATCAGATTATAGATCCAAGGTCATTGCAAAAAGTCCAAAGCAAGCTTAAAACTATGCCTGCTCTAAGCATAATTTTTTTCTTCTTGTCTCATTGAATACTCATCACTGAAATTATTGCAACTACTCTGTATTCTTCCTTGTTTATAAATGTAGTAAAAAATAATTTGGATGCTAAGATTTGTATCTTTTTTATTTATGACCTCCCCCAGTATTTATTTTTATAATGCACTATTGTCCTGTATTGTCAGTACAAGATTTTTGAATACTAAGGATGTTGTATTTTTCTCTTTTAGCTTTTGAAAAGCTCTTTTGTACTGGGACAAGTGCATGACTAGATAATATTTTGGTACCTTTTCATGATAAAATACTCCATAGCTGGGGACAGAAATCTGCCGTTATCTACTGATATTGTTTATGAAAGAAATACAACCATCCAGACAGATAGTGTCTTTTGTTTTTCTAAATTGTTTAGATGAAAAAGAGACTCTTATCCATTGACATACAAATAAATGTCCCGCACTGGTGTCTCTGTGCTTTGCTATCACTCCAAGATCTTAAAATTACAAAACCAAAAAATAAACGTGGGATGAAGAGCTTCTGTGGGTGAAGCACAGAACTTCAGATAGCATCACACAGCCTATTCACCAAATTACTGCAGATAAGAGAGTTTTCTTTGCATAAAGGGCATTTATACTCCACTCATAATTGTATTTTTATCCCCAAAGACTGAACAATATGATTAGGAGCTCAGCATTTATTGTACCAAAGAGAAGGAAGCAGACACGGCTTCATCCACGTGCACCTCCTTCTAGGAATCTGGAGCTCTCTGCTTTTCTTCAAACAGGCATTAGGCAGAGGTCTATAGATTTGTCTTTGCCTGAAAACTACTTGGATGATGGTGATCTTATCTAGCCCAGCTTTATAAATACAAAAGATGTTTTGCTCAATAAATGAGTTCTGTAAAGTCCAGTCAGACGCCAGTGTTTGAACCTTCAATCTCCTCTATTCTGTTTTCAGAACTGTAAACAGAGATTTCCACAATTTGATATACTAATGTTTTTGTAAGACCCCAAACATTTTGAAAATAAGACCTTAATATTTACAAAATGCTCATTGCTGAAATAATAAAAACTCACCAAATATTTGAATGTCAGTGGGTGTAGACTAGTTCTAAGTAGTTTAACCAGTTTTTGGATTGTATAAACAGGTGCAAATATGCATTATTTTAGAAAGTAAAATGAGTGATATCAAAGGGAGATAGTCTTACTTCTGTATTCTCCAGAATAGTCTTCTGTGCAAGACAAGCAGGATGTGTTCTGAAGTAACAAAGGGGAATTGAATATCAGTAAATGACAAATATTTGAGACTGGGAGGAAAATTAGTGTAGAAAGGATGGCTGCAAGTCTTTCCCAGCCCTAACAGTTACAGCAGACACAGAACTTTGCACTGAGGTCCACTAGGGTCCACCATGGCAAAAGGTTTCTGCCTTGGAAGGTCAGTCTGGAGTCTTGAAAGCAAGTCAGCTTCAAATTTTATTCACAGGAACAAGATACCAAAGACAAGAGGGATGCTGATATGTGGTGATCAAGCTTTGGACCAGTGTATGGAGGGAGCATAAAAAGTGAGCAACCACCAATGCTAGCAAAATAAGACCCTTAGGAATTATCTAAAGGTCATAGGAAATGAATAAATATTAATGCACTTATCATGCAGAATCTGAGAAATTTGCTGTTATGACTGAAATATTATTCAAAGACAAGTATTGTAATTAAGGTTTTTCTTTTCCCTAGGCAGTGATAAAGAAATGCTGGGTTTCTCCTCAGCCTCTAGCCAGCAAGTGCTTCCTCCCCCCCTTAATTCTAATGCGAGTTCTTAATGCAATAACCCTTTCAGATTGAATGAATAGCTAGTTAATTCTTCAAAAGTGTGGCATTCCTGTTGCTAAGCATTTAATTTCCCCCCCCCTCATTTTCTCTTACTTCCAGGTGCATTCCCGGGCTACAGCAGTTTCTAGTTTGAAGTCAGAAGGCTTAAGAGCCCCTAGAGCTAATACAAAATGTATGAGCGTGCCATATCTTGAAATTCCTGCTGTCGGATGTGCTGGCTTGGAGGGGAGACAGGAAACCTGATGGGGAGAGGCAGGGAGAAGTCCCAAAGGAGAAAAGAAAGAGGGAGATGCAGGGAAAGAAAACAGGCAAGGCAGCTGAGAGCCTAAAGAGCACACAAGATGGGGAAGACCAAAGAATACTGGAGCTGAGGGCTCAAGCTGAGCATAGAGGGGCTGGCTGCAGGTAGGCAAACCTCACTGAGTGATGCTGAGAGAGTTTAGAGGGGCACTGGTTGCCCAACACTGTTCTGAATCAAGTGTTCATTCCCCTTTTCTTCCAGGTCATAGACTTTCCTCAGAGGAGGCTGCCTGGGCCCACCAGGGGATAGTGCAAACTGCAGGCATCAGCTTCTCGACTTGAAGTCTGGGCAAAATGATGTGGCACACACTTGGGGCCTCCAGCATGAATCTCTCCAGCTTCTCAGCCAGGGGAGTTCTGAGAGGGTTGCAGCTGGCAGAGTGTACTTCTACCCTCTGTAATTCCTGCTTTTTTCTTTGGTGTTTGCTTTTCCTGTCTTGTTATAATGAAGCAATTAATACTGTCTGTGTTGTGGGCTGTGGGACTGTTGAGGGATAGTGAAACTATCAGCTGCAAGGGCGGCTTCAAATCCATGGTGTTTTTGCAGGTTTGCAGTATTCCACCTACTGAGTTCTTACCTAAGAAATTCTCAGAAATATGCTGGTTTAAACCAAATGTTCCAGTGAGCAACCAGGGCAGAAATGCACAAGTAGATAAAAACATTCTCAGCGTAAAGACATACAGGCAGGAGCTATCTTTGTATGGGTTGTGGCTGCCCTTTACCATGTTATTGACAAAACTTCAGGATCACTGGTTTGGAAAGGAGGGGAAAAGTGAGACAGAGCAAAATGTATTAAATTGTTGAGGCTCTTCTAGGTGGATGACACGTTACAGGAGGATCCCCAAAGGTCTTGCTTAGCTGTGTAAATGTGTTGTTGTCAGTAGGACATTGTCTTATTTCATCACTTTCCTACTTCTTACCTTTTTCACCTGCCTTCCTGCTTGCTTTCTCCTCTGTTAGACGTGCTTCCAGGGACTGGGCTCAAGCAGCAGTAGTAGAAACTCTCATATATTCATGCAAGCTCCTTTGTTCTGCTCTGTTTTCTCCTAATTTCTGAGAGAGAGCAGAATATTGCAGAGTGGATGGACCATCATCCCAGGTGCACTATTTCATGCATGATAAGACATCTGCCATTAGCTCCTCAGAACAACAAAAAACCGGAATGGTAGCAGGGCTGTCTCAAAGGGTTGCAGCAGAGCCCTAGGGCTGCAAGACTTTCCAAGGCCCTGCAGAGGTGAGTTTGGCCCTGTCCCAGAGTAAAGAGATGTCTGTGTGTGCAGAGTGCTCCTCATCTGAGTTGTGTTGGAGAAAATGGATGGTGGAGGAGGGAGTTGGAAGGACCTTTTAACTGTGGATGTTTGTCATCTAGGTGACCCCAAAGGTCAAAGGTGTTGCAAGATCTGAATAAAAATACAGATCTTGCTCCCAAACAACCAAAAATCAAGGCCTCTGTCTTGCTTCAGTGGGCTTTAGTGAGGAGCAGGGCATTGCCTCACTTGTTTGGAGGGGCAGAACTGTGGAGGAATATACAACACACCGTTCTTTGGATGGTAGCACTTCTGCTATTGCATTGCAACAGGCCAGCATGAGCCATTTGCCTTCATGGCAGGAGCAATGCAACTCTTGTAAACAGAAAAGTCTTTCCCCTTAGCCAGAGCCCATGGACAAAACCCAGACTCTAAAAGCAGTAAACACACTTCTTCATTCAAATCTTCCTTGTCCCACATTTGCTCAGCTGCTGTCTTTGGGATATATGATGCATGCCCTGCTACTCCCTGAGCATCTGCTGTGGGCCACAATGAGAGACTGAGAAATGGGCTAGAGGGACCTGCAGTTGGAGCCAATATGTGCTCATGAGGCAGCTCCTGCTTGCACTGCAGGCAAGAGAGCATTAGTGCTGTCTGTGCAGCAAAATGAGGACTCAATTAGAGCGTGAGCTGGTATAACTCTGCTAGGTCGTCAGGACTGGTATAGGTACAAAAAAAGCACTGAGACTGCAAGTGCACTGGCTCCACAAAATGCAAATCAGAACATAATGAGGGCCCTCTGCATCTCCTCTGGCTGCTAGCAAACCTCATGCCCATGCGACTAAAAAGCCATTGCTACCTTTCTTCTTGCAAGCTCTGCAGCAGGTGTGTGCCTGCATTTTCACACAGACATGGAATTTTTCCTCATGATCCATGGGTTTCTCTCTCTGTCTTGCAGATACACACGTGCCTCGGAGTCATGGGTCCCTGGCTGCCTTAGGCTGTGTCTGTACTGATAAAGCAGACAGACACAGAGCACAGCCCCCAGCCTGGAGCATGGTTGCCCACGTGGCCGTGTTGCTGGCATGGCTCCTGCTCCTGGTTTTGGTCTTGTCCAACTCATCCTCTCACAAGCAGCTCCTGGGCACAGCTGGGAGTTAGCATGGGCCAGAGATCATTCCTAGCTGACAATCTGAGGTTATTTTGTAGGGTAAAAAGATGTAGTTAAATAGGTATGTTTTTGCCTGTCTGCCAAGGAGACAAGAAAATGCCCCGGTGCTGTTTATTATTAATAAGAACATAGCCTGGGCCTAAGTCTGAAAGAACAAGTTCATGAGGAAAAAAAATGTAACCTGTCTTCTCTGAATGTTAGGACCTATTGGCACATGCATTTTTCTTGCTCTCTAACCTTGCAGTATAGAAGGCATCAATGATCACTCCAGACATTAGCATAAAAGTATACGGTTTTGATAACTATTAAGCTACCAAAGCACTAAGGCAGGGAGAGTGAGGAAGGTGAAGACTAACCTGTGGAGTCTAGAAATAGCCACACGGTCCATTATCACAAATTTCAGGCAAAATCTAAGGTCCATAAAAAAAACCAAAAACATTCACATGTCCCTAGCTGTCCCAAGTCACTAAACCCTTCCTAGCAGACCACAGAATTTCAGGTCCTTCAGTATAGAAGACTAAAACCTTAGAAGTCACAGTGGGCCATGGAAAGGGATAATCTGGACCCTGCCATGACTGGAGGCCTCTGAAAAAGGAGTCAGGCAGTGATGGGAAAATGCCTGTGCTGTCTGAGGAACTGTAGGTTAGGGCAAAGAAGTTGAAGCAGAAGACTGGAAACTCACAGATATCGGGCACTACAAACCTAATGTGAAAATGCCAAGCCCTCCCTCTGTCTGCATAGTTGAAAAGTTATCCAGTCCTGAATAACCTCTCTGGTCATCAAATATGGCAGTCTGGGGTTTTTTTTTCTTCATTCAGTAATTTTATAGATGAAAGGGGGAAGTTTGGGTATGAGACTGTAGCTGCAGCCCCATAGCTCATTTTTGCAGTCCCAAACCATCTTGCTTAGCCCAGAAATGCCCACCCACTTCTGAATTCTGAGTCTGCAGCAATGCTCACAGAGCAAGAGTGGTACTTTTCAAAACCATATTTGAAAAAAAAAGCTTTAAAAGTGCTGTTAGGGATAAAGACAGAGGTAAATCAGACTTCAGGAGGTGTCAATTCATCAAGCATATGATGGGATCCCCTTGCAGCACAGCAGCTACTGGAAGTGGCACAGACAGGACAGCTGTAGCTATAGTGTTAAGTGACCCAATCCCTCAAACCTACTGCAGGCAGAACTGCTGAATCACCGACCAGCTGCACCCTAAGTGCTTAAAGATCTGGATGTAGAACTGATGATTACAACCTGAAGCTGCATATAGGACTGACTGCTCAGGTAGAAAAGCTAGCAAACCAGCAATGGAATGTCTGAGGAGTGAGACTGCATGATTTTGCCTTGTTTTGGCTCACCATGATTTCAGGTGAGACATGAGCAATGTTTTGGTGGAGTGCAACAACATAGAGGTCTGGTAGAACAGCCATAAACTCCATAAAAGAGAGGGGGAAAAAAGGGAAACATTGTTTTTCTTTGCCAAATGCACTATCACACAGCAGAGGGGCTCAGCCTTATGAAAGAGAATGAGATGCAGTATGCAGTTTGTTTCACAGCCCTAACAGGCTACACAAAATTTATATATTGGGCAACCTGTTCCCTCTACATCCTTACCTTCGTGGTATTGGAGTGCTACTGCTTCTGCAGCTTGGTTGCTGAATTGTACCAGTTATAATCAAAGTCATGATATTTCTCCCAAACACCCTCAGTATCGATTCTTCATTCCGTTTTGTTTTGAAAAATGTTAACAGCATGGGCTGGCTACATAGCACTATAATGAAAAACAGGGGGATGTCAGGCAGAGCTGTTGGTAGCACACACTACTGCTGCTTTAAGAGCCAGCTGTGCAGCACAGAGAACAAGCAGTGTGCACCAGTCCAGAATGAAATGGGCTACAAATAAATTATTAAGCTTTTCTAGGAGGTGGATGGGGAACATTTTCACCTAGGCTGGAATGCGTGTCATCACATATAGAAAAAGGATAAACAGGCTTAGGTCACCTTGATGAAAATTGCTAGTGACTTACACATCCATATTCAAAACCAGTCCTATCCAGATTAAGACAGCCTCAGACAGCAATTTCCAGAATAATCCTATATAACTCTTTCCAGGCCTTCTTAATCATTAGTATGTGTTGATTAGAAAAGGGCTTTAATGTGCTGATTCAGAGATTCCATGTTTGTTTGCTGAATAACTGGAAGGGAAACATTTTCAAGTTTGTCTTTTCATGTTCACTTAGTCCTGTTGCCTATGAAAGGCAAAGGTGTTCTTGTGGAAGATCCCTTCTGTAGCCACCCTGAAAATTTCATCTGGCTAGTTTGGTCTCAGGTATATCTTTGCATGACAACATGATTTCATCTCGAGGCAAAATTTTCAAAGCAAATAAATCCATTGGGACTTTTGTAAACAAAACAATCAGTTTCAGACACAGTCTGAAAAGCAGTGCAGTTTACACAGGCAATGTGCCCTGTTCCTCTCAGAACAAATTGGGATGATTTTTTTTTTTCCCCTATGAAAACAATAAATATTGTAGCATCAGAATATGTTTCTGAGTAGTGTTTCAGATGGATGTTAAGCAACCAAGAGAAATTTGAACTCTCACATTCTAACCATATGTATTATAAATCTCTTCCACCTCCTAACCTTGCAGCATTTGCTGTCCTGGGTCCAAATTTCTTGTCAATCTCTATGATGCCACGAGATGGAACACCATGCTTAGAGCACACATAGCAAAAGATAATTAGTTTTAAAGTTAAATGACTGCCTTTGCTTGTCATCCCAGTACTGCCTCTAAACTCCTACTTTGCACAGAAAAGGGGTAGGGTGCAATTCACCCTTTAGAAATTTTCCAGTGTTGAAAGGGACCTCCAAAGTTCATCTTCTTTGTACTCCATTAGGGGTCAGTTATACCTAAGCCACCACACTTAAGGCTTGCACCTTGTTTTCTTGGTCTAATGCTTTCATAAATCTTGTGACCAGAGTTTTTTTCCTCACTTAGGTATAATGTAAATCTAATTTCTTTCAAGGCAATCTGATTTCTCCAGGCCTTTCCTCTCTTGGACTCAGAAGACCACCTTCTTTTTATATAAACCTTTACAAATTGGAAGGTCTTTTTAACTAAATGAAAAAAGGCTAGTTCATTCTGCCTTTCCACCTTGGCCACATTTTTTAGAAGCTGATCATTCCTTCTGCTTTCCTCTGGATTACCTCCAGTTGGTATGCATCTGTCTTTAAGTGCAATGCCCCAAATTGGACACAGTCCTTCCACTGAGGCTTCTCCAGTGGCAAGTAGAGCAGAATAATTTCATTTCTCTGTCTTACATCCAACAGTGCTCTTAAAACATCCCAGAATGAGAGCTGTTCTTTTGCAGCAGCCTCATATGCATCTGTGGCACATTGTAAACTTTAGATACTTTTTCTGCTCTATTGCTATCTGGCTCATTTTAAATCTTTGGTTCCAAGTTTCCAGGCTTCATTTGCCCTTTGTCAGTCATCAGTTTTCTACTTTCAAACTGAGGCTACTTACCTTGCTTAGGAATCCTATATAGTCTTCCAAATGCTGCACCTCTTAAGTAATACAGTTGCTCTCCCTGCTCCATTGGTCATGTCACCAGTGACAGTATTGAACAAAACATGGTCAAAAAGCAGATATCCTTGCTTGAAGTGCACTCCCAGGTTGACCACAAACCATTATTAACTACATCTCATGTGGAGCTTTTCACTGCTTTCAAGCACTAAAAGAAAAGGCAGCTCATTTGACAGAAATAAATAAATTATAGCTTTAGTTTCAGTATGACTTAATTTGATATCCCTACAGATGGAAGAAAATTTCACCCAGGCAGTCGTACCTCAGGTTGCCCTCATACAAGTGTTATTTTGAATAAATCTGCTGCTTCAACTCAAAAGGAAGGAAAGTATTAGCTGTACTCTGGATAAACCACATTGCTTTCAGGAGACATAAATGCTCTGACAACTGCAAGTGTTAGAAAAAGCTGTGGATTAATTTGGTGTGACAGTGATCTTGAAACCTGGATCTAGAAGTGCACTGAGAGGCAGTGAGTATACAATAGATATATATGTAACATAACCTATTCAAGAGAGAGAGACAGCAGCTTTCCTCTTTCTTGAGAACCACTTTCTAGATCTTTTGTGAGGCTTCTACCTTCAGTTCAAGGCACAATGCTTTCATTAATTGTTTGCAAATTAAAATGTTGGTCACTGTTAGTGAATCCTTGATTAAGAAGAAAGGATCAGAGCATGATATACTTATGCATACCTTGCTCTTTTCCTCATACAAAATTATAACTCTGGGTTGAACACCACTTCTGTTAACACTGAGAAATTAATCCTTGCCTTTTAGGAGTAAGGTGCAGTATTAGGACACTTCAAATGGTTTTTGCTTCCTTGGTCAGCCATTCCTTGGTTTAGCAAGAGCATTCCTTCCCAGCCTTGGCTTCTCCTAGCTATCCCTGTAAAGGCTTAGATGCAATCTGTGAAAGTGGAATCACATTGTAAGTGGTATTCCTGCTTCTTATCCTTGTGTGTCTTTTGATTTACTCTGGAGGGGGCTCTGGAAAAGTCTGTGCAAGTGTAAGAGAGAGTAAAGTTACAGAGAGGTAAAATTTAAGCAGTAGATTAAAGCATTACCTTGTGTATTTTTGTTCTTAGTACTGCTGCTGCACAAATCTGTAGACATTTCTGTCAGCCTTCTCCCTCCTGAACAGTGTTGTGCATGAAATTAATAAGTTATCCTGGGTGGTTAGTTGCTGCTCTGCCCCTCTTCAGTGAGACTGCCTTGGCTCCCACTGCATATTATAAAAGCACTCAGAGCAGCAACTGCTGCCCAGTTTTTAAATGTCCACTCCTTAATCAGTTCCAGGTTTTGAGTGTTCATTTTCAGGGAACTGTAGATACCCTCAGTTACCATTCAGGCCAACTGGCATTGAAGCTTTTCAGTACATTACAAAATCAGGATGAAAGCACTTACTTAATATGAGCACATAAAATCAGTGACCACTTCTGGCCCTGGTGCAAATATGAATTTGTATTATCATGAACCACTATTCCTGCAGTTAAAGGAAAGGGAAGCAATTTATTAACACAAAGCAGACACTTCTTCAATGGCACTTGTAGGAGCTGAAGTACTGTCCTTCTCTAGAACAGAGTTAAGATGTAGTATCCATGTCTTATTAGTCAAAGCAGGGGGGTAAGATGTGAGCTTACCCTTACTTACTTCTCACATTAAAAAGAGGGCTCACACTTAGATCAAGTAACCACATCAAGACAAATTATTTAACAGCTACCTGGTGCTAGACATTTCTCCCTAACATCAGGTTCTGGCAAAAATATTCTGGAATGGAAATGTACCTTCTTTTTACACACATATTATGTTATTTCTAACATAAATGTTATTTCTCAATATTGCCTTTTGAAAGATGTTGCACCCAGCTGTTTAAATAAATATGCACTGAAAAAAGAACTCCTCACCAAGAATAAAGTACAACAAAAGGTAGATCAAGGGAAGCTCAGAGCTCTCCATGGCAAAACAGAGGAGAACGAAGCAAGCTTGGTACCTCAGGGGTGACAGATATGGAATTCCCTTCATCATAAGCACTTTTTCACTTCACCCCAATGCGTCATGCTGGTGAATCCTGAGGTTAATTATTAGATTATTCTAATACACATCAAAGGCTTTTGGAGGCTCCCAAGTCTTCACAGTTTAATACGTTCATTTATCAGGTGCAAGTAGGAGAAATGAAAACTAATTAAATGAGGTTTTTTAAAGACTTTTAAATTATCAATTCTTTTCAAACTCCACTCATTGGACCACTGCTGTGATACTGCAGAAACTGCAAAATAGTGCTAGAAGGGACACCTGTGTTCCAATAGCTTGCATGCTTTGTAAGAATGGATTGGTTGATACTTGAGTTTTTTGCTTAAAATATGATAGCATCAAAACTTACCTGAATATTCCTCAGGTCAGAGCAAGCACTCACTGAGATAGTTTTACAAATAATACTACCATAATTCTAACAGGTCAGCAAAGAATGTTTTGGCTTTCTATCCCAACACCATTTCACACACCTCTGCCTGTAACCACCATCTACTGAAAATATGACAGGCGCAGAATTCAGGAGTACAAAGAAATCACATGCAGCAACAGGCACTGACAATTTTTCTGTTCTTTTATTATTTGACATCAAGGGCAGCAGGTGGAAGGGATGTCTCCCTTCATTCCAAGAAAAATACTCAGTTAAAAGATCAAAATTATCATCTACAGGAATGCAAAACACAGGTGTATCCCTGTATTCATCTGGTCCAATCTATAGCAAAGGGGTTTCCTTGATCAGCAGCAAGAACTGGATGAGAGGACATTGCTTAGTCCTGGCCTAGTCAAGTGACACAAGATTCTGCAAAGAAATAGGCTGCAAAAGGAGATCTCAGGGAAACACAGAACCTGCCTTTGGAACACACTTTCCACAGGAAAAAAAAAAAAAAAAAAGAATCAGCTGGACTTGTCCTTATTTAGCTGGGGACAAATATAGAAGCAGAGTGGTACAAACATATCTTCAGTTGCATATTACTATGGAGCATAGGACTCTGAAAAAAAATCAGGAATTGCAGTGCATTGCTGAATCCTGCTTCAGTACATGGAAAACCACTAAATTCAGCTGGGTTTTTTTGGAGAAAAGGGGCTAAATAAAAGAAAATACTCCTTGGGAAATGAAATGTAATTACATCCCTTGTTGTTTGATAAGTACAAATCAATTCTGCAGTGGTTTACCTGCATCTTGCAACCTTTAAAATGACAGCTAAAGGTTTTATTACAATTTATTACTAGTTATAAAAGAGGGAGTTAGTTCATTAACTAAATCTAGCAAAGAAATCATACAGTCTAATTCTTCATGAGAATTTCTAAAATTTTATTTACTGCATCAGAGCATCTATACAGACATAAAAATAGACTGTGATAGCTCTGGGGGAACTGTTTTAAGCTGTGAACCAAAGTTTCTCAGCTACATGTGGATGTAAAAGGGAGCCCTTTACTAGCAGTGAGAGAGAGAGGTGTGAGGAAAAAAAAACATTGACTTAAGAAAAATTCTGAAAAGTGGTTGAGGCATAGAAGGCCTCAAGGGGAAAGAGTACAAACTCGTTATTTCTGGACACTGAATAATTACAGTGTTTCATCTTGTATATCCACAGAACTCATCAATGAATATCCTGGACATAAAATATATGTAAAATTGCAAAAATTCAATAAAGACCAGAATTATATATTATTTAATGTATTAGTGCTATTCCTGCATACATCATATCCATTGTGTGTTTCTTTATTCTGATAATGTGTCTGAATTTTCAGGGGGAAAGAAACAACCTTTCAGGCACTTCTTGCTTTCCTTCTTTAGGCATTCCCAAATGATACTCTATTTTCTATGAAAGCCTATTTTTTTCAATGATTCCATCACCATTCACTCTTTAGCAAAGGCCTTTCCACCTCATGTCTCTAGATGCATCAATATGCATTTTATATGGATATTCGTTTTAACCTCCGATGACTTGAGGCTTTTCTCGTACAAATGTGATTTTCCTACTTGGAGCAGACACTGGATATTGAATATGTGTCCTGTTAGTATTTGAATGTTATGAAAAGGTTAAGAAGAAATTATTTTTTTTTACCGTTTTGTTTTGTTTTGTTTTGGAAAAGTTTCCTTTTTCTTATTTTGATTACAAAATATGACATCAGTTACTTGTCCTTGCCTGATTGTAAACTGACACATCAGGAGGCTGGCTACCAGTCACAGCCTATTTTTACTTCTAGTGATAGAACTCTGCTTTCCTTTCCAAAATGGCTTGTGAAAGATTTTTATTCACAATTATGAAGGACATCGTGGGGATCTGAATACAAGTGCTGCAGCATGCTATGTGAGTATATATGTGTACACATATGTGCATGCATGTATGTATGTATATCTGGGGGTTACAAACCTCAGTGTTACAACACATAACATTTTTCCTTTAGCTCAGGGTTGAGGAACCTACACTTGTAGGGCTGGAAACACACAGGTTGATCCCTTGGACCAGATGTGGTTGACTGCTGGGCAGCTTTATAGGCCCATGCTTGAGGTCACAGATTTATTATGTGCAGTGAGAGTGCTCAGACCTGTGGTGGGACCCCAGAACCCCCAGAGCTGTCTTTGTAGATATGACAGAATGAACAATATCCTCTTAGTTAGGGCAATATGCCCTCTTTCTGCTGAGCTGAGTTGTTAGTAATGCTGCTTTGTATTTTCTTTCATGCAGACCTCATCCCCTCCTGGCATGACTCTGGAAGGGGCACCTGCAAGTGACTTTCCATATCCTTCATTCCTAGAACAAGCAGCAAGTCTTCTTGACACTTAGGAATGACTTTGGTCCAGAAATCCCACCCTTACCCCAAAATGACAGAAATATTCACCAGCTGCAAGATATACCAGATTCTCAGATCACCAAGATCTTTCCAAATTATCTACCCCATACTGGGACACTCAGCATTTCTCTTACATTACAGAAGCACACAAAAAATGTTGTGCTCAGGCCTACAGAAATAAGCAGAGGCCTTTTATAGTCAGCTGCACAGACATAAATACCTACCAATACCTCAAACATTTTTTTTACTATTATACCGTTGAATAACTTTAAACTTCTGCAGGGTGCACAGACAGGCACTTTACAGACAGGTAGGCAGCTGGAAATTACTAATGTGTTATTTCTACTGATCACACCAGTAAACAAAATATGCTCCCACTCAGCTGGCAATCTGCTGTCTAAAACAAGCACTAAGCTCAGTTCCTGATTCAGTTCCTCAGTGGGTGTATCTCCAGGTAGAATTCCTTTCTCTCTCCTTTTTCCTGCCAGATATGGCAATGTACTCCTTTTTTCTTTTTTCTTTTTTTTTTTTTTCTTTTACTTTTAGATCACTCACGATTTCAAAAGTGCTTTACTTATGCTTGAAAGCATCGATTTTTTTTTTTTTTCTTCAAAATGCTCTCCACTAATACTTTGCACAGTAATCTTTGAACTGTGGAAGAAGTCACTGCTTTTGCTCTAATGACCTAGGGGCTTAGCCTAAAAAGCACATTGGCAGCCAGGTGTGTGCCCTTCTTCTGTTCCTGTAAGCACCGTGGAGAACATCTTGTGCAAAGGCCCACGGTGTTCCAGGGCTGCATACAAAATGGAAAATATCTGGGGAAGATACTATATCTCAGAAAAAGCTCAGTTACAAGAAACAATAACTTTGTCCTCCTCTGGCATCTTTGTGAATGTGTGGAAACTCCAGAAAGTACGTGAACCTTTCATCACTGCTACAAGCTTATCCTGAGCAATGGTGATTTGAATGATGTGCCAAATGATATACTACATGGGGAAGCAGACTGAATGCAAAAGTGTCTGTACCATCAGAAATTGATTTCACGACAATGTCAATTACTTTTGGCACTATGTTTCCTGTGGGTTAGTTTCTGACTGGTCTTTTGGCAATCTGTGACTCTTTCCCTATCTATGAGTATTTTAGGAGAGATTTAAGGAATTCTGTACCTATCATAAATCATCCAAATTTTTCCCCTATGTGGAATATCTGCTTATACTGTTTGGGTCAGTTTTGATTATTCTTTCCCAGGCAGAAAATGCTGTTGCTGAGCAATAACATGAGTCACAAAAGAGCTCCCCCAAACCAATCCTGATTTGTGAGATACCAGATGAGAATGTAATTTGCCAGAAAAACCCAGCCCTTCACTTTCTATACATTTTTTGCGCAGTGTACTTTTTTTTTTTTCTGCAGCATGTTTTTGATCTCCAAGTTTCTTTCAATTCTGTTGAGTTACTCATGCTAAATAGGCTGCTGGAGCAACTTCTGCATGCTAATGTGTCAGATATCGATGCTATTTACACGAGATCTCATTTAAGAGCTTAAACACACATCTTTTAATGTTGCAGCATTTACAGATTCAAAGATGGCAGAGAGAATGGCATTATGTCACTTACCATCATTCCTTGTTTAGCTGTGTGACAACAGAGTGGCAGTTTTACACTTATTTTATATCCTTTTTTGACTACACATTCTGGTAATATCAGGTTTAGTTTTATTTTCTTGGAGATAACTGTGAAGTACACAAAGAAAAGGATTCAGCATTTTTTTTTTTTTTTTGCATGGAACTATAAGAGAATCTTGAAAGAGATAGGAGCAAAACCTTTAAGAAATAAGTTTGGAATTAAATAGCTCCTAACAACAATATGCATTAAAAAAACATCAAAGAGTTCAGTGGTTTTAATTAAAAAACAACGAAAACAACAATCTATATCCCTTTTCTTTCCTGACTCAGTATTACTTCTGTGGTATATTGTGGGGTCATATTGATACTTTCTCTCTAGTCTGATGTAGACTTATCCAGTGAAGTGGATCAGATAAGATGTGAAATGTGAGGGGGAGGAAGAAACTTTCAAGCCTTATTTAGTCATTAAAAGATGCAGAAAAGGTACAACCCCCTTTTTTCCTGCCTTTGCAGATCACCTTTAAAGGTTCTTATAGTCATCCATTCGCATAAATTGTGAGCAAGCTATTAACTTTATGGACTCAGGATACTGGTTTCAGACTAGCAGTCCCTAAACAGGGTTTTACATCAAGTAATCTTTTATTTATTTATTTGAATGTTGAAGCTCCTGAGACTCAGGCCTGTGAAGCATTCTGATAATCATGGTTAATTACTGTAATGCTTCTCTGGCAGGTCCTCCTTCAAACATTTTAGCAATATTGTAGCTCATTCAGGATGAAGCTGATTGCTACCTGTACAGGACTTTGTCAGCATATTACTTCCACTTTATACAGATTGGACACTTGCAATTTGAAGTGCTCAAACCAATTTTTAGCACAGACAAACAGCTTGAAAGACAGATTCTCTGACAACAATCAAACCTCTGATCCATGGCTTTCTCAGGTACCTTGTTGTTTGTTTGATACTCTAAGACTTACCTCACTGAATCCCTTATTGCTTCATCAGTCTGAAGGCAGCACAACGCAGCATCTTGTTTTTCACTGAATATTCATTTATGGGAAGCCTCACTTTGCCTGAGTTTCTTTGATTTTAAATCCCATAACAAACAAGTTTTAGTCTGCTGACAAGAAGTGTCTTCTTGTCCTCTTCACTCATTGTTTTCCATAGCAGGGACTTATTTTTGCTGCTTCCATTTTCCAGAAGTCCACTGCAGGAGACAGATGACCATTTCTAGCTCCACTCCTTGGTTTCTCCATGCAATATTTCAGATCTCATCACAAGACCCTTAGACTACCACAAACCCTCACTGACAGCAAGCAGAGTGGCTAAGAGGCCTGCTAAGCACTCACCTTCTGAGGGGTGTCAATAAAGCTTGTGACAGTTCACCTGGCACTGGGCTGACACCCTGAGAAATGCTGCAGATGTACTCAGCTGAGCCTCCCATAGGGCGATGCCCTGCAGCCGAAAACAGTGGCAGGGTTATTTCAGCTGGATGCACTACAGAACTTGCAGTCACATGCTTAGCAAAGGAAAAATTTTAGGTTTCAACCCTCTTGACATCAACAGCTCCAAGTTAGACACGTTGCTCTTTTATAGGTGAGAATAATTTCTGGTTTCAGAATAGGATCTGTAGAAGGCTGTGAGGCAAATGAGGATCTGCCCAAGGTAATCAGTGGGGTCTGCAGTACAGAAGCCCAAGAGAGCCAGGCTGGTACAGGTTAGAAAAGCCCAAGAGATTGTTCTAAATTTTGATCTGTAAAAGTAAGCAGTTAGGAAACTCTCCCAGCTGCTCATAATGGCTAAATTTATGACTGATTGAGAGTAAAGGTAAATTACTGCTGATTTACTGTTTCCAAACTTTCTGTTCCTAACCTTTTATTTAGTGAAATGTCCATCTATTTATTTGCCTTCTTGAGCACTTTTCACCACCAGTGCTCAAACAAGGACTGAAGATGGGATCCAGAAGTAGTACCACTTTGCACCTCCAACTTTATAACTGTGTTTTTAAACTATTCACATAATTACATGCAATATAACACAAGCAATACTATCAAGTGTTAAGTTACAGGCCAGGTGACCTCCTTATGCTCTTCTACAACTGATTTGTGAATATTTTTTTCCAGTTAATTTCCTGCTTATAAAAATTCCAGTTTGTTGCAGTTAAATCAAAGTACAAGAAATAACAGATGATAGCATTTGGCCAGCTGATTAAACAGTTAGCATTATGTAGCCTTTCACTTAGACTGGCATACTAGATCAAGATACTCAGTCAACTGATAGGTCAGCTTCAATGATATTTAGCAACTTAGCTAAAGCCATAGGAATGACCAATGAATAAGACGAATGACAAGTGATTAAATATGTTTGTGAAGGAAGAACAACATACAGAGCATCTCATTCTAAAGACAAATGGATCTTGGCTGTATCTGTGGGTCTAACTGAGAACAAAGGAAAAGTTTTTTTCATGGTGTTTCATGTCCATTTCTTAGGAATTTAATGTAGTGATGATTCATTTTTATGTAATAGGGGAAAAAAAAATCCCAAACGTGTCTTATATTTGAGTACAACTATGATGTGGGAGGTAAAGAATCCAGGTTGGAATTCTTAAAAGAAAAAACTCCAAGACCACTACTGTTCTTCCCAATAAAGTCCAAGGACTGTAGATGCCTAAATCCTATAAGTTCTTTTGAAAATACAATTTTTTTAAGGTCTAGAGACAGTTTTAAATAAATATAGTGATCAAGTTCTATTTGTGGCTAACTGCAGGTTACCAGAACTATGTTGGGGAGGTACTTGAAGACATTTTAGGTAGCACAAAAAAAATATAGTGTGCACTTAATAAAAATAGAAGAATGGTAGGGTGAAGCATCTATAATTTTTTTCCAATGTTATATTGAAAGAGAGATTCAAGACTCATAATTTCAAAAATAAGTTGCCATTTTCCAGACAGCTACTCAAGTCAGTTCCCCCCTGTTCACAGCAGGTCAAGATACCTTTTCCTTTCTTTAATTTTTCCCATTTTTAACATATTTGAATATTCAAAATAGCTTGTACATGGAATACTCAAAGATGTGACACAGTTTATTCTGATGTTGTACAATACACATGAGAGTATTATGCATGAAAGCTGCATGACATGATAAATGAAGTTAAATACATTTTAAGTATATAAATATCACAGTTGACAAGGCTGATTCTACTGACTGTGTTTCATACCTAGGAAGACACTAAAGTCAGTAGGAAGTGTCTTCCTTGATTTTCAGTTGAATATATATCATGTTGTCCTGTTCTGAGGTGTTCTACAGTCACCTGGGAGGAAAAGAACCCAAAAACACAAAGCAAGTTCTGCAGATCAGCTGGTGTTTGGTAATCCACTTAATTTCTGCTCTGTGTATGTTTTTTAATAAGAGTCTGCTATAGAGAATATGAGTAAAATAAGCTTTATCTACATGTAATATGACCTTGGGAATGAAGTTAGAAATCTGGGAAGAGAAGGAAACTGTATTTCTGGAAATAAGTATTGATGAAGGGACTGGGGAAAAAAAAGCATCTGATGTGGACGGAAGAATAAAACTTATGCACAGATCTAGTGTTACCCCACAGTAAACCCTGAATGAAAAAGTCTGCTTTTTTGGCTAATACTTTGATCAAAATATATGTGCTTACAGTTGCAGCCTTTAGGAGAAGCCTGAGCCATGTAAGTGTTATGGTGAAGCAGTCTGTGACCTCCCAAAAAACTGTTGAAATGCTACCTGATTTATGCTTATCAGCTTCTGAAGTGCACAGTCTTCTTTAACTTAATGCCAGGGACAATAAAGTGCCACTTTCTTTCCTCTGACCATGTTATGCACTCTCCAAGCTCATACCACTCCTCCAGGTTTTTTTTCTGTCCTGGCAGATTGTAAGCAAGGCACTTTTTAGAAGATGTATTGCATGAACTCAACACCCAGGAAATGTTCAGCTGTATCCAAGTCTAAAATAGAGCATGTTGAGGTCAGGAATAGGGAACATACATCCTGCCCTGAGACTACTGATCTTTTTTGGAAGAAACTGGATTCTTTTCATAGGTTTGACCACAGGAGTTACGGCTAAACCAGGCTTAACTCAATAACAGTCTGCCTGGTATGTAAGGTTTAATACCTCACTTTGAGCTGTCAGAGCTCCTGGTGCCTGAGCTGTCCCTACAGCACACTGCAGTCACTTCTCTGCAGTGGTGGCATATCAGGAGTTTCTATGAGATATATCTCAAGTGTGTTGTAATGCCTTCTGGGTAGCTACTGGAACTAAGAATGAGCTAATATACTCTCTCCCTCTGCCAGACTTATTAGTTTAGAATGAGTGCTGTAAGGACTACAGTTACATGGCTGCCAATAGAGAGATTTGGCTTTTGCAGTTGGCTCAGGGAATGAGCAGGGTGAGATCAAATCTGCTTGAAAAAATTTTCTGTAGATGTACGCTATCACAATCTCACAGCTAAGTTAAGCTATGTTGCCTGTACCATTTTTTTTCTTCCCAATTAATTGTAAGTTTTGCTTATCTTAGAGGAACAAAGTGAGTTTTCACACTGAGAACTGTATTCCTTTAAACCAGAAGCTTATTCTATACCATAGTTTCTCTTTCTTCCTTTTACAGACCTTTAGAGAGATAACTTCCTGAGCCAAAAATCACAAAATCCTCTGTTAATTTGAAAAAAAAAAAACAAGCCCTACATCAAAACTTAAACACGTTGCCCACTGAAGGATGAACTATTCCTACGGTTACATCCATGCAAGTATTGTCTCTGTTTCCCAAAATCCACAAATACCCACCCAGTTGATAAGAAGCTTTTGCTTCTTCACATGCACAGGGACACATCTAGCTCTTGGAGGTTGTTAGGTAGTTTGAACGGAGATGAGAGAATTAAAAAAGGTCTGGGTACATGTTAGCTTGTTGCAGCAGGTTGCCTACACCACATAAGTGACTCATGAGGAAGCAAATGTTTCATCCAGAAGTAAGTTTTAAAGGTGTTCTGCAGAAATGTTTTTTTGGCCTTCTACTCATGGCAAGGCAGCTCCGCATGGGTTACACCACTGCCATGTCCACACAGATTTATTTATCCCTCAGAGTGTTTAAAACACAAGCCTGATGTCATTTAAGTATTTGTTAGAAGATGCATGATTCTGCTGTTATATAACCCCAGCTTTGTATGGAAACCATGCAGTGCAGATCTGATCCTGGCAAAAAGGTCAGATGTAAATTTGAATAATAATAATAATAATAATAATAATAATAATAATAATAATATTATTTTCTTGCTTATAAACAAAAACCCCAAAGCTACCATACAAAATCAGGCAGAAAATTCCTTTCCCTTCAGGAAATGCAGTTACTATCTACAAATATAGTCTTCATTCACAGAAAATTCAGTCCAAATTTCATGAATTCTGCTTTCTGTTATTGAAGAGGAAATGGTGTAGGTCAGAATTTGTTAATGAAGCAGGACATGTCCTGAATAGATGCTGAATATTCAGCTGAATATGTGCTAATCCATGACCATAAGATCTAATTATGTCAACACAAATATTTTGGCACCAAATAAAAAAAGAAACCTTGATAAAATGCAAGTGCCTTAATGAAAAGAAGGTGACGTTGAAGACAGAGAACATCCGAGTTGAAATAAATAAATTAAAAAAAAAACCTATAAATTTTAATACAGCTTTGTTTTGGTTTTAAGCTGGCTATTAATATGTGAAAGTTAAATGCAACTTCAGAAATGAAAATAGATATATGCCTTTCTCATTGCACAAAACAGGGCATACCAAAGCACTTTCCTAAAATTTTTTAAAAGCTGTCACGTTCCTCTCTCTAAATAGATTCACCCGTTCTGGAAAGTACTTGTCGGTGTTTAAAATCCCACTCCCACTGACTCCATACTGAATTTTGCCATTGACCTCAACAGATGAAAACTTTAGTTTGCTTCTGAAAATCTTGTCCATGTTAACAACATCATTTTAGGACTATGTGGCCATAATTAACTACTTATTTAATTCTCTTGGTATTATTTTAATCTTTCTTAAAGCAGAAGCTGCTTCTTACAGAGAGCATAAACACTTCAAACTTGTAACTGCAATTGTTAGCTCTGAGAAGAGCTTCCACTAGCTTCAGAAATCCTCTTGATCGTGTCCAGTCTTAAGTTTAACTTTGAAACAACATTTGCAAGAGATTGCCAAGAAATGATTGAAAGACTGAGAAGTCTGTGTAGGATACTTCTCATAAAACTTCCAAATTAACAAGAACTTTGACAAAATCATGATGCATTTGATGAGCCACAGAGGAAAGAGACTCCAGCAAATAAATTTTTCTGAATTGTTTTATTAGCTCTAGACACAAACAGTATCAAAAGTAAATATTCTGGTTGGCGATAAGTTTTTGGAGGGAAGGATATGATGTTTCCCATACAAATAGAGATATTAAAGTGTTTTAAAGCATTAATGGATAATAAAAATATAACCAGTAAGAAGCTCTTCAGAGTTTGTCTTGAAAATAAAAAGGGAAACAGGAAAAGCAGTATTGTGAGAACTTGACTGCAAGTTTCCCGTAAGAATACATAAACGTTAGTTAGGAAGGGCCTCTTCCCATTACTGCCCTGCAGCTCAATTAAATTACTCTCACAGGGGCAGAAAAGTCTCTTTCAGAAAAATCATCTTCTGCATCTACCTGTAATCCAGAGTTTCCATTTTCACTAGAATTGTTAAACAATGTTTCCTTGTAAGTAGTTTTGTATTTGTAGCCTAAGATATTTAAGAAAAAACTTATGAAGAGATTTAACTTCCATACTCAAGTGCAAGTGTAAAAGTTTGCTTTGCCAAACATAGTAAGAGAGACCAGGAAACTGTGAGACTTTAAAGGCCATCAGTACTCTCAGTCCTCTTTTCTATATTCAATATATTTCTATCAGCAACATAATTTAATCATAAATAGATCTCTGTGGCTGAATATATACTTGTTAATCTGTGTCGTCAGTTTGGGAGGGTAAGAATTTTTGGCCTCCCTTTCCCAAATGATATTGCTTGATTACTCTTCAGCTGAATGCCTTTGTCATTTTTCCTCAGAGTAGTAGCACACGACATGATCGTGAGCTATATACTTTGTGTTTACATCCATCATTCTTTCTTTTTGTGCCTTCAAAGTGTGCTCTTAAGAATTTCAGCAAATCTTATATTCAGCCTTTCTGCCAGATCTCATAACCTCAATAGGATCAGGTGTAGGACTCCAGAGAGTTTAAATTCATGTCTGAGTCAGCACATGGAAATTCCCTCCAAACTCTGGGATTCCTGCCAGCATTTTCAGTATTGCTTAGCAGCTTCCATCAAGCAACTTTGAATACAAACAGCAGCTTCTACAGGCTCTACCTCTCACAGTTTCTTGTAGAAATTACAATTGTTCTACACACTGAAGAAGCCCACGAGCTATAAGGGCTGATGAAACAAAACTCTGGAGCAGACGTAAGGTCTGTATTTCTAACAATGTGAGATTTGCATTCCTGTTTTTTACCCCTAATGCTTCTATTCATCTTAGATCATGGCTTTGCTTTCTGTCTTATCCATTAGTCACACTGACTTGGCATTTCTAACATGCTCATATAGGGACAAACATTTCTACTACCTTCAGGGTGCATCCAGCCTCTTTATATGCAGTGATAACTGCTGGGGGTAAGCACGAAGGAGGCTTCACCAAACACTTCCCTTCCAGCGAAAATTCTCTTGTGAATAAAAGCTGCCAATTCCTTTAATAATATTTGCAGGGTTTTTTTATAAGCAAACTAGCTGAAAGCATTGTTATTCGAAAAATATTCATAGGAAGAAAGAATCATCTACTTTTAATAGGAATAAATATTCAGGAGATTATTCACTCTACCAGTTTTTAAAATCCTTTTTACTATTCTCCAAATACATTTGTGGTAGGAAGGGTAGAGGAAGACAATGGTGTTCACAGATAAAGTGAATGTAGTTCACCTCTAAAGTAAGATGCTTAGGTTATCATGATAAATAACACCATGTGATCACTCATATGATGAAGGCAAAAAATAGCTGCTATGAGTTTGCACATTTAATACAAGGTAGAATTTATTTTTTATGAGATGGACTCTGTGTGTCAGTCTAACATTGTCTGATAAATAGCAGTTATATTCAAATATTTGTCACAGGGAACATTAACTCTGGAATAGGTTTAATTTGTGCCCAGTTGGTTTTATAGGAAACCTCCAGTTTTCATTCTGGCTCCAGACAGGGGCTTCCCAAAAGAAACCTGCTAAAATAGCACCAGAGAGAAGTATTATCTCTCACCCAGGTGCTGATACTCCTTCGTCAAAATAATCAAGCTAATCTCAGAGGGTTCATCTAGAGAAGGCTGAAAATGAGATGCATATCCAGGATTCGATTCCCTTCTTCATTAAAGGGGAATCAAACCCATCCCCCTCAGAAGCTACACCCTCACAGCAGGATCATGGGAGAGATACTTTCATAATTTTTATGCTTAGAAAGCCATAAATAGCCATAAATAGAGCTGGAAAGTAAGCCACCAGGTATTGTATTCTAATCTAGTGATCAAGACAGCCACTTCTGAGGAGGGAGTCTATGAATTAGGGAGGGCTGCACCCAAAGGTTCACATATTCTTTGTGAAACTGGTCATAAGGTAAAATGCATTAAGTGGATCTTCCTCTTCGTTGGCTTTGTGCCCTTAGGCTATACTATTATGGGCTTTTTACTCTGCTCCTATAAATTTTCGGTCATTGTATGGACTTTGCAAATAATGAGGGCTGGAAAAAAAGAGGAGCCAGGCCAGTTCTTCCTTTTACTGCCCAGGAATGCGTTACAGTGGTGGGAGAGAAAGAAGGAGTCCCATATCAAAACACCCTAACTGCTACTTCTACTTCCAGAAGTGCCTTTAAATAAAAGTTGTCTTGGTCCATTTTGCCTTTATGCAGCTGAAAGTCTGTGCAAAGTGCTGAGGCAGACATGTAAGTTTTTCAGAGGCAAGGTTCCAGAGCCTGAGCTAACAAAAATCTTCTCATGGGTTGCTTTTTTGTGGAGCTCAGTCTGAAACGTGTAGCTGCCCATGACCTAATGCTGTGGTCATCACTGGACACAAAGCAAGACAGGTCCTTCCTGTGGCACATCTGCAAAAAGAAAGAAACTAATGTATTCCTCCTGAAATTGAAGAGAAAAAAAATGCATTTCCCGAGCATTAGAAACTGCATCCAACTCTTCAGGTCTGCTAATAACTGGGTATACACCAGATTTCTATAGTAGGTAAATGATTCAAGAGAAAGAAAGCTGTGAGAAGGAACTTTTGCTTCTACTCAAGAAAAATAAGTCAAGTAACTTTCCCACCAGGTTGGAATGCAGAGAAGGAATTGTCTGTAGCAGGAACCTGGAACAGTGTAATGGTGCTGTCCAACTGAATCTTTCTCTGTAGGTCGCATGTCATGACAAGGTTGTAACTGGGGTGCAAAGCAGAATAAACAACACTCTCTGTAGCTGCCTATTTTTGTGCCAACTGAAATCATTTGTTTCTTTTTTTTTTTTTTTATTTTCCTCCAGAGGTAACCTCTTCTCTACCCCTATCTTTTACCTTTTACTCTTCCTTACCCAGAGAGTTCTCCAGGCAGACCATATTCCTGGCTGCATGATGTCTGCACAGGATAGAGCAGCTGAGACACATAAGAAGTGGTTATTGTAGTGAGTCTACTCACCATGGCAACCACCCCCACAACATCTCCCTACTCTTGATTGAGCTTATGGATGTTTTCCCCCTCAGCTTCCTCTCTGTAAAGACCCCCAGAATAAATCCTGGGATTTTTACCAACAAGTGTTACTACCTAACGCTTGTGCCCAAACAGATGTCTGCTATTGCCTTGAGTTGTTGATTGCAAGCAGTACACTGCAAAAGAAATCAGCTGTTGCAGAAGAGGCTCAGACCCAAGAGGTTAATGATGCTGACGTAGAAACTTGCCAAATACACAGTAACCCCTGCATACCACCCAAAAATGTAAAGGTATCTAGGAACCTGAGACATTCCTTAAATTGTGAAACAAAGCTTTTTTGTGTGTGTGTTAAGCATTTCCATTCTGTATCATCTGTATTAATAAGCATGGTTGTGTATTTGTTCCTCTCAGGTCCCACAACACCATCAGCTTGAATATTTGAAAGCTGGTGGTGGGAAGAAGAGGAAACACTCGATCTATAAGAGCCCTGAGGAGGACTAAATGCCTTTGGTCAAGTGACTGGCCAGTGAAATTACCTGGAAGAACCATACCTTGGTCTAAAAATAAGTCTAGCAAACAATGATTCTGGCCATTCCAAGTTATGGAATAGAAATTTCTATGCTTTTTATTTTAGAAAAACAGTGCATGTAAAACGGAATTATAAATCCATGGATTATATTTAAAAGATGGAACAGTGACAGAAGACAAGGAGGCTTAGTCCCACAAAGAGGTCCACAAAGGTCCAGAATATCACCAGTCATTTATTACCTTGAGTAAAACATGCATCATGCTTTCATAATGAACTACGTTTGAAGTGTAGCACGAAAGTCTGTCAGTCTTACTTCTCCCTCTTTTCCTCTGTCTCATTTGCAAGGTGGGAATGTGCATAGGTTTAAAGTTTCTGTCCTTTGTGGGCTGATTCAGATTTGGTGTAGAAAAGGGATTGTTATCTCTCCCTGGCTCTTTCATCTTCTCTAGAGTGACACTTTTTAGTACTATCCGTGTTGTGGACTTCCCATACTACTAATTCTTTGAGGAAGCATTTTTTATAGCATTGGAAACTGCTCTGGGAGATTTATCTCTGCACCACTTGCTTTAACAGATACTTGTCCACGCTGGAATTCCTATGCCAGTCATTACAGCAGAATCAGCCTGTTCTTTGCCTGTGGTTTCTCCACATTTTCTGCTCCACAGTCAACACAGTCTTAAGAACTTGAGTATATAGAATCAAAACTAAGATGTATCTGCAAGTGCATCAACCTATAAATGGGAAAATAAGATGCCATCAGCAGGCTCTCAGAACATTACAGGTCACTAAAGCAGACAGATCACTCCATATGTGAGTCTCTCATAAGATGAACAGGGAAAGAACAAAGGTCTAAACATGGTTTGATAGTATTAGGTGCAGGACATTTACAAAATTAGTATGTTCCAGAAATCAGTTATTTAAAGACTTCCTGATTCAAACAGCAGCAGGAGAATTGCACAAACCAGGAAAAAGTACACAGCATCTGATTTTGGTTACTATGTTTTGATCCCATTTCTAAAAATTATATTCACCCCAAAGCATGACTCCTTTTAAAAATGTGCATTCCAATTCTCCAAAGCTCTCTAGTCTTTGACTTTTTTTTTGGAAAAGAAAGCATAATATATGATTAAATTTGTAAAGTTTTTAATTTAAAAAAAAATATGAGAAATTATAAATACGCAACCATCCCAGACATCAGCTTCTAATACTTGTGGCTCTCCTAGTTGGCAAAATGAAGTTATTCCCATTTGTTAAAGAGGTGGTAGCTACTTATTCCTAGTTCAAAGCAATGGGAAATCTGTTGGTAGCTCTACGTGGTCCTAGTAACTCAGCTTACGTGAATGGACACACTGGGCTAATATAGCAAAATTACATTATGGCCAGATATCAAGTCAAGTGGTAAAGGGGAAGAGTACATGGCTTTAAGTGAGTCATATGGAGTTACATGACACATCAGTAGATAGTAACTGAGTGCAGGATGGAAGGTGGCAGTAGCAGACTGCCAAAAGACTGGATGTGACTGGTACCCCACCAGCTGCCCAAAGACCACTGGAAAAGAGGGTGATTGCGTGACAGTGAATACAAGACAAATTGCTTGACTAGCAGAGGGCTCTTCAGCCCCTCACAGGCTATTCCATCCACAAAGTAAAATGGCTTAGTTAAAGCTACCAGAGCACACAACCTCAGGTCATAAAATGAGCATTAATACTTCTGCAGTCTCCCTGGCTGCAGAGCAGCAGCTTCTTAAGATATGCTAACTTGATCACTGGAGATCTGCTGTCCATATCTTTAATTAATGTATTTCTAACATGACCAATGCTAGTGTTTACCTTGTTCTTTAATTCTAAAGGAAGGCAATCAAAAGTCCCTCAGTAAAATGCACAGATGTCTCCAAATCAATCTCTTTCAAAAGAACTGAATAGAATTATTTTAGTAGAACTCCAAAGGGAAAAACACTGGTGAAAGCAATTGGAGTTTAAGAAGGAGCTTTACAGTTCATGAGACATTATGAAGTAGGATCACTCTTTTATGTCATTTTAGAGAACAGTTGCTCAGATTGAAATTGGAGGTAACAAGTTTGTTTGGAATTTGAAATGGAAAAACAGGTACTGAATGCAGTCCGAGGCTTGACTGAATACCTCTAATATCAGAAAGAGTTTAAAAACTAAAACCTTCCTTTTATGTTTTATTTTTAATCTGAACAATCAATGCTTATACCTCACAAAAGACCAAAAACTGCTGTGAACTGTAATGGTCTGTTTTAACATTGTCAGACTATGTGAAAATACACGGTGTACATATTTTATCCCATTAACCAGTCTCACAAAAAGGGTAAGCATAAGGATTTCATTTTGATCAGTCTGCTCATTGTCATATTTTCTCATCATTTTGGAGGGAAAAAATAGCAGTTTGTGCTAGACAAAAGTTTATTTTTTTTCCTTTCCATTGGAGAAATTCATGTTAATTATTCTCCTGCACCTGTCTAATGGGGTTGAAGTAATTCAATTGTCATATTGTTGTAGATTGTTGCTTTGTGTAATGTATCACCCCTGCTGTTTCACTTTAAAAAAAAAAATTCTGTACTTCTCCATTATTCAGCAAGGCCTAATGATTATTCTACCATTCCTACATGCTGCACTGTTGTTTTGATTTTAATTGGCTTCACTTTTTAAATTAAGTACAATGGTTTTAACAGTGCTGATGACATGCACGGTTTTGTCTTCATCAGTATTTGCTTCCATTTTTATTCTGTATCTATTGACAGTTTATTTATAGGTTCATTTTATGGGATTAGATAGATAGGCACTTTGCAAGGTTCATCATCTCATTTCACATGTTATATTTATCTAATAGCCTAGAAATTTTGAAAATATTCTGAAAATATGCATCCATCCAGAGTCCACCACACTTTCAAAGAAGCAATTTGACTTTTCCAACGGGGGGCAATTTTTCTTCTAAACATCAAAGTTTTCCTAAGTCCTTGGGCATTGTTCCTGCAGCCTTTCCAAACACCTCAGCTAACTGACTTGTCATAAACAACCTCTCTTATAAGCACAGCACTAAACAAAATCTTCCTGCAGGACTCATTTACCTCTTCTTGCCCTCTGGCCCTAAGTCTTGAAAGTATACTCAATATGTTATAACAGCATAGGATTATGATGAAAACTGACCAGAGAAGAAATAATTTCTGATTACTTTTTTTTAAGTGGTGGACATAGTAGAGGATGAGAAATCAGTATTAAATTGAAATGGAAAACAGGAATTACCCTCTTGCAATATTTCTACAGGTTTTAAGTGCAAGCCTGGCTTAGACCAGCTGACAGATGTCTTATTTTAGTGAGAAACTTTTGCAAGAGATGCCAGGACTGTTTTGTTCGTGGAAATGGTATCAGGCACGCCAGAGGGAGGAACAATCCCCATACTCTCCTCTCTGCCAAACCCACTGACCCAGCAGGGGCTGTGAATGCAACTTGACTTGATTCTCTCTGGAGCTGTGTTCAGATCTTCTGTTTTATGGTAAGTCTGTCTTGTCACTGTTGAGCTGTCACGGTAGAAATAGCATGACTGTGAGACAACCCACAAAGCCCTCACAAAGCATTTTATTAGTGGTGCAAGAAGCCAGTTTCTATGAGCCCAGATTGGGCCATATAGTGCTGACCATGAGAAGAAGAGAAAGGAAAAGAGAAGGGAAGAATTTCTGTGTAAAATAAAACACAAAATACACCACTGAGTATAATGTGATGGACACTGTTTCCATACAGCTTTGATCCTCCTTGTTTATGTGCATACTGCATCATATTTCATACACGAGATTAATTTATAGACTTCAGGCATTTACAAGTCACAATTCACTTCTTTACAAACTACAAGATTAGCACCCTCTCTTGTCCACCCCCTCCCTGGACTCCTGATCTCCTGCTTTTAAAATGTTCACATTTTGAGGCTTTACAGCCTGATTTCTAATTTTCTGTATCACAAAAAATGGGTTTGATTTTTTTCTTTTTTATGTTTCTGAAAGCTCAGATTCTTGTCTGTTCAGAGTTTCAGGACCTGGTGTTTCATGAGAAAGGTTAGAATCCATGTGATTATAGAAAAAAATTTGGTTCCTTGATGATGTATAAACACAGGCTTGGAGACTTTCTGCACATAATTTCAGTTCTACCTGCAAAACAGTGTATCTCTTAAAGTGGTTCACGTGCAGAGTAATAATAATTTCTGAAATGAGCCAGCATTATGGTATTCATTGTTTAAAAAGGGGCCAATACACAATTTAAAACTGAAGATATTGGAAAAAAAAAAGATACTGAAACACTTATTATGCAAAAGAAATGACACATAGATAGGAAGATAAAAAAGAAATAAATCTCAACTGTGAGTGCTTCCTATCTGGCCAGTAAAAATCAGATTTACTTAGCAAAGTCTCTACCATCTACCTTAGGAATCCAGTAAGAAATTGGTAGGTATTTAAAGAAGTCACAGCTGGATGTAGCTGAACCTGTCTAGAGACTGAGGAAAATATCTCAGGTAACAGCAGTAAGAGGATCTGTGAGACATTTAAAGGACTGGAGCAAAGCAGAGAGACCCGCCAGTTCTGCTGAAGGAAAAAAATGGAGAGGAACAGTTGACTTCCACTTAACTTGCAGGGGAGTTCAAGTTGTCTTTGGTCCTCCATGCCAAGGTCAGCTTGAAAGCCTTCCAGAGGAATGTAAAAGAAACTATAGCATGTTTCTCCCTTCATTCTTCCCTCAAAGAGTTAAAACTCTGGGGCCTCTACATAGCTGTTTTACTCTGCTTACAGGACGCAGCATTGCAACCACTTCTGCTCCTCTTTTGCTCCAGGAATACCTGGAGATAGAGGGGTAAATAAAAACTCTGCTGTCATTCAGCAAATGGTAAGGAAGAACTTTGATTTGATTTAATGCTCCTCTAAGAGCAGAGAAAAGCATTGGTGATAGGTTGCATTCAATTCTTTTACTTCATGGCTTTGCAGTTCCCCTGGCTGTAGGAATATAAAAGTGTGTATCAGGTATTGGCCTGCAATCCAGACACTGATGTGACAGGCTTAAATATTAAAAAATATTTAAGCAAGTAAGGCTAGCAGCAACAGCAAGAACAGGACTTCAGGCTTTCTCCTTGAAAGGCTGCTCCAGCAACAATGAATCACATCAGGTAAATAAAAATAGAGCACACTGTCAATTACCCAGACTGTTGCACTGATCATTTTGAATTTCTGAAGCCTTTCTCCTCATCCCCAATTCAGCAACTTGACAGGGTGATTGCATTTTCTTTCTGATGTCAGGGACTCATGTGCAGAAGCAGGTAGAGATTTTGGGGGCTAGTTGGGGAGGGGCAGCCCTCCCGACAGTGCCAGGGCAGGAGGCTCAGGCTGGAGTGCAGGCTCTGCTCTCAGACTCCTGCCAGCAGACATCTGAGCAGGAGGAGGGGGAATTTCAATCTCCCTGCTCTCTCCAGCCAGAGCAGTCTCTCCCAGGCATCTACACCTCTGTTCAGTGAGCTGAGGTCTCTAAAGCTCTGCCCGCTTTGATGCTTTGTACACTGGGAAGTCTGGGCTGGCCAAGGCAGCCAAGTGATTTTGAGCCAAACTCTGGGCAAGCCAGCTGCCACCTGAATCTGCAGAGCAGAGGAAGCTGTGAGCACACCTTTACCTTGCTTTTGCTCAAATGTGGCTGGGTTTTTCTTATCCTCTGACTCACCCTAAGCAGGGACCCAATCTCCTACTGCCTGGCCTCCTTGTCTATCTATGTTCACAGCAAGACTGTCCTCACCCCCCACACACACTACAAGCCAGCCTTGGTCATGCCAGTCCTTCTGGTTCTCCCAACCCTTGAACAAATTCTCATTATTTTTTTTTCCAAAATCCATCCTAAGGAACATCTTTCCTTCCCTAACCCCCCTGTGCCACCCCTTGGATTGCTGGAGCACTGCAGCTCTCCCCCAGCTCTCCATCCACACCCCTCTCCTTCCCTTCACCATCACCATCACCATCCTCTCTGGGGCTCTGCAGCACTTCTGACACTGCCAGGGAGCTCAGGAGCAGACGTGCAGCACCAGGAAGCAAAAAAGGGGCCCAGAGATCCAAAGCCTCCAGCATAAGCAGGGCAATGTGGTAGTAATGTGTAGTAATGTGTCCGTGTGACTTCTGGCTGAAATATCAATTCAGTGGGCAAAAAGTCCAGATCATGGGTATCAATCCAGATGGACCTGTCAGGAAAGCAGAGCAGAAACTCAGCAGGGCAGGGTCATAGAAAAATATTATTAGCTGATTAAAGGAAAAAAAAGATCCTATACCATGACAGTTCATTTTACTGGACTTGCAGATAGGTTGCAGCAAATGCAAATTTTAAAAATTATTTTTATTCTGCTTGAAGTCTAAATTACAGCACAAACTCTACTACTCAATATCTAGATAATTATATACTGTCTCCATCTCTCATATTTCCACATGTTGAAAATTTACTACTGTTTTGTTGCAACCTGATAATTTTTCTGAAGTTTTATTATTTATAATTTATCATATTTTTGTTTCATTGAAAAAATATTATATTATTACATGCTGGACTGAATCATACTTTTTAAGCTTCAGCAATTTTCAGTGCTTACAATTAATTAAATACAATATATTCATATAGACAAATTCCAAATGGTACTGAATGATCTTTTAATGTTAAGTGTGTGGTTTATGGACTTACTTTCCCTGTATGCACTTTAAATATTTTATTGTTTTCTTTTATTATTGCTTTTATGTGATTTAAAAACAATAGATTCCTTGGCCCATCATGTTATAAATTAGATCAGCATACTAGTGCTATAAATGTTGCAAGTAAATACTGCATCCCTGTTAATATAAATAGATTCGCATTTCATTTATACTTTACAATTCTATTACCATCCATTAGACTCTTAGACATAGAGAATTTTATCTCATATCCATTTTTTCATCCATTCAACTAAGGAAATCATATAAATATTATGCCATGTTATCCTACATTATGTATAAACAAATAGGTTATTATTTTTTCAAAGGACTCATTCTTAGTCATGTTTATTGTTCCATTTTCATGTGCTTCTGTAAGCGCTAATGTATTTTATTAACTTTTAAAATCTCCCATATCCTACATAACTCCTACTGCTTGCTCTTAAATGCAACAAACACTATTTTTAAGGAATGATAGAAACAATATATATATATTTACTTTGTTGGAAGTCAGCTTATGATTTTCTTCAAGCCTGAATCACACTTTTGGAAGTCTAGTTTTCCAGAGGCCCCCACAGCAAAGTTTTAGGGGCTCATTCCTGGTCTTTGTTGCCAAAGCCAAATTTTTCTAGGAGCTTCACACTCTATCTATTAGCCACCTAACCAGTGGGCACATTTTCCAAAGTGTGTATTTCTACATCAGTCACCTCCCCCATTTATAAAATACTTCACCAGAATACACTAAGTACCATGACAGCTTGCATGGCTATCTCTGCAATGAGCTGGTCTGGCTTCTTTCTTTGCTGCCTAACTGAGAACAGAGCTCCTCAGCATATTCTGTAGAGCTGTGTAATGTGTGCTAGGCTTGCCTCCTGTGTTGGTAAGGTCCTCTAGGTCACAGTTGCATGTTTGTTTTCTCCATCCAGTGGGTAATTTGGTTTTTAATAATGTTTTTGACCCCATTTGCAGATTGCGTGCCATAACTGGGAAGGGATGGGCCCTGCAGTAAGTAATTAAGTCTGCAGGAGCAGGGCTGCTTATTTTTCATTGCAGCAGATAATCAGAATGCTGCTGCTCAAGTGTAAAATGCAGAAATTAATGATCCTATATAATACAGATTAAAGCTTTCATTTTAAAAACTATCAGTGCAGAAGAACAAAAGTAGGGAGCCCTGCACCCACTTTGGAATTTCAGTCCATGATATTTCTAACGTATTTGGAGAAGCTGCTTGAATACAAACCAGAACAAATACATTCATGTTGTAGTTTAAAGAAATGATCAGATCAGAACTCTAGCTATGCAGCTACCCTCATTCCTACTTAAAAAGAGGCATTGTTGGATGTAAACATTCTCCAGTAGGTCTTGTAACTTCCAAGTTTTTATGTGTTTAATAAAGCAGAAAGATCATTTTCTGTAAGTAGAATAAAACTGTGCACTGCAAAGAACAAAGAACATGTTTTCAACCGACTAAAAATTGTGGCTTCAGAGAAAAAGAATACTTCCCTAGAAGAGTAACATATTACTCCAAATCCCACAAAACTTCTCTATGTGTGTGCACAGGCATCTAAAAACTAATCATGACAATACTGGATTGTAGGAAGTATTCTCACAGTGTGAAAGCAGATTGGGGTCTCATTTTGCCAGGTGCTTTACAAGAAGAAAGCGTGGTGATTTAGTATAAATAGTAAACGTATGGACAAAGAGATCACACCATATTTCTGTTTTTCTGGATTGAGTGCAGATGACATACAAAGCTTGTTAAAGAGGGAGATGGCACAAAAGCATATGGTATACATAAAGTACAGGTGACAAAGAATTCAGAAAGATATTCATTTCTGCAAATATTTTCTTTAAATGATAAAGAAAATGGGGAATTATGTATGTTTTCTCCAAACTGAACAGAAACTATTCTCAAATTGATAAATTCTTTAGTCACTATCATGAAATGCCTGTAATAACCCCAAAATTCGGGAAGGTGACTGAAGAAAGAAAGGATATTTTTTCATTTCTTGTATTATTTAAATACCAGTGTTTTTTCTGGAGATCACATTTTTAGACTCTTATTTCTCTGCCTGGGATTAATGGAAATATTGTCTTCTATAAACTCATTATTTTTTTATTTCACACACACACAAAAAAGTGTGAGAGTTTTTCCTTTGCCAAATGTATTTACTACATAGTCCTTAATCCTATTGCCTGACCCAAAAGGGACTGGGCCTGATCCTTCTCTAAGCAGAACTCATTGCAAAATGGACACAGCAGGAGTCTTCCCACTGCACTGAGTGACCTTTAGATAAGAAATTTCATCCTTGTCCCCGTCCCTCATTTTTGTCTGGAACTACTTCAAGAAGAACAAGAGAATAAGAGAACCTTAAATATAAAAATGGTTTGTAAATGACAGCCTATCTTTTTGCCATGTAACAATTTCTCAGCCATAATAATAGTACATGTCTTTTTCTCTTCCACCAGGATAAATGCATTTACCTTGCCATTAATAATTCACTACATAATCACTGTGGATTTGAAGAGAGAGGATGAACCCCACCAAGAAAAGAATCTGACACCTCCAGTCATGTACTTTCTTCTCACCACCAGACCTCATAAATGGTATTTATTGCTACTTTGCTGTGTACACAAAGGAGAAAAACTTGAAGAATCAAAGAAGTAATTTGCACCTGTTTCCAATGTGATTTGATGTGTAATTTGACCAGTTGTTTCTGCTAGAACTTTAGCGATTTCTCTGTCTCTGATCCAAAAGTCTAACATCAAACTGCTGCAGATGATTGGATGACTAACACAGAATTTGGAAGCAAAATAGATACATATACATTTATATCTTTTTTTTTTTTTTTTAAATATTTCTATCTTCCTGATCTACCAGCAATCACTTTGTTTTTCAGCGTTAGCTGATGGCAAACCTATCAAAGTGATTTCTCACATGGACTCTCCCCTCTGCCCCCATGCACTTTTCATTTTGTCACAGTGACATCTGCAATTCCTTTTTTTCCTGAAATTTACCATTTCAGTACAATACTGAACTTCAGGAGGAAACCACCTTAACACAACTATCCAGAATGGTATTTCTTGCACACAATGACCCCATATCTATACACTCAGGATAAGAACAGCTATCCCTTCCACAATTCTTGTATCAATTTTACGAGTCCTGAAAGGTCGAGGCATTGGTTTTGGCTTATACACCAAAATGCTGAGAGTTTCATTATACTTATGTGGTCTATCATGAGCTCATGATTTTCCTGTGATGAACTTGGTAGCAAAAGAGCACCAATACCACGCTCTTCAATTTTCCCTTTAGCAGCAACACTCCAGCAGGCTTTGCTTCATGTGGTGATCGATTCAAGGGATTTGTGTGCAGGGTCTGTAGGTCAAATTCGATTGCTGAAATTCCAGACTGTTGAGATGTCAGAAAAACTGCAAACCACATTTTGAATGTTATTAATGTACTCACCCTGAACATCGGGCAATCAAAAATGTGTGGCTATTGGAAACACATTTTGAAATTACTATTTCTTTAAGGGAAACAGAATCACAGAATCATTTCTGTTGGAAAGGACCTTTAAGATCATCAAGGCCAAGCATTAACCAAGCACTGCCAAGCCCATGACATGGACTATATCCCCAAGATACACATCTACACATCTTTAAATTACCACCAGGGATGGCTACTCAACTTGGTAAAAAGGCAAACAGAAGTTTTAAAACAAAATATAAAAGGAAAATTTGATAGAGAATGCATTGAGACAAATTCAGCTCTGGTTTGGATCCACCATATTACAGAAAGGGTTTTTACATATTTTCAAATTCAGAAGGAGGGGAAAAAAAAAAACAAACAACCAAACAAACTAACAAAAAAAACCCCAAGCCAAATAAACAAACAAACAAAACTTGCACAAAGATAATGCGGGCAGTCCTGAGCTATCTGCAGCTTTCTGACTCGGGCTGTCACATATACAAGTTCAATCCTGAGCAAAAGCTGTTATCACCTGCCTCAGGCAGTATTTGGCCTTGATTATTCTGAGAGCAGACCTAAATTATTCCAAGAACCTGAAATATATGGAAGCCCTGCTTCCTGAGTAAGCCGTGGCATCCTCACAACTCCCAGGAAGGTACCATCCAGAATGTGGCAGAAATGGAATAACTCAACATTCCCAGTATATGCTATATACATTGGTATGGGAGAGGAACTGTTCGTGATGGACCTTCAAAATACAGATTGTCAACAGCTTGAAGAAGAAACATAAGGTCTGGGAGGAGGAAGGCAAGGGAGGAATATGGGAAGAATTTAAGACTCCTGTACCCCAAGGCAATGGGAAATGGAGGTGGAATGTGGGTTTGAGGATGTAAAAAGACAAGAGATTCCCACCCATATTTCTCTTAACCATCACTACAAGCACCTTTAATCTCATTGACTCTTTTGTTTCATCAGTACCTGCCCACCCGACTCAGCTAGACCTTCCCAGATCTTTACTTTACACCTGATGTCCAAATATGTCGCTTTCCTGGCATCACTTTGATCACTTTATCAAGAAGCTTAGGAGAAGCTCCATAGGTAGGGAAAACTCCCTTAATACCAAAGGTAACTATACTTTTGAAGCACATAGAAAATTTCAAAGGGCTTTTCCAATCATTGGCAGCTGACTTTCATAGAAATAGCTGAGACCTTCCATCCTGACCACTCACAAGGCTGCAATGTTTGGTCCCACTTATAGCTGTTTCCAGATTAATTTAAGTCTTAAGAGCCTCAGAAGAGTCTGAAAACTGCCCTGGCTTAGAGTCTCTCAGTGTAATTTTGTGTGAGAGGGCAATTCAGTAAAGCCTTCTTGGGAAATAAAATTCCTGTTTCACAATCTCTTCTGGATTCAGTACTGACCCCATGGACCTTCTTATGGCTTAACCCTGCCCTTTCCCCAGGCCAGGAGCAGGCAGGTCTCCCTGGGACTCCATCCTGACTCTCTGCAGACACCTGACAGTGTGCATGAAAAAACAATTTTGCACGGTGCTTTTAATACCTTTCCGAGACCAAACTCCCCTCAGCATTGCTCATCCTTCCCCGGTGTTGTACTTAAGGTGTGGTTGTTTTCAGGAAAGCAAGTTGCTCTCTGCTTTATTTCCCCTCAAGGTGAACAGCACTGGTACTGCTCTTTGAAAACATCTGAAACTTAATCTGTCGCAGGATTCCCACCATCAGCCCCCTCGGGTGGCTCATATCTGTAGCTGAGAGATTGACTACTTGCTTATCATTCCCTTACAGCCCTGCCTTGGAAAACTGGCTTGCTCTGGATGGAAACCATTTGTTTGTCCACAAACGGTCCACTTGAGATGATTAACAGCCCTCTGATGTTACTCCTGGGTTAGGGTTAATTCAAGATGAGTCAGGGAAACCTTGAACAAACAGAGCTTGCAGGCTACGACCTAAAACACACAAAGCCCAGGGAGAAATCTTTTGAGCTGCAGACAGCACCTCAAAACCTCTGGCAGCCAACCCTACAGTGGGAACGAGGTGGAGGTGAGAAGCCCAAGAGCCTGCTCAGACACCTGCTAAAAACTCCGCAAACCAGAGGCTGCAGAGCCAGGGACATGGACACAGGGGGCTCCTGGTTGTGGGGAAAAACCTTGGAGTTTTAATATTAGATACCATATTAGATGCTACTGGATTCCATACATTTGTTTTTCTGTTCAATTAATACTCATTCCTCTTAGTGTGACCCAAAATCTCAGCAGGAGGGTGTAGGACAGCCACTTTTGTGTCTTTACACTGGCTGCCAGTGCTGCACCAAAAATCTAGCCCTTTCTCTCATTCAGTTTCATTGAGCCCAGCAGCATCTGGGCTCCCACTAAGCACAACATGCTCACTGCTCTGCCTGCAGATAACTCCACATATGCTCAGTCCTTGATTTTAAGACAGATTTATCTGAGCTCTTGTGTGAGAGAGACAGTAAAAGAAAATACCTTTTTCTTCTTTTTCTTTCTTGTCCTTTAGTTCTTAAAAAGAAAATCCAAAATATTTTACTCTCACCTATTTTTTACATTTTTTTCATTGACATTAATGAAGTTATTTTTAGACCCATGAATGGGAGGTTATATGGCTTTTGCCAGAGGCTAGCAAATGAACCTCTTTCAATTTTAGTTGGAAGCATGAGCTAAATAGGGTTTTGTTGTTATTGTTGTGTTTTTTTCTTAATAATCAGCTTCTTTTTTTAAAACCTTGTCTTAAAAAGGGAAAAAAAATAAATTTAGCTGTTCAGCTAAATTGATAAGTATCTAGCTGAATTTGCAAAAATGGAAAAGATAAACCAGTTCATACACCTAACCACCTTGCACAGACATTAATATTGTGACTGCTTAAAGACAAACCCAGTGTTTTACTTTGGTAAGTTTTCATTTCAGGAATCACATCATATGTGAAGGGGATTTACAAGAGAGAAAAGATTCCTGCAGCACTAAAGTTTGACACTTTTCACAAATATTTCAGGTTGTTTGAAATTGTTCCGATTTCCATTATCTTATACTGCCACATCATTTAGAAATAAGAAAGAATGGAGTGAAATGCAAACAAAATTAAATGTCAGAGGTGGCGAAAATAATAGCAATGTAAAACAAAAAATACAGAGTAAAAAGTCTCAGTAAGGTTTCAGGACAGCAATTACAAATGAGGTTTCATCAGGCTGCTCAGATCACTTGCTTTGTGGTTTGTTTGTTGATTTTCTTTTTTCTTTTATCTATTTTTCAGTGAGCTGGAGACCAGTCTTAATTCTAACAAAACTTTAATGTGTATGTGGGACAGACCTGTTAAATTTCTTTTGGGCCCTTTCATCAGTCTATTATAGCAAAGACAGGACTTCTAAACTGTCAGTTTAGATGGTTTGGGACTTCCTTATAATTATGCCAGTTTTGGGCATCCTTAGCCAATCTTTTCAATTAGGACAAAACCCACCACTACATAATAGTCTTTATAGGCTCATAAACCACCATACCACCCAAGATGTTAACAAGCTGGCATGTTTTGAGCATCAAAGATAGAGAGGAAACTGTGTTTACACGTTTGGCACAAAAACTAATGAGGAAAGTCAATTGGCCCTTTGTCTTGAGGGTCTGAAGAGCTGCACTCTAATGTTTGGTTTCTTGGTTGGCACTTGTTCAAGTAATCACTCGTGGCCTGACAAAGCAGCACTTGTGTTTTATTAGTGGCCATGCTGAACTCTCCTGCCTGGGCTGTGTTGTCTCTCAATAGAGCGCTGCACCAGAGGGCACACTTATTTGAAAACACTAAATCAGAGCATGATGATCTTTGCCCGACAAATACAACCAAGAGAGCAGAAAAAAATGTTGACAACAGTTCTCTTTTTGTTAGAGAAAGTGAGGGAACAACCACCGGTGTGTGTGTGTGTGCTTGTGTAAGAACTGTCCCGAAACACCGGTGACAGAATCAGCAAAACTTTGTTCCTGTGATGAGATACTTGGAGCTGGCTGCATTCACTCCATCCTTGAGAACAGCACATCAGCAAGGTTAAAATTCAAGTTGAGCACAGGCTGGAGAACACACAGAGAATTTTAATGTGTTGGGTCAGCCTGGCACAGGTGACAAAAGTTTGGGTTCATGACCAAAGAATTTGAAAGTCACTCTTTCATCTACTTGACTCAGGTAAAAGGCAACCCGCCGAGGATGGGACTTCTTTATCTCAGAAAACTTAAACCTTTAGCTTTCAAATACTTTTAAAAGCACAAACTTGTCAGCAAAATCGGGCTGAGAGTCATGATTTGGGAAACTGGACTTGTTAAACTCTTGGTACTCCTTGCCAGGAAGATAATGTTAACAAACTTAGAAACTGACTCACTGCAAGAGTCCCACTGACTGCAGGAAATAATTGCAGGGAGACAATTTAACTGTTTCACTTATGATGACTGTACATAGGAACCTTCACCAGTCTGGAGGTGGGAAAAGAAATGTCCAGAAAAATACCAAAATGAAAAATAATGACTAAATTGGAGATCTTTTGTCTTAGGAAATTATGTTTGAACCATCTTTTCCTGCACTTAGAATCTCCTAAGTAGGACGTATAAAATATATACAAGTTTTTCTACAAAGTTTCACATGCCACCTGCATTTAACTTCACTAATTTGAGCAAATCATCTACATATAAGGTGACTACCTCTAGATATTTTACATACATACTTAGCTTCACTTTTGTAGCTCTAATTTAAGGCATTTTCAAAAGCTGTGAGGACATGAGACAAATAGGAGATGGCTTCCACTTCAAATGCATTTTTAAAGGAGGAAAAAAAATCTCACTCGTTGTTTCAGTGATACTTGGGTATGGAATGAAATAAATATAACACTACGGCATGATGGAGAAAAAGTATATTTTTTTCCAACTGCAGTATATGTAATATAATTTTTAAACTTTTCCTCAATTAAATTAATGACTACTCATAGTCATACGACAATTTAATTCATACAAGTGGGAAAAAGGAAGTATAATAATGAAAGACACTGTGGCAGGTTAGGAAAAAACAAAAAGACCAAAGAAACAAAAAACAAAAACCCAAAACCAAACAGCAAAAACCCAAAAGAAAACCACAAAAGTTATTCTTTTAAAAAAGAAACAATTTGTCATTAAAATAAAAACAAAACAAAAGCAAAAACCGAAACAAAACAAAAAACCCCAACCAAACAAAACCTACAAAAACTGAAAAGTGGTCTGTGAATTTTCGTTGTGGTATAAAGATGCAGCAATCACCTCATGGGTTGCAGCTCCTCAGGTAGAAAAGATCAAAATATGATTCAATACACCCTTTTGAAAAATCTTGTGGTATCTCAAACAAGCTGAATATTACAAACACTGTAACAGAACACTCTCTAAACCTGTTCTGCAATGAAAATCGCTAACTGACCTGTTAAATCCTGCAACAGTTTTGGAATCATACCTGAAGGACAACAAATTGTATTTCTAGTACCTGTATGACTAGAGTCAGCTTTTATTAATTTTCATATTAGATTCTGGGCACGGTTTTTGGCTTTTAAAGGCACTTTTGTTAGTAAGTGTTGTCTCCTGCTCAATCACCAAATTGCAGCAGGCTATATGCAGTCTATATGCAGCTTTACTTTTGCATTTTTGTGTGCTAAAACATTGGCAGAGTGTGTATAATAACCATTTAGTACCATATAGTAACCATATAGTAAACCATTTCTGCATTTGGTTAGGTATTGTCAGTCACCTCTCAAGCTCCACCTCAGGGGAATAACCTATAGAATTATTGCAGGGCACTGAAAAGGATGTACTTACTATTTTAACACAAAATATATATTCTTACTGTAGTCCTCAGGCTCCTTGGCACATTCCTTGGGAGGTAACTCACAGAGAGTGCTCACTTGTGCTTTCTAACCTATCCTCTGTTGAATACTTAAGGGTTCAATATTAAAATCCAGATTTGGCAGGAAATAGCATCTTCCCAGTGAAGATCCAAAGAGAACTCCATAATTCTGGGGGGAATTGAGCCCAATATAGTCTCATGTGTATGTCCTCTTAAAATGTTAAAATAGTAGAATTTATGTCTTTGAGTCTGTTTTGGAGAAAAAAAGAAGACATCGTCTCTCTATTCCACAGTAAGGTTTCTTCCTGTCAAGAACCCAGCAATCCCCCTAAGAGTAGTGTGGAAACTGAATGATTATATGCAATTTATAGCTGAGGCTGAACCTTTTGAAAAAATCTCTATTAATTCAGACTTGTCAATACTTACATTTACCTAGGAGACCATCAGTTTCTATATTTTGTTTTTGTTTTCTCGTTTAAAATTTGCCATTTATTTCACCAACTGCAACGCTTTTTTTCAAACATTTCACAAATATTTCCTTTCCTGAAGGGAAACAGCATAGTACTCCCTGTTGACTTAGGGATTATCATTAACTCCTGCACAGTAGAGGTGTGAATTACACTTTAAAACATAAATAAGGCACGTAGCAGATAAAACTTCATAAAGAAATTTTCATTATTTTCTCCACGTTTACATCCAACTGGTAATCAGTATATTAAATATCTACACTTTCTGTCCCCACTGTTTCTCTGTACTAGATGATTTAAAAATCATTCAAGTGTTTTTTGAGAACTATGTATTACAGAAACCGTTTGTTGGTTTACAAAAGACTAATTGCATCGTGCTTCATGTGGACATCTTAGATGTTTTTTTTTTTTCTAAAGAGGAGCTCTAGATGGTTTATGGTTTCATTCTAACAGTAGTAGTTAGAATTAAGTCATGCACATAGAGGCTCTACTGAGAAACATGCAGCCTGAAGTAATCACAAATTTTAGGAGAAATTAAACACTTAACCTCAGCTTTAATGCCCTCTACGAAATATACTGATTTCTTAATTCCCTACTGTTTGTTTTTTTTCCAAACAGGGAAACTTCCAGGGAAAACACTGGGTTTCTATTGTTTTCATTGAAAATGGAATCTCCTTTTTTCAGCTGATGTGTTCATAACTTGCTAATCCAATATAAGCACAGATGCATGGAAATTATTTGTTTTGTGAGTTAAAATTTTAAAATGCAAATATCATTAGAGCTGGTTTTTGTGGTGCTTGTGTAGTATTAATACAAGGCAAATTCAGTAAAGGTAATATCCTCAGCACCTGCATCTATGAATTTTCCTTGCTAGTACAAAACCTAAGGTTTTTACCTATAAAAGAAGGAAAACAGAATTACTTGCTTCCAACGTGAAACCTATTACTGGTGTAGCACTTTTCAATATGAGTTATTTCGTGGAAGTTAAATTTATGACATGCTGGACTAAAGTGAGTGAAAAAGTGATATCACACTATCACACCATGAGAGTTACCTATAAAGGATGTGATTGTACAGCACTGCCAGCAGAATTATGAAGAATAGAAAATGTTTTCAGGAATGGTCATTTTTATGCTTAGCTTTCATGGAGTTTAGAGAAAAGGGAATTTCAGTGCTAAAAGAGTAAATGTGAGAAATGCCTATTTTATCTGTGCTGTTTAACCCAGTGAAAATACAGGTTCATCATGACAGTAGAATTATAACAATACAACTCTTTCTTAGACTTTCTTTGTTAGAAATTTATCTGTGCAGAAGAACCAATAAAGTAACCACCAGTATGTTTCCTAACAGTGAATCTTCTGCAACAGGGCTCTAGCCATTATTATGAATACAAATGCCTTTATGGATATATTTATTCTTGGACACAATTGGTAATATAGTGCCTGAATCAAATGAAAATAGGAATAAAATATTGCTGTATCATCTGAAAATCAATGGCACTTATGTTATAGAGCAGTACAAATCTCTGGACCTAGTAAAATGGAGATATTCATGAAAATGCCTCCAGTATAAAGCAGTACCGAATCTGATCAACTTCCACAAATACATTGTTTAGTTCTGTATTTTGTAGCAATTTCCTATAAGATTTAGAAAATATCCCTATGCTTCTAAACTAGCTGTTTTCAAAAGACAAGATACCAGAACATTGATTTCCATCTAACTTCAGATAACGCCCTCATTATCTTCATCAAGAACTAGCCAGTAAAGTAAACATCTAAACCAAGGTGCTGAATTCTAGGTTACTAAATCCAAATTTGGGTACCTAAGAAAAACAGTTTCATTTTCAGCTTGTGACTGCCCAGAAATCCTACTGATACAGGAGAAAACAGAAATCAGAATCTTCAGATGTTTACATTTTAGGATAATTTACAGTGCTAGTTTCAAACACTCCCATTTCAGTGTTTTGAATTATTCCTTCATGAGTCTTTCTTTACTTCTTTTTATTAGTTAATCGTTTCTCTTTGATTCTTCACTTTGAGTTCCGCAAGCTCGAAGCATACCCTTCACTTTAGGTAAATTATTTTTCCAGTGGAAGCATACTGAAGTGTCCCATTTATAATTCCAAGGCAGCAATGTAAATTCATCCAAATAAATTACAGTTAACCACTCACAACTTGTATAGACATAAGAGGGAGACTTATTGAAGTAAATATTTAAAAGTCTTTTTAGTCCAGATGGTACACTCAGAGCTTTTAAATTGAACCAAACTCAGGACATGGCACATCTACTTTGTTCTGCCTTTAATTTCCTAGCTATGTGCTGGTGGCAGAGGTACACGTGTTCAGAAGAATTTGCACTTGCCAGGAAGACTTGCAGGAGTGGCTTCAGTTCTCTCTTTCTTGCTAAAGGGAGTGGACTAAATCCACTCTACTCCTAAAAAGAGCTGGCAATGAAGTGTGAATCCTCTGGCCAAGACTCTTTCACAGAGTTACAGGGGTCGGCACAGGCTGACAGAGGGACTTTGCTTCCACCAGCAGCTCCTTGACCTTCCCATTTCTTCATCTGAATCATCCTGTCCACAGAGCTCCTCTCAGTGCAAATTGTGTGACTATCGAGTAGTGTGACATAGGCAGCTGAGGTCTTTCTTCCTCTCAAAAAGAAGAAAGTCTGGTTTTGCAGGGTCCTCCCCATGCTTGGATGAATGGATAAGCATCATCCCTGTGCACATACTGCCCTTAGTTTCACGGACTGAACATCATCACTGTAGTGGTCTAGGAAAGTAGGCACCTAAAGCCACAGCAGTCACTTATCTGTCCAAACTAGAGGCTTATTATTACATAAGATATGATTATTTTGTTGAAGGATTTGTCTAAAATATAAGCAAACAGAACACAAACACAATACTCTAGGTGTTATATATATATATATATATATATATATAATTCTTGCTCTCCCAAAGGTCCTGTATAGTTGTAGACCAGCCCTGGTGGATAAAAGCCCTAAGCCAGGTTTCTGAATGGAAAATCCAATTCCTGCAAGTTCGATTAAACTAGATAATTTTCTGTCAAACACACTAATTTCCAGACAGGTTCTTCTGATGTTTTCCCTCTGTTTGCAATTTGCATCATTAAATAGCTTGCTGTTTCAAAGCAGCCAGTAGTAAGGTCACAAGGTTTTATGTTAAATAGCAACATCCTCAGCTTTTTAAAGAAGAAACAGAGAGCAGCTGATCTGATGGCGCATAATTTTCTTTCTTTCCCTTTTTCTCTTTGGGGTGAGAAAAAGGAAGGATTGGAGCTTCTTATGGATCACAGACATTTCAGTCTGGAAGAAAGAGCAGATCTATAGGTCTTTGTGCTCTCGAAAGCAACAGAGAATCACAGGTGTCCTTGATTATCAAGAAATCTTCTTCTTTTCTAATGGTTTCCCCTTCTCTCCCTGGGAACAGCAGGTCATCTTTCGGGCATGAATATCTCATTTTAAGAGGCAGCAAATTCAATCTTAAAAGGAAAATTTAAAATAAAGGTATAACTCAAATTTGAAGATTACAAAAAAAGGCTTGGCTACATCGAGTCAGTCAGAAAGCAGGGCTCTGCTGACCTATCCAGGGTAAACAGTGATAGTAAACAGATGTTTCTTAATTAATTCTGACTGTGCTCTGTTTCCATATCTGAGGAACAGTGGTAACAGCAGAGCAAATAACGTGTGACACAAAGACACCTTCATTCAGTATTTCTCCCTGTAAAATTATTACCACCCCCACAACCTACCCCCCCTTCCCCAGCTTGCTTGCTTGCTTTTTTTTTTTTTTTTCATGGTCACACAATGTGAATTTGTGGGCTATAGATATCCTGAAGCAGCTTTTTGTGCCTCAGGAGGCTGACTGGTCACTGGAATTGGAAAAGCCTGAATTTCATAGCTCCAAGCAATTTTAACAGTTGCTGAAGAGACGTATTAGTAAATAAGCTGAACTGAGCACTGCATCAAAGGCTGCAGAGCTGAGCTGCCCGGACAGGGCAGGTCACAGCACACCAAGGCTCTGGGACACGCAGCCTCACACTGGAAGTGCTGCTGCTGACCTGCTCTGTGGCTCCACATCCACCACATCTAAAAGCAGTTTGTGAGTGTTCTTATATCACAAAAATGCACTCACATACATTTGGGAGGGGCGTGGCAAGAAAAGCTGAATGTCATGAAAATCACAGCTAAAACCAGTGGCTCTTGTATGGTTACACGTGTTCATACGTGTAGGTATGAATGTACAAATGAATGAACATAGGTTGTGTGTATCGATGGATACAATAAAGTCAGAGTAAATGCAGTGTTGCCTATGCCTCAGATTATGACTAATACTGTGAGTGGTATATCTAAAAGGCTCATGTAGTCATAAGGTTGTCAGTTTTAAAATGCTGATAGGTGGAAAAATGACAAGGTACTCCTGGAGACAGGGAAAACATGCTCTGCCATATGCACAGAGGAATATACAGATGTTCTGACCAATGTGGAAAAAGATAAACAGAATATATATCTCCATTTTGAAGAGCATATAATTGTAATTTTATCACTGAGGATTATTTGTTAGAAATTTAGTTTATGATGCATTGCACTCTTGCTTTGCTTTGCTTACAAGTCAGCAGCTACAATTAAGTCAAGTTGGAAAATTTAATTTGGTTTTATTCATTATCCATTTTTCCCCTTCCAGAGAGCCATGTGATGTAGCAGGAGATAAGAAATTATGCTTTGTCATTCAATATTTATTAAGCAAACTGAAATAGCCTGTTTTGTAGAAAACAAATTTTATTTTGCCTGTCATACTTGTGCCAGTCTGATCTGTTGTATAGTCTCACTGAACCCAGTGACTTTGAAGTATGTATTGTGTATACAAATGTCTTGCTGCAAGCAGTCCTGTACTATCAGCATGTGTGGAGACCAGCATGAACTTGCCATTCAGAGAAATACAGAGCTGTGAAGGAGGCGAAATATATCTGTTATCCTTTCTTCCTTATTTAGGTGCTGCAGAAGAATGTGAAAGTAGTTCAATAAGGCAAATGATCCAAGAACATTTCTTTTGAGTATGTTCTGATGTGTGCAAACATGACATATTTAATTAGTATTACATTCTATCTCTCATAAGAAATCCAAGATTTGAGCTAGGATAATTATCTTTTAACAACATACAGCTGCTAAACTTCTCAGGAATATGGTACCCAACATTGGTTCTTAGAGCACATCACAAATAACCACTTTCATAGTGGAACATTTATAAATGTCACATCACGGAAGAGAAAAACTGCTGCAGAAGAAGGGAAACATTTTCGTTCTTATAGATAAAGCAAGGCCTCAGAACCTCACACCTATGCAGAAAGCAAATGTGGTTAAAGGCAGAACAAACTAGCAAAAGCCTTGCATTAAATAGATCATGATTTTGCTTGTGGGTCTGTAACAGATGTGTTACTAAGGATGCTTTGTTTATCCAGTTGCAAGACTGTCGAAGAGAATCATTCCAGTGATGCTGCTTATCACGCTTTTAATTCTGCTCAGGCAAAACAGTTAGCTTTGAAAAAGCAATTTTTTTTGGCCCTACTCTATCTGGCTGCACAGAATTTTCAAAGCACCACAACGTTGTAAAAAATGCCCTTTTAATCAGATTACCCTTGGCGAACGTCCCAAACTCAGGCTGAAGTGCAGTGCTTGTGGTTTCTCAACAGCTTACACTAAGCCTGCACCATGGAAATAATCTACTTTTAAAACCCAGGAAACAAATCGACTGCACTAAGGACATAAGTCGCTGTCATTAGGGAGTGATTAAGCTAAACATTTTTATACACTCTGGTAGCCCAGTTTCATATTGTGTACTTCTGTGCCGAGAGAAAGAATGGCACCCCAAATGACTGCCTGTTTGATTTAGCTACCCCAAAAAAATCTAGTCTTACACAAATTAAAATTATTTTCCCCCTAATAATCGAAAAGGGAAAAAAAAAAGATGGAGAGAGAAAGAGATTTCCTTTTAATGAATTAGAAAATACAGTAAAATCAGCTTTACAAGCAATCATTCAACTGGGGATCATGAGTTTGATTAAAGACTATACACGATATTTTTTGACACACATTAGCCTCTCCTAAAAATCCTGTCACCTTATATTAAATTACTGCTACTTGTTTTATGCAAACATATTTCCTTTAATACATAATTTATATTGGAATTTCTGTGTGTTTTTGAAGAGGCAGCTACCATTTTTCCAATTTACCATTATAATGCTACGTCTTCAGCTTTCTGTGATGTAGTACTTTTCGCGTTGAGAAAATACAACATTGAGGTGTTTGAACAGAAATTACTCCACCTCCCCCAGTTTTCCTCTGACAAAACTGTAAAAAAGGAGTACGGATCTGACTCTGTCTAATCAAATTATCTGATGTCTGAGACAACCTTGCTATTTCGGTACACACAGATCCTATAGAAGAAAGGCTCTGGATGTCAGATCCTGGTGCACGAAGAGCAGAAGGTGTGTTTATAGGAGGGAAGGGAGGAGGGGTGTTTTTGTTTTCTGCAGAAGTCGGAGCTCAAGGTTGACACGGATGGGATGTTCAACTGGTCTGAGGTACAAATCAGGTCCATTCTTGATGCCCACATTGGGCACTCTGTTGCTAGTTCATTTCTAATCTATGAAACATGTCATTAATCCTCAGTCTGTCAGTCTCTTTTTGACAATAATTCAGTCTGACAGTTGAAGGATTAATATTTATTAAACACCCTGTGTTTTAGAAGTCAAAGAAATGCTCGATGCATTTCCGCTGCAAAATCTTCCAACTCGTAGCAAGCACTACCCCCAATCCCTTCATGCTCTTTAAAAGCCAAATAAACCCAACTGACAACACAATAGGAATAGCAGATGACCAAAAGAAATAAAACAAAAAGGAAAAAGAGAAAGTAATTAAAAGTAATCCTTCAAAAGATTTGATAGTGGATTCATTTAAGGTATTGCTCTGCCCAAGCATATGTTTTCTCACTCTTCCTTCCCTTTCCAGCCCTCCCCCTCCCTTCTCCAGTCATAAATAATTCATAACCTGATAAATATGCAATTTCAAAAAAGTGCAGACACGGCAGCACTGCATTAAAAAAAATAAATAAATAAATAAAAAGAAAAAGAAAAAGGCTTGTGCTTGTGCTTTTCACACAGAAGACCTGAGCTGCACTTAACGGATGACAGATTTTCCAGTATTCAGAAGCTGTATTATATATATGATAGGAGTGAGACGGTATTTCTGGTCTGATTCCTTGCTAGACATGTTGTGAATTGTCTGTGGAAAGCTGTAACACAAAACAAATGGTGTTGATGGTTTGGTTTGGTTTGGTTTGGGCTCCTTCTTTTCTTTCCTTTTTCGAAAGAAAAGATGAGGCGAAAAGCCACGTCGTGCCCAGCGTTTGAAGTTGGGCTCGCCACAGGTTTTCAGGTCACTGTAAAATTAGGGAGTGAGTACAGCTGGAGAAGGAGCTCAGCCACAGGCTTTCTCACAGAGCTGGTGAGGAATTTGCAGGTAGCGCACGTGTTGTACGTAATTCTCCAGCGATCCCACCGGGAAGGTCTCTCTCCTCCTGGAGTCCCCCGAAGCAGTGGCCACTTACGGCCATCCCGGGGATGTGCTCCAGGGGCCAATTTCACCGGCTCAGCAGCAAAGTGCTTTGCCTGCTGCTGCTGCTGCTTGCACGCAGGTGAAGCCCACCCGAAGTAAGACGCAGGATGAGAAGTGGAGTGGAGCGGAGGAGTACCTCCATTTTGTGGGCTAATTGCTTGATTACCAGGCTGAAACAAAATGGAGGAAGGATTTTTTTTTTTATTTTTTTTTCTTGTGCAAAAGCAGCTCAAGGCTGACGTGACAGAAGATATAAAGTATCAGGAGAAAAATGGTGCTTAAGGAGCATCAGTCATAAAATCACTAATATGAAATAGAAAATGAGAAATATAGATAATGTGTACACATTCCTACAGCTAATAGAGGCATAGGACTCAGGTACTGTTGATCTCTGGATTTAGCAACAGTTAGAACATAAAAATAATTCCAGCCCGTGAAGTGTAACCTTTTGGATGAACATTTAAATTGGAAACACCATGGGTAAGAAATAGACCTCAGCATTTAATTTGGACTGGCTAGTTGGAAGCCTGTATTTACTGTACAATAATTTCAAATTTAATTAAATAACGCTGCTGATGCCAGTCACATCAACACTGTAAAGATGATTAATTGCATGCTTAAATGAAATATAAACTGCCTTAAAAGTAACATCAGTGCAGGGTCCTGTGAGCAGACACTATATGATAGATTTAAATGCATGAGCCTACCTGCATCTCTTAGAAGCAAGCCATGGTTACAAAAAAGAGGCCCTATGTCTGAATGTAGCAACTGTACCACAAACACAGCCTTTTATGAGTTTCTATTTTTCAAGCCAGTCTGATTTATTTTTTTCCTTCCTCTTGACATGATTTTTTTCTTAATTTTTTTTTTATTATTATTATTTATTTATTTTGCAGGAGAGCTTTCACATGATTTGCATTGTCATCCCATGGACTGGCTATCGATAGGCAAGCAGGGGCTGAGGCACTGTAATACAGGGCTGTGCTGTCACAACAAGGCAGCTGGACTGTTATGTATTCCACTTTGTTTCCATTGTACTTCAATCCACAGAAGCAGCAGGACAAAGGGCTTGACAGAGTTAACCATGGATTGTCACCTTGATTTGTCCACTCTAGCAGATAGGCAGAAATGAATTATATTCTGCTTAGAAACAAAACGCAAAAGCAAATAAGCTTGCAAACAGCATTTTCCAAACTGTATTATTTGCAAAAAAAAAACAAACAAAAACAAACAAAAAAAAATCAAGTATTTATATAGATTCTACATCCTCCACAGGAGAAATAAAAGCAGGAAGGATCATCAGATTAGCACAAAGAAAAACTCTTCTCCTCTAATACTGTCTCTATTGAAAGCAGCAGAAGCAAGATCTGTGACTAAGGGCTGGGTTCTCTCTGACTGATCTGCATCACATTGATTTATTTTTCAGGAATGCTATGACAGTGCTGTAAAATGGAAGTTTCTCTCATAAATGTAAACATTTTGGGGCAGGGACCATTCTCTACATATGTTAAACTTGTCTGGGGGGGTTACACCCCTAACACTGTATAAAGAGTTACATTTATAAATAGCATAGTATACAGTAAACAAAGCTATTTTCAGAAGAAGATACCAAATGAAAATCTCATTTTATAAAAGAGTTAAATCAGTGAATGGCGCTCAATTTCTTTTCTACTATAGCTCTGAATTAAATGTAAAGAATGTCTTATTTAACAATTACTACTTAGAAGGATGAAAACCAGGCAATTGCTATGTGGAAAGTCAGTGGTAAATAGAGTTGTAATCAAAATCCATGACTGCTTTTTTTTTTTTTTAATCACTTTGAAAAGTCTCAAATTTTATTAAAATCATGTACATAAGAAACAAAAAAATCCAACTTAAAATTTAAAGGAATGAGCTGTCTTTTGCCCTCTCTCTGAGGACATAAAAAATCCTGCTTATGCTACTGATCAGTGAGGCAAATTGAACTGAAAAAAGGGAGATGACTCAACAGAGCAAAGGTCAGTTCTGAAACACCTTAATTTTTTATAGAAGATGAAAACAACCAGCAAGAAACCTTGTTGCGGTTCCTGACAACCACGTGTTTATTAACTATATGAAAGACATAATCAGACTCTCATTCTGCTTATACAACATACCTCACCAGAATGGACATAACACTTGCCTCCAAAGAAAAACCTTTCAGAAACACGTCATTTATACGTCTTTTTTTATTTATGAGATAAGGCTTATCAGAAGATGCGGTATTACACATCACAATAATGCATTAGCTTCTGAGCATGCAGTATTTTAAACAGGCACGAAAGACTAAGTGTATTTAGTATTTTAGGTTTGTTATTAGTTTTTTAAAAATAGAATGGATGATTTTTGCATTTGTGTATACATTTCGTTATTTTCACTCAGTATGTACTCATTCTTTTAATAGTGCAAAAACCCCCTGTAAAATATAACATGCCATTATACCATCTTAAGCATCTACTTGAAGCTATATTATGTATCAGAAAAGGAAAAAATATATAAATCTTACCCACATACTGGAATGCTAATGTGCATCCATCAAAGAGCTACAGATTCATAGTAAAGGTTTCAGCCCAAATAAAGCCCCTCGCATTATAGCATGCATGTAAAAATTAAGGAAAAAATAATTAAAAAAAAACCAACTTATTTTTTTATTTACCAAAATTGTTTAGGAAAATGTAAAGGCACCAAGAGAACCATTTATTGTCCAAGGAGAAAACTGCACAGATTTGTCTTTCCTCGGAATTCTATGCAGCCAACCGTAATAGCTCTTTGACAGTTCACCTGACTGCAGCAGAAATGGGAATGTGATGGTTACAGTGGATGACAGAAAGGGGCCATTTGAAGTGCTATTATGCAGTTTATATGAGAAGATTTCCACAGATTTTGGCTTTATTTAGTTACGTTACGCACATTTTTTGCTGTGTTTTGGTTTGGTTTGGTTTTTACGTAGCAATCTATGCCTTAGAATAATAAAGGACACATTCATTTCTGGAGCTGCCATAGAGAAATGCACACCTTAAAATTTAAAATTTCAGTAGTATGTTCAAACTGGCTTGGGCAAGTCACTGTGCTTCACTACTGAAACTGAAAATGCATGAATTCTGTTCTCTCTTGCCTATCACCACAGTTTAAAAGACTGGTTTATTTTATCCAGTTTACCCAGCAATTTCTTACAGACTAATACTTTTGAATGTTAAACAATTTAAAGGATATCCTACACACTGTGAAGGAATAAAAATAATTTTTTTAGTACCTTGCTGTAAGGACCTGATTCTGCAATATCTCATTAGGATAAATGGCACAACTGAAGCTACGCAGTCTTCTCAGAAAAGCAAAGCCTACTCACACAGGTCAGCTCTTAACAGCACTGAGCCTTAACATTTAAGCATTTTAGGGAAGAAATTCAGGAGTCTTTACTTTATGGGACTCCAAAGTTGTACAGATCTTGCCGTTTATGAAAAGATGAGCCTAAACCAACAAACCAATACTAATGGTTCTTTTTCTATAGCATTTAGAAATACGTGACGGGAACATACTGGTCACTTTACAGCAAAATATTTAAAAGAAAAAAACACATTAGCTGTGTAAGAAGAAAAAAGACACAAAAATGATAACGGCTGAACTACACTATCCTAACTTACTCTGCATTTGCAGGTGATTTATGTTTTACAAACCAGAGAAAATAAGCAACGGTACCCTTGATGTATTGTTAAGCAGGCTTCTATGATTCTATTTTCTGCGTAAGGTCAAGACTGTTGACATGGGATTAATCAGTTTCTCCTCCTAAGCCATGAATCAGGACAAATTGTTGTTTGTTTCATACAGCACAACTGCTTAAAAATAGAATTAAATGTAGAAAGTACAGTTATATGCGAAAAACAGCAAAAGTTGTAAGTATTAACTGCAACGGTGGTATAATGACAGATCCTTTCTGCTTTTGCATTTTGAAGAATTCCAGCAGTAGCAAGAAACAATGCTTTTTTTTTGTTCCCACTTTCTGAAAATACAGTGATTCTTGGCAATATATTGCTCTCTCAGAACAGTATATTTTACTAAAATGTAAAAATTCTGTCTTTTCCAATAAGTAGATCTCTTAATATGTGTATTGTGTCCAATTTACAAGCAAAAAAAGATCCAGTTATCTTCTCTATATCTTCTGGAGAACATACACCTACACGTAAACGTAGCCTGCGCCCTACATTGTCGTTAGCTTATTTGTCAGCCTGTAGCATGATAGAATTTGAGAATATTGGGTACAAAGTGTCCTTAGGAAGAAGGAAAGAAATCATTCACCATTAGAGATAAGTATGACAAGCTCCTTTTTACACTAGGATACACTTGTATTAAACAGAATGGCGGGGTGCCTGAGTGAGATTGCATCTATTACCAATGATGACATGAAAATGGACACTTATTAATCACTTTTTTGAAAATAATTATCTGTAGATTTATAAATACTAAGTCAGATTTTTTTTTCTCTACCTGTTCCCTAATATTCAAAATAATTTTTAGGAATGTGGGTTTTTTTGTCACAGAATTAGAGCTTAAACTATTTCATAAAGCAAATTTTAAGAATACGCAGCAAATGTGTAGTCTAGTACTGATTAAGACATTAATATAAAACAGACACTGTATAGTTAGTTTAAAAATAAACACTTCATAGGTATTCAAAAGAGGTCATGTTTATTAAAAAACAAATACTTGATCTCTGTGATATTTCATAATAAATAAATATTTTTTGTAAGCTAAAATATCATGTACAAAAATTTTAATTACATAAAGGGATTTATGTTGGTCACAAATAATAATTTTCTTAGCTAGAATATTTCATTAAGAGGGATGTAAACCAAATATTACTAAGTGAAAATATTTGGGGATTTTTTTTGCCAATGAAAGTACAATAAATAGCTTTTATGCGTTTGATTAATTTTCAGCACAATTCACTGCAGAGGTTAAGCACCTCTCAGATTTGCTATCAAACTGCATTAGTACTATAAACATAAACACCTCAGAAATGGCAACGACCAACATTCAAGCACCTCATATGCACAAAGTATGCAAAAAACTAATTTTGTATATAGTATTCATTACATGTATAATTTTTATTATACATATTTGAGTAGTGTACTGCTGTATCAACATTACAGAAATATATTATTTAAGGGACCCATTTTTTGAAAAATCCATTATGTTTACAAGGTACAGATATGCTGCTTTCTTTTATGAATAAGTCTTATTTAATTTAAAAGTTAAATTTTGAAGAAGTAGTTCCAGATACTGAATAATTACTTAGTGTTTAAAATGATATTACTATGTCACATTATGAAAAATGTATAATTGTCATTCTTTGACTATGTTGCATTATGAAAAATCTATGTATGTTCAGAAAGGACACATGTATAAGAATGGCTGCAGGGTTTTAAAGCTTTTTTCAAAAGTAATTATATGGATTCAAACTCCAGTTATTTTACTTCTTGTCCAGCACCTTAAATCATGCGATGACAAAAATTTACTTATTAAGTTATTTTAAACTCTAACCAGCTATAGTAACAATCTGCTAATCTAATTAAAAGAATACTGAATGTAATGCCACACTGCCCACATACAATCATCTAGCAGCTTTCATGTATTTCTGTTTTTCCAAAGCTGCATCCTAAAATAAGGAGAATTCTAGGCAGAAAAAAGTTGATTTTAATAAGTCCAAGAGCAAATACAAGAATATTACCTTGTTTGGGAACACCACCTATATATGGCCAGAGAATACATAATTTCCAAGTTAAACAGTATTTTGGAGGAACCAGACATTTTACAATCAATAGAAAAAAATACTATAACCACAACTGTTTGTTTAGTGTTTCCATAAACAGTGCTTGCCACAAGCTTCAGTAAATGTTTTGACAATAATTTATACATATGTCTAATAAAAATGTTGGTTTTTCCATTCTATAAAACAGCTAAATATTTTATAAATATACTTCAAAGTAATATATTGTTTATTTTTAATAGCTTTTTTTTCCTGTTTTTTTTCTCTTAAAATGCCTCCTCTCCTAATAATACTTTCTTTTAATGCAGGTGGTTTATTAAAATGCCTCCTCTCCTAATAATACTTTCTTTTAATGCAGGTGGTTTATTTTTGTTGTTGTTGCTGAAGTAGTTTATTCTTTTTACCTACCCCAATGCTAATATGATAACTTTAGCAGCTCTTGAATGTTTGCAGCATGTGTTATTAAGGATTAAGCCTTAAATTTATTTGTATAGGTAAAGAACCTGATATTGCACAGGTCAAGTGGTTTCAGCATGAAACATAAAGCAATATATTTAAAGAGGTGTTAGTAGCCCCTTTCTGAGTTCCTTTTTTATTTCAAAGTGCAAATATGGTTACAAATCACATTACCCAATGCATACAAATGATCTGAATTACAAAACAGACTTGAGTACCAGCATCTTCTGTTTAACCTGTGGAGATGACTCACATAATTGAATTGGAATATAGGTACTAATGTATAAACTTTCACTAAGTTATTTTGAAGATAACTGCTTCATGGAGGAATGAAGAATATGTCTAAGATGACAGCAAGGTCAGCTTTCCATAAGGCAGCTAATCCAATAATGTCTGTCCTAAACTTCTTGCCATTTTACACAAAATGGTCTCTATCAAAAGGATATACCACTTCTGGACTTCTGTATCAAATTTCCCTTTTTTATTTAAGACTGCTTCTCTGCTTAAGTATAGTTAAAAGTATAAGAAATAAATACCTATTTTAGAAAGGTAATGATCAGCAAAGCTTATTTAAGCACCTGTTCTCCTTTATGCACGGTTTATGCCCACTTCTGTTAAGAAAAATATCTTTATAAAAACATATTTACAAACATTTTGACCCCAGAGTCCAATGGGTGTAGCCAGGACCTAACCTCATCTTGAAAAAACACACTGTCAGGAATCTGCACCATTACTGATGCTCTTTGGACCAGAGCAAAACACCCATGGGTGACAGAGGTGCCCCTTTCCTGAGGTACAGACATGCACCTACTGTAGGTGTTGACAGATGAGATCTGGAGGGCAACTTGTGGCAGTGACCTCATTTTTACGTGTATGTTCTGTACAGGAAAGACCAAAAATAGAGCATGTCCCTACTTCATCCATGCTAATTCTTTTCACTGCATTCAAACTATGATGTTTGATAAAATATGTGTCACTTTTTACAAGAACAGCATACAGAACTCCAGAAGCATTGGTGCCAGTTGCTACATAGAAATAGAGCTGCTTATATTTAGAAACTGGGATTTTCTCACTGAAATACTAGTCCAGTTTGGGGGGGAAATAATTGTGATTCCTTGATTACTTGGAAAAATAAATGCACTTTAGGATCTGAGGTACCCCTCAAATATCTAAGGTTTGAGTAGCAAGTGTTTAGCTTGAATCTGGCACTAAAGAATCTTCTCTGCCTATTTCTGGCTCTCGCTTCTCCTCTATTGCCTCCTGCAGTGCAGCATAAGTAAGTTTCTGCAGATAATTGTCCGGAGACTGCTCAACACTGCAAACTTCCCCCCATTTTTCATTATCATAGAAGCACTTCCATGCCATTTGGAAAATATTTCATGTCTTCTTCACCTGTGGTGTTCTGGCCTTGTACATCACAAGGCAGTACAAAAAACCTACCTGTAGACATCTTGGGAAACCCTATAAGAGACACTGCTTGGCAATGCCTCTCATGCTGCCTTTTGAGTTCAGTGGGAATGTCTGGTGAGTGCTCTCCTTTGCTTTCTGGAAGTCAGGATGGGGCTCCCCTGGGAATGATAGAGAGCTGTCAGGTATCCAGCAACACTGGACACATGGCTCAGGAGCTGCCTCCACCTCTTTTAGCCTGTCACATCTTGCTGTCAAACTGCAGATCCTGTTGTGTCCAAACTGGTGAGAGCCAGATCTAGGGTACTGTCTGCCTGGAAAAGGGAGTTTCTTAATAAAGCAACAAAAAGAAAATTTTTTTTTTATTTATTTATTTATTTTTTTTTGAGAAGTGGTAGGAAAAGAAAAGTGGAGTGGGATCAGAATTCACCAGAAGGTGACATGGTATGAAACCTGCTTTGCATCCAAAATGTTCTCATATTAGAACCAAGCAATGTGGTGTTACAAGCCTGTGCCACCAAAGCAACCAAAAAAGCAGGGAAGGAAATGCAGAAGAGGCTGTTCCTATAACAAATCTTGTGTGAACTTCATAGCCTTTTCGTAGGGAATAAAGTTAGAACAGGCACTGTCCTGTTTGTGACTATGCTGAGGCTTCAACACTTGCAGTCTTTATGCAGAGATGTCTTTAGGCACATCTGTTATGTGTGTGTATGTGTGTGAGGGAGAGCGGGTAGAGGTTCTTGTTTATGACTTGTGAAACAGAAACAAGTGTGTTCACTTTCAAGTCTGTAAAGCACATCAGTGGAGACAGGATTAGGCCTTTAATATTATTCCTTGGCTGAAATCTACTCTACGGAAGGTCACTTTGGTGAAAAGTACATGAAATTGTTATGACAGCTTTTTATGTGTTAATTTGATAAGAGAGATATGGCACAAATAAAAGGGTGTACACTGTAAGAGGCTCACACGCTGACTGAAAGTTCTCTTAGAAGGAACCTGAGACTCAAAAACTGAAGACCAAATAGTTTAAAATTATTCATAGAAAGGAAAATGTTTTCCGTTTTGACAAGAATTTTGTGTTGTTTAGAAAGAAGTACCAATGTATGCTAGCTTCCTGACACTGCTCTCCTATTTAAAGGTTGATATATCATACCTCTCCTGAGTCTGATAGGATTTACCCACATTCTGCAACAAAAGAACAGGTCAGTTCTGGTATCTGAACATAGTTCTTCTCCCCACAAGCTTTAATACTGACTGCTGTTACTGAGAAAGAAAACAAAAGGCTGTGTTGCAGACAGTGGAGGCTGTGGAGTCTTGTGGTGTCACTATATATAACACACAATAACATCCATCCTCTGATAGATGTGGTGGCATGGCAAAAAACCCCTCCACCCCAAAAACTTTTGGGTGTTGAGCTTGGTACAGTTTTCTAAGGAAACCTATTCAGAAGTAAATGCTTTACCCCCTGCTGGGAGTCACATCCAGCTGCAACCTCAAACCCAAAATGATGGCATCTTAAGTTGCTGAATATTTCTGAAAATCTCCCAAAACTGCGATTTTGTTCATGATTTTATCAGGAAGTTCTGCAGTGTCAGGTGTTCTGAACTGCATATAAGCATCTGTTTCTGTGTTTTAAAATACTGAAACCACGAATGCATGCAATAAATACAAGCTTACCCCCAGGTTGAATTGTATTGCCTTAGATTTTCTTTTCAAATCATGGAACATACAAGTCCTTTTCAATGAAAGCTCCACACAATACTCTTTAAAGTACCAATGCTTAAAAAAACTACCATTAAAAAAATGAGATTTTGCCTATTTTGTTCAAATGAATACACCCTAAGTTATGCTTCTCGGTTGTCCCAATTTATTTTAATATGGAAAAATCTAATCTCTGCTTGTAAAGCAGATTATGCATGTATTAAATTCTTTAAAATTAGAATATACTTAATGCTACATTAGTTCCAGGCATACAGGACAGGAGAAAGAATTATACACCTAAACAACAAGAACGGTTTTAAGGTTAAATTTCTACTTTGATCCAATTCTCATTTGGTAAAATAAAACAATGTACAATCTATCATTTAATTAACTGCAATAATAAATTGTGTATTTTTCCAGACAAATCATAAAATAAAAGATTTTAAATTAATAGGTTTCATTGAGAGACAGCAAAGCCAGTGTATCGTTTTAGGTGTCTAAACCAACTTTAGTTGGTAGATCTGGCTCTTGCCTTCAATTGGCAGGTTAAATTTGATTTTGTCCTTCTAGACATGCATTTGAAGATTCTGCTTTTGGTCTTAGCAAGAAGCTGCTGACTCCCCTCTGCCAAGGAAGAGGTCAGAGATCAGAGATCATTTGGATAATGGCCTAAAATATTGAGGACTGTAGACCTTTCAGTTCTTGGGGTCATGACTACAGGTTCATTTATGGCTGCTTGCCAAGGGAGCAGTTTTCCTTTAAGTCTATTCATCCCGGTTTTCTGCCATGCCATCAGAGGACTAGTGCCTCCACAGCTGTGAGTGTGGCATCTTCCACAAGCACTGTTTTAACTGTTAAATCCTCAACAAATCTTGCTTCATTAGGACTTGGAATATAGAAGGTATTTTTCCCTAAGTTATTATTATCACTATCTAGTGGAAACAGTTTACTGAATTACAGAATGGTTGGAAAAGACCTCTAAGATCACAGAATCCAACTGTTCACCCACGAGAAAAACAAAAACAAGCAAACAAACAAACAAACAAACAAAAAACCAGCAACAAACTAAGAAACCCCCCCACAACAAACAACAAACTTTCCATGCTCAATGCAGCTTGACCTGAGGAGCCTCATCTATATTTTGTTTGAATACCATCCCTGGAGGTATCAGAGTTATTGAACTGAGCAGTCCAGTGCGGTGCCTGATTACTCTTTTGGTGAAGAAATTCTTCATATCTAGTCTAAACCTCCCCTGGTGCAACTTCAGGCCATTTTCTCTAGTTCTATCATTTTCACTTGGGAGAAGAGAGAAACATCTACTAGACTGCCATCTCCTTTTCAGTCAGTTATAGAGAGTAATGAGGTCTCTCCTCAGCCTCCTTTTCTCCAAATGTGTGAATCATAATCCTCTCTCCCTCATGACTTAGGGTAGATAACTCGGCGCTGTGGGATTTGGTAAATAAATTCTTAAAATGCAAATCCAACAAAAAAAAGAAAGTAAATGCAATGGAAATACCAGTCTCTACATCAGAAAGGGCATCCAGTACTGTAACCGTTCCTGGGTGCCATGAAAGAGAGATGAGACTCAACTGACCAGGTTAAAAGGGAAGAAAGAGAAAGCAGGACACCATCCAAAAAAAAGCCAGATAACCAAGGTGGGCAACACAGGTTCTCCATCTGTGCTGTGCATCTGATGTGTGCTGCTGTGGTCGGAGGAAGTGTTGCACATTGAGCAAAGGTCAGATGATAAAACAATTTCAGCTCACGTAAATGTTTAAAAGAATTTACTGCTGAGTGCTCCAAGGTTTACACTTTGCCTGGAGAAGCAGTGAAAGGGGATGGCATCTGCTTTTCTGTTTTACCTTAAAGAGTTCTTGATGTATAAGAAAAGACTTGGCTTCAGACAGAGAGGGCAACCTTGCCCTTCAGGCAGAGCTCCTTCTTACCCCAGTGGAAGTGGGATTTGATCCACTCACCAAGCTCTCTTCTATGGCATAACACTAGTTTTTCTCAGTGCCCTTGTTGAAGTGGTGAAACTGTGGCCCATTCTTTCTAATCAATGCAGAGGCAGCATTCTAAAGGACAATTTAAAGGATAGGATATAGCACACAGACAACTCATTCTGCAGTAAAATCAGAAAGCTTTACTGAGTGTTTGTTGTGTTATTCCTTATTTTAAATTCCATTTATGTTGCTAAAATTTGCATGTATTCTTTTTAATGAATACTACCCAGCTGAAAGTCAATGAAAGATATGGAACGTGAAGCTTACTAATACCACTTCATTAAATTAAACCAAACCTGATTTGCAACAAAATCCTGCATTCTTGAATTTCACAGACAGGCTGTGAAATAATTTCCACCAGACCCCACATCAGATTGTGTCTATCTATTCAGCTGGAGTGCTTAAGCAGATTTCATTGTCAGGGTGTTCAAGTACCTCCTGGTTTGCTAATGAATTTAGCTGCACGTCTTATTCATCAGATCTCTCTGTAGCTTCCTCAGCACTCAGAACCTTTGGCAGGCTTCAGCATCCTGTTTGTTCAGGTTGGCTTTTTCTGCTTCTAACGTGGGAGCTCTGGATGCAAATTGAAGCTACATCTCCCCACAGCACTTAGGTGCCATGCAAGACCACAAGTGCTTGCTTCTTCAAAAACATGAATTTTCTCAACCCTGAGATAAACTTCATCACAGGACAAATGAAGATTAATATTTTATGTTTGCATACTGTCTTTTGCCAAAGACTTCACTTATATAGTCCCATAACATTTCATCCCCTCAGTCATGTTCTTCAACAGCCATTGAGATCAGAAGCTGAGACTAAGCTGTCAAGGCTGCCCAGAGGGACTGCTTGTACTGCAGACATCTATGGTCACCTCAGAGCATCATCCATATTTCATCTGAACAATAAGCTAAACTTGAATTTTGGAATGAAGAAAAGAACTGAGATTCTTTTTAAATAGCTTCTTTATAACCTTTCCCTTGATGTAAGATACCTCTCCTTTAAGTTAGTTGGCAGCCTGGAATCTTAGGAATAGAACTGCAACATCTAGTTGTGAGTATCCAACCAAGTTTTGCTTTGGTGCTTTAAATTCCAGTTTTGATTATTGTACCTCTTTACATCTATGAATCAAACTATTTAGTATGCAAAAGCTCCATCTAGAACTTTACATACTTGTCAAGCCAGTGAAACTAACCATGCTCTTTGCCGTGCAGAACTCTTAATGAGTTTTCTGCCCTGCTACTCAGGTCCCTCTTCCCAAGATTGTCATCCCTCATGACAGGCACCCTCTGCAACAACTAATCAATGCAAGAGGCTTATGCTTACCAGCAGTAAAACTTCCACAGAAGCTGACCCATGAGGACAGCGACAGCCCCCTTGAATGACAAGAATAACCAAAAATCTCACCTTGTTCAGAAATATCCTTTGAGTCTAGCTCTTCCTAAAGCATTCATTACTCACAACACACATACAGCCTCATTTCCCCCACAGAAGACAGGAAATAAATGTGCACCTTGAGCCTTAAGAGTCCCTTCCAGCTGAAGATACTCTATGAACATGAGCTTTTAAAATCAAAATTCTGTAAGATGTGGAAATTGAAGCCTATTCTGAAATAGTCTCCATGTTTTCAATCACAACACATCTAATAGATATTCTATAATGAGAAACAAAAAAGATTTCCTCATTCTTCTTTCATTACAGCTTATGAAAACTCCTTTTAGAAATTAACTAGTCACCTGAAATAGACATAAAGCCCTTGCTTTCTATTTCACTTCATAAAAATAAGCATGTCTGCACTCTGCCCTACCCATTCTGCAGACACTGAAGGTGAAACTCACCTTTCTTTTATTTATGCTTTCAATAAATCCATTCAGAAATATAAACATTAGATACACTCTCCTGTGCAACTGGGGATATTCAGTTTCATATCTGTAAGTGTCAACAGAGGCCAGCTCTGTCTTTGGGTTGTGCCACCCTATGTTCCCATCCCTAAAGCGTGAAATAAAAAAAAAAATGCTCTAGTGTAAGATGGAGCAACGCTCTAGTGTAAGATGGAGCAACAAATCCAGTCATTCTTTAGGAAATATATGTTGATGCAAAGCCAGATTATTTATCTCTTCCTAATTACTGGAGCAAGCAAAGAATACTGATGCACATTAGTACAAACTATTTTACAACTTGTATTCCATGTATCTAAAAATGTACTCTGATGTGAGAAATAGCTGTTTCTTCTCATTTCTACTATAAAATCATAATAACCTCTGCAAGATGGCACAGTATTACAGATTAGTCCTCATGTCACATATTTTTCTAATTTATATTTATGATCTTTTTTGTGTGTTTTCATATTTCATGTGGTCCCAAAAAAAGCACCTATCTATGGCCAAAAAGGCTCTCCTAACACAAATTACAGAATGGCACTGGGGAATCCAGACTTTTGCTGAGTCAACAGCCATGGCAATATCTCCAAAGAACACTGCAATTCAATTCTAGTTATTTTTTAAATCTTATTACCTCACAAATTTATATATATCACAGAATTACAAACACCAAGGGGAAAATAAGGTAGTAAAAAACATGCCAGCTGTGGACACTGACAGAGGAATCTTTGTTGACTGAGAAACAACAAAACAAAGATTGACTTTTAGAAACATAAAATGTAAATGTCTGAATGTGATTCTGTACTGCAGCCACTATTTTAAGGAGAAGAGAAAATTTTGCTAGAATATCTTGGTTTAGGTCTGGTCAGCAAGCACATGTACATTTACCTTGTGCATGGAAACAGTCCTGTTGAATTCAGTCGGGTTATTCATATGCTCAGTGTTTTACTTTACTTATGCTTGTAAACCAAAGCTGTTTATAGTGATTCTAGGTAACATTATTAAAATTGTCTGGGTGATTTAGAGACTCACAGCTTTTTAAAATAGTCCAAGACATCAAAATCCTCCATAAAAAAACAAACCCAAAAACTTAGATTCTCAAAGCATTCAGATATCCTCTGACATCTTCAGCCCCAAAGTGGGAATTTCTGTTCTCATTTAGTGAAGAGGAATATTGAAACACCTTTGGGAAATGAGCACAGTGAGAACTCAATTTGGGTGGCAAGAACTATAAGACATCATATGGAGGGAAGCTTGCACACTCATCTCTACTAAGACATCTTGATTTATTTTGCTCTGGTTCTTCTGCTGACTTCAGGAAAAAAAAATCTATCATCTAATATATTCTGTTTAAATATTATATTCTGTTTAAATACCATTTGCATTAGATGAATATAAAATTAATAAAAAAGATTCAACTCTACACCTAGTCATGTTGTCGTGCTCTGTGACACGCACCTTTGCTGACATCCCTCTCATAAGAATCTGAATGGACTTCTAAATTTATTTCTGATATTTTAACTCCACTAATGCATTCAAAGCAACCGTATGGAACTGGACCCCCAACACAATAAAGAGTAAGTCAGATGAAATACTGAGGTAGTGGGTTGTTCTTCATGTCTTAAAAAAGAGAGTTTAATGGATTTGTTGCAAAGTAAACACTAACATGAGAATTTACAATAAGCATCTCACCACATGATCACCATCACCTATGTAAGGATGGAAGTCTTGTTCTTGATGGAAGAAGCAGTGCAAAATATATTTTGTTACTTATATTGGAAAGCAATGAACATATAACTTGGTGAAAAATACTGTAAAAGACGACCCACAATGGCCTTATGTTCCAAGAAGCATTTCTGTATGCATGTACACATGCACACACACACACATTCTTAACCCCGTCTACCAAGGGACTAAATAACCTGAACTAGATAATCCCTGTGGACCAACGCATGATGTTGCAGTTTAGGCCCAGCAGGTACCAACCAGGCCTCTGCTAACTCATTCCTCACCCCAAATGTGGGCTAGGGAGGAGAAAATCCACCCAAAGATTCATGAATCAAGACCAGGGAGGGCTTCACTCTTCAGTTATTGCACAGGAAAAAGATGGATCCAACTTGAGGAGGAAAAAATAAATTTAATCTATCAGAACACTAGAAAGAAACCAACCAGATCTTAAAATACATTCCCCCATCCCTCCCTTCTCCCCAAGCCTGGATCCCTTCACCCCCGTCCCCTCCTCAGGACACAGAGAGGGGCAGGGGGGGTTCAGGGTCAGTTCCCCACACGGTGTTTCTGCCGCTCCTTCCTCCTCAGGGGGAGGACTCCTCACATTCTTCCCCTGCTCTAGCACAGGGTCCCTCTCATGGGGGAGAGTCCTTCAGGAACCAAACCAGAGGCAGGGACATAAATGGAAGCTTCCAGCACCTTCTCACAGGAGCCACCCTTGTGTCCCCAAACCATGCCCCCACATCAAAACCCCACTGCACTAACACAAATCACAGGGTTAGTTATTTGGAATAGATTGTAGAATTTAAGAAAGTTGCGACCTTGTTTTGTTCTACCTTTCTTCTACCTTTCCTTGCTGAAGCAGACCCATAAGAAAGAGAACAATAAAAACATGTAAAAATGTAGACTCTCCAGGACAAATCCCACCTTTACCACCACAAGGGTTTCTTATGTTTAAATGGAACTACCTACATTCCAGATTGTGCCTGTTGCCCTCATCCTGTCACTGGGAACTACTAAGGAGAGTCTGGCATCCTAATGATTTGAGTGGGATTTCCTGTCATTTCACTGAGGACTAATTCTCTTCTCATACATTTATACAGTGTTGTAGTGTAACGAGGCAACCAGGTGCCACTAATTGCCAGGGAGTGAGCATGAACTTGTGTCAAGCCCACCTGTGCCCAATTAGGGTGGGCCCCCACTGCGCATGAGCAGGATTAGGGGGCCAATAAAAAGTGAGGCTCAAACTCACAGGCTCAGCTCACTCCTGAGCTAGCTGACAGAGAGATCAGTTGCTCTCAGAGCAACAGCACCAATCCAGGCTAGTCAACCCTGTGACTATAGGCTCGGAGCACTGTTTGTGAGTCTGTGCTGGAACACCTGGTTGGACCTTGAAGTGCTGTACCCTAAAAGAGGTTCGTCTTGCTACACAGTGTTAAACTGTTAACTGGTTGTATAGAGCTGGACTTCCATTTCTATTCACAAGAGTAAAGTGATTTATTGTACTCTGCATGTACGTTCCCTTTCAGTGACTGCTCCTCCATGCTTTTTGCCTGGTCACAACCAGCCTGCTTAGGCAGTGGTTACTGCTGCAGTATCAGAGGTAAAATTACTCCAGTACTGCCTGTGTAATTACCTTTCCACTTCTGCTTGCTGCAGCAATTGAGCCACCATTACCTATGCAACATGCATATCTTTTTTAGTAGACTTTATTTAATTTCAGTATTTACTACTTTTTAAATTCATGTAGGTGGAAAGATAAACAGTGAAAGAGGCTGACTGCTGTCATGTAAGAATGATGAGTGCAGCTTGATGAAAGAGGAATGAAGAGATGAGTGATGGTGAACAACAGGAAACCTTTAGCCAACTTTACTAACAGCTTGCTTAATTCTTTTCACAATATTTTAAAGAGTGCCTTGAGAATATAAGTCCCCTCATTTTACCTGTTAAGAAGCTGAAGTTCAGAGGCAGAAAGAGCCTTCCCCAAAATAAGCCAGTTCAGCCATTATTGTCTGAGGATGTGTAGTCACTATGCGAAGTCATTTCTGAGAGCTAAAATACCAACCAGTTCTAGGACAGAGAAATATTCTTCACATAACCCTCAATTTTCACACATCTCACCCATCCCTCCCTTAAACTGAACTTTTTAAGTGACTTCTGGCTTTTTATAGCCTACTTTTACCTTTTCAACTAATAGAAATGAAACCAAATCAAGCCAAAGTTTTATGCATATGTAAGGTGGATCAGTTATCAGGGCAAGAGAGTTTTGCTGGATCAACTGTACCAGAACCAACAGGACATATTTGCAGCACATTCCACTACAGAAAGTGGAGCCAAACTGAATTTTCCCCCCACTATCATAAATGGCCACCAGAAAAATAAAGTGAGGAGGATTAAGGGTCAGAAGTGGAATTCCCTCATATGCAGCTGCCATTGTTCCATATATTTAAAAACTCCTCTAGAGCATGAACCTTGGGCTCTAGATACATGTTGTCCCTTGATTTTCCACACAGGTTGTCCCCAACCTTCTTCAAGGTTGGTGAGGTCCTACAGGCTGGGATTAATTTGGCACCTGTTAAAGGTGCTTGATTCTAAGTATAAATCTATTTCTCTAAAGGTGTGGTACCTGTTAGAAGGTCCACAGCAGCATCAAGTATCTTTGGCAAGATGTTCCTAAAACTATCAATAAACATTTCTTAAAATAAGCAAGATCAAGACAGGTGTCTGCTTGAAATTCTTTATGAGCAATCTTTGTGAGGTTTTCTAGGTTTTTTTTCATGTTTTTTATCTTTCGTAATACTGTACTTGACTAAAGATTAGTGAAGTTACAAAAGGTAAATAAAAAAACCCTCAAATCTTTATCCTACTGCTTAGATTAACTTCTCACAGCCCAACTACTTAATTTCAGCAGACTGTTTAGTTCTAATAAATGAATGGCTTTTTGAATTAGGGACTTTTTATGCCTTGGAATAGTTTACTCCTAAATTCCTTTTTTTGCAACAATAGTGTGTAATATTCTACTGGTTTACCCATCTGAGAGCTATGTCTCCATATAAAAAACAGTTACCTGTTTGTATATACAAGTGTGCAAGTATGTACATAAATAAGAAAGCTGCAGCTCTGGATAACAGTTTTATGTAGAATGGGATTAGTAGATCAAATTTTTTACATATAAGAATCGTGGGCATTGTCACATTAAATATTTAATACATTCTGCAAACAGCTAGTGCTAAAATGAGTAGTATATAAAGAGAAATACATTCAGTTACAGCTTAAAGACAAATCTAATATTTCCTATCATTAGATACAGTTGCTTTGTATCTCAAATGCAGTATATCAAAACAGACTTTATTCTTTGTATTTTTGTATTTGTATTTTCAACAGACTTTATTCTTATCATAGGGCTACTAAGAAAATTGAGGTGAAAGTGCATGACAGCTATCCAGAAGTTTACTCCTCACCTGTGCTGTATGTCAGAGCTGGTTGTATGTTTAAGGCACATTTCTCACTAATGCAGTTTCCAAAAAAAATTAATTTCAAAAAAATTATTTGAAATTAAAGAAGAATTCTATTTTCAACTGCAAGAACTGTGCCTTTAAACAAAATCAGAAATTTTAAACTACACAAAATACATAACCTAATTCTTTGAAACAAGCAAACAATTCTGTGGCCAGAAAAGGAGTTCATTTTCCCATGACACGTCAGAGTAAAATTACTTTTTTTTATTAATTTATAAGCAGTAGCAACATTCCTGTCTAAAAGAAGTAGGCAGATTTTTGTTTATCATTTAAAAAAAGAGTAGATGTTGTTTTCATCAAAGGCTTCTCAAGTAGTAGAACCAGGCAGTACAGCAGATGCTACTGTATCTTCATACTGAATTTAAATTTTGAAATAAAAGATGAACTTGAGTCAGACATTCTTTTGTGTCAGAAATCACCCCTAAGCTCTTCCTCTGAGCCTCCCCTTCCCAGCTCTTCCAGTGAGGCAGTGGTGCTCACTGTGGGCCTGTCCCAGTTAGCCCTTCCTGCTTGATCTGCATATCAGTGCATATCCACAGAGAGTGGGTTATTCCAGGATGAGAACAGGTACTACAATGCCACAGCATCCTATCCCACAAACAGAGAAGCAAGAGAAAAAAGTGCACGGTGCTGTGTCTTCCCTTACAGATATTAGGAAGACTGGTGAAAATACTGCTAAAAATCATTCATCTGGGACTTTATAAACTAAATAAAGCACTGTTATTTTCCCTGAATGGTCCATTCAAAGGACACTGTAAAGAAAGTGCAGCAATAGTATACGGTTGTATATTTTTCCATGGCATGATGTAAACACTGTGTTCTACTGATAGAAACCTGACTGAACAGTGGCAAGTATTACAATTTGGCCTAATGAGGAAAGAAAAGATGGTAGGGATACTCAATGTGAATGAGCAGGGCTGAAGTTAATTATGTGTCTAGTTTGATCTGCAAATCTTACCGAGATTTCTTCTTTTACTTCTTGTAAGTCAAAACTGATTATGTGCTGTGCTGTGATCTGCTGGTCCCCAAACCAAAGCAAGGCTGTCAGTCAGGTAGCCAATGTTGTTGTAAGCAGTCAGCTGCTATGAGCAACTTCTGTTTCCAGGGTGGAGCTGAGTCCAACACAGACCTTTTCCAAAGTCACCACTTTCCTCCTTTTTCTTACCAGACCCCAAACTGGTAATATCTGTGTCTGTGTTTCCCTGCACTTCTAACTCTTGCAGTGGCTGCCTGAAGGATTAGCTGACATTGCTTCCATTCTTTTTGTTCAGAATTACTTCCAAAGTTGCATTTTCTTAAAACTTTCTCTTGCCTTTGTCCCTGGGAGACTGTTATTCCAGTCTCCTCCCTCTATTCCAATCTCTTCCCTTCACCAAAAATGTCCCTTGAGGTGCATTCAGTAACACTTCTGGAGTATAGTCATAGCATAAGATGATGGCTCCAGAAAGTGGTCATCTGCTCACCATGCCTAGATAAGGCAACTTGCAATTAAGGCACCAAAGAAATAAGTACCCATTTACAGGGGGTCCATGTCTCAGTTTTCTTCTTTCAGTCCCTTTTCACAGAATTACAAAATGATTAGAGTTGGAAGGGTGTCTCTAGAGACCATCTAGTCTATCTCTCCCACTAAATCAGGATGACCTAAAACACAGGACTGCATCCAAGTGTGTTTTGAGTATCCCCAGAGAAGGGGACTCCATAACCTCTCTGGGCAGCCTCTGCCAGTGCCTTGTTGTCATCCTCTTAGTAATGAAGTTTTTCTTATATTTAAATGGAACTTCCTACATTCCAGATTGTGCCTGTTGCCCTTCATCCTGTCACTGGGAACTACTGCATTCTCCTTGCACCCACCCTCTAGATACTTGTAAGCATTTATAAGGTCTCCCCTGAGCTTTCTCTTCTCTGGGCTAAAATATCTCAGCTCTCTCAGCCTTTCCTCATAAGAGGGATGCTCCAATCCCCCAGTCATCTTTCTTCCAAAATACACTCCTGAGGAGCATATTATACTGATGTGGAGAGAAGAGGAAAGGAGAGGATCTCAACTCTCTATCTCTTCAAGCAGAAGAATGATAAACAGCAGTACTTCTGCTCATCCCTAAAAGTACTCACTTGAACAGAGAGAGGTATGGCAGTGGCTGGCCTGACTTTTTAAATGAAATGCTAGTATGTGTGCACTGTGCTGTGTAAGCACTCTACTAAACAGATAAAAGATACAGAAAATGTTAAGTAACTTGCCTAGGGCCATATGGCAATTCAATAACAATGCTTGCAGTTAAAAAATAGGTTGATGTTTCTGAAACAGAAATACTTTCTTGCAGGAAAAAAAAAAAAAAGGCGTTTATCAACAGTCCTGGGGAAAATGGAAAACTGTGAGCTCTTGAAACGCTTTATTTTTGCAAAGTAGTCCCAGAACAACTTTAAAGTTTTAAAAAATTACTTGTTCCAGAACTCAAGATCATTAGCTAAAAGCTGAAACACACTGACAGTCAGGATCAACAGTATTGTTGATGAAATTAAGCAACTTTTCTAATGATTCTTAAATACTGAAGAGAGCACAACCTGAAGATCTTGAAGTTTTCATGGATGTACATTGCTATTATTGGATTGGTTATTTTTTTTTTCTTTCCAAGGGTCAAAACCACAAAGGTCACCTTGTGACTTGACTCAAGAAGAGGACAGTGTTTCCTCTGGATATATGTGTGTAGCCCTAGCAGAGGTGTCTGGAGTTTGCTTTGTCTGCCCCCAAGTTTCAGTTTATAGTTTCTACCCTATAAAAAAAGATCAGACATTGACCACCTTCCTCATCCAATTTTTAACAAGAAAATCATAATGCCTCTCATTCACCATGGCTACTTCACCAACAACATGTTTTGAAAATGGGCACTATATTGAGGAGATGTATACAAGGAGGACCTCCCATAGGCAGAGCAACAGGCAGCTGGGGCAGCACATGCTTGCTGAGAGAGATCTATCACAGGATCTCTTTTTATTTTGGGGTGCCCCAGGTGGCCCATCACTTCCTAAAGCTGACACATTCACCCAGCCATAAGAGGTTGCTCCAGACAGATGTTTGCCAGGCACAGTCACAGCTGTAGAGCTGTCATCTGTTAGGGAAAACATCCACATCTGATCCCCTCCAGTATGGGAGAGAAACCAGTCTCTTCTGATGTGATTTCCCTCCAGCATGACAAGAGGTCTGGCTCCCTGGTAAAGCTAACGAAAACACTGTGCCTGGACTGATAGTGATTTAGAGAGATTTTTTTTCTGCTACAGTGACATGTAAATAATGCCAGAGCCTCCATCTTTCTCTGGTTTTGTATATTCACAAAAGCTCTGGGTAAAGGAGCTTATAAATTTTAAAGAAACTCTTTTTTAAAGGACATCATGCGTTTTAAAGTTACAGCATGTTTAGTTCCATTTTAAATTAGAACTTTAAACGGCATTTCTAATCATATATAGTTGTAGTAACAGGCTTAATTCATTTAAAGTATGAAACAAAGATGCATTTCTTATATTTTGAAATACATTACTGAACAAGCTTTATTGCAAATATAATTCAGTTTAACACTATGGCTTAATGAAGAAGTAGCAAAGGAAATAAATTACACATTCTCTGATTAATTTACAAAGTAAATATATACATTTTGCAAAGGCAGTCTCATCACTGACACACAAATGCCTTCTGATAAGCTTTACTGTGTGAATTATACTCAAACAATTATAATCGCCTTTTTTTTTCCCCTTTCAGTGTGGATTTTACTGTACATGGCCGTGCTTTAGCGTCTGGCACATGGATTATTGGAGTACCTGCTCAGTGATGCTCTGACAGCCCCTCAGAAATGTCACACCTCCATCCTAGGTTGAACAGCTCTGCTGATTTCATCTTTATCATGTAATGCATGGTCTGTGATGCCCAGAGCCTTGCAGGCTATGGTCGTGTAAGAAGAGACTATTCTGCCTGTTTGGCTGGCATGTCTGCTCAGCTCTGAAATGTTTCTACTGACTGTTTCTAGATGTCTGTGAACTAAGACAAGGTATTTTCCTGGCCTTCATGAGCAGTCAAACCTCCAGCACCTTGACCTTCATGGCAGTGGTAGGGTTTCATGCTCTGTGTAGGGTTTATGTGGAATAAGATGGGAAAGAAAGAATTTAGGAGTAGAAAGTCTGTTTAATATTAATGAGATGTTTATAGCTGTAAGATCTCTATATGCATTCACAAATCAGATACTGGGGGATTTTTTTATGCTCAGAACACCGAATAAATGCACATTCGGTATTTAAGAAATTATGCTGGCACTCCAAAGATGAAGAGCATCTCTCTTTGTGTGAGACATTTTGCAAAGTATGTATACTAACAATTTGGATGAGAGGTGGAAGAACAGGTGGATGACAAAACTTCTGGTATTGAGCAAATGTAGCTGCTTCTCTCTCTGTTACAGTTTGTAGCTACATCTGGCCTTGTACCCCTCCTGAAACACAGGTAGATACTATAATGAAATAAATTTTCATCAGAAAAAAAGCTGAGATGAAAACAATGGTGAAAAATAATGGTGTGGCATCGTGACTTTGAGAAAGGATCTTTTCTTTTCTAAAATATTATTGGTGCTATAAGATGAAAGAAAAGTCAGGGTATCCCTGAGGTCATATTCCTAAAAAAGCATGTTAATCCTTTGACATTTATCAAAATAAGTCTACTTTATATTATTCCTTTAATGAAATTTAATCCCTGTACAGTCTTTTTCACGTTCTGTAACAAACAAGTAGATGCACTCAAAAACTCAAGTCTTTCACAATAACAAAAATTACAACCATATTTCTCTGCAAGTATTTAACTCAGAGGGAGCACAAAACTGTCACTCAGAGCTCTCATACTGTGTGATTTTTTTTCAGAATAAATATTTCCAAAAATTTAAGCAGGATTGCATTGTTTCTAGCTTTCCAGCAAAATCTGAGCTATGGGAAAAACATAAATTAGTTTATATGACTAAAAGATAAAAATTACGCTTCTCCAGAACTCAAAAAGGCCTTTGTGGATAGAATTAGGGTGTTTATTTTTATGCATGAAGCATTTGTAGTAAAGGACAATTTATACAATAGGATTTGGACAAAGCACACTTTCCCTGGAAAGCAAACATAGCAACAGGAAAGCACTTCTCATAAGGGGCATACACAGGCTATAAATGTTTATTGTGTTATTGACAATTATCTGTTTAAGATATGGGATTACTCAATGAGTAGTTCAGAAAATATGTGCATTATGGCTTAATTGCTTCAGTATCAAATTCATTTTTAGAATACCCTGTAGATAAAGAAGATAGGAAAATAGTAGATGTATTTTTATGAATGGAAATTTTGCTCTATCTGCCTTCCTTTCTACTAGATACTTCATATTTGTTTCAGTCAACAACAAAAAAAAAATATGTACTGGTCTTTCCCACAGATAATTGACATGTTTGATTTTTAGCTTACAAGTTTTGATCAGAATTGGCTGTGAATTTACTGCTCTAATAAAGTGATGTTTCACGATATTTATTAGGTCTTTTTTGTACAATTGACAGCTTAAAAGGACTACCAGATACTTATGTTAATGTTGTGGTAACCCACTTCGATCCCAAAAGTATCACTGAAAGGAGACAGTAATTGTTCTAAAGCTGACTGGAGAAAAGATATTTCCTTTGTTATAAAGAAAATTATCTTGTGAATGGGTATTCTACAGATTTGGAGGTCTTATATATATCCGGGTTTATTCCCAAGCCAAGGCAAAATCATTTCCTGTAACAAATTTTCCAGTGCAATATTTAATTATCAAGTCATTGGCTTCTGCCACTTCTCTTGTGACTATTCCAAAGACTAATAGACTTACCAATCAGGAAGTTCTACATATATTCAGACTATATTTTAGGCCATTACACCTAATTCTAGTGCACTAAATAATTTCTTTTGAAGGGCTGACCCTCTGAATATTGTAGACCACTGTCATCTTACAGTTAAATTATATGTTTTTAGGTCTTCCAGCCTATCATCATAACTGAGACTATTTCTACAGTTCCCTTTTCAATTTTTAATTTATTTCTATCAGGACTATGGAGCTAAAAATGATAAATCTTTCATTCAAAGGAACTGTTGCAGAAATCAAGTAAGAGCTTCAAAACATGATTCAGCTTAGAGAGGCAGATACCAGGTACATATTTGAAATACCAGTCATAGAAACAATGAAAAACCAGTCATAGAAAAATAACTGGGATGGCAGTTCTGAAGACATCTCTGGGTGAGAAAGCGTGACATGGCTCTACTTCTGCTCTCAGTATTTGCCAATATCTTCCTGATAATGAGGTGAGGCCACTATAAGAAAAGAGCCATTGCCTCTTTCCTCTGTGACAAGACACTTATTTATGAAGCACTAAATTAAAAAGGATTTTTTAACATACATTCATGTCTAATGAACTAGTCTATAAAGCAATATGCTCTTCTCTTTTAAATCCCTAATTACAGGCCATTTAATGCTAATTATTTGTATTACTATAGTAGCTAGCTGGCCCAATAATAAATTAGGTGTTTCTTGTAATAGGTGCCTCATTCCAACATTTCCTGCTATAGAGACTGTATTGCTGACGTATAAGACAAGACAACAAATTGAAGCAGATTGAGCACAGGGGAAAATACAGTAATGCCTTACAAATTAACAAATTGCTCAACTCATGCTTTGTTGTTCAGGAGGTAACATCAATAAAGTTACCTGAGACTCAAACACTCTTCTGATTTCTGAAGCTCATAGAGATGCCTGTTGAGAAAATGTGTCCCAGGGTCCTTTCAGGCCAGGATCCTCTCAGTCCAAGCTCCTCTCAAAATCAGTAGTCCCAGAGCTCCCAGTGTCTGTACCATTAGCAAGGCTACTATGTGATTATTTTTTTATATCAGGAACTCAAGAATTCCTCAGTCCACAAATCTGGGCTAAGTAAGAACTACATAGTCTCCCTTAGCACTGGAGACCCTTAGACTGCTTGGAACTGTTGCTTTTTTCTGCTAAAATGCTGCTTCTGCCAAAAATTGGAGGGGAATCAAAACCCGTTCACCTGGTTCTATTTTAAACCAGTATCCATTGGCTTAACTGGTGGTAAACTTGAATAACTTAGAGCTTCCAGAGCTGAAAAACAATATGATGAAAGAGAGGAGAAAAAAATGAACTTTTTCAGTCACTTGGCTATTTTCCTTCATCTAGCACTAATCCTATCAGCAAAGAAAAAAGACACCACTAATTAGAATTCTTTCAGTTTTTAAGTCATGGTGACTCATATGAACAAGAATAATTGACAACTGAGAGTTTGTTCTTACCAGATTTGAACACTTTGCATCTGTTTCAGGAAAGCAATAATGTATGTATTTAAATTTTAAGCATCAGAGAGGTCCAAATTATAGGAACTTTATAAACCCCTTGTAGGAGCACCTCATACATTATGGGACATTTAGCTAAAATCCTAGCATTTAAATCTAGTTTTTAGTTTATTACTCTCCCTAATATAGACTATTCAGAGATATTTTATTAATGTGACATGAAAGACTTCTGTGCCTCACAACTCTCATATGTTTTTCCAAAATGTCAGCCAAATGACACCACCTCTCTTTTCCAATCTTGTTCTGTACCACCAACAACAGGAATGTATATGTTTGCTTATTTCAAATGCTGTGCAGCACTTAACAATTCATAAGAGGAATCTGAAATTCCCTCTTTTCAAGCCACCTCCCTTAATCTGCTGGCCATTCTTCTACCTAGACTGGACCAAAATCATGTCATCCCCCCAGTATATTGCCACTAGAAATTGTCCTACCTCCAAATTTCTCTTTGCTGAGGATAGAAGGGGGAAGTGGATAGAAGGAAGCTGCTGGGTGTAAGGGGGTTACATGGACCCCAGCAGGTAAAAGCATATTTGAGACACCCTGAACTCTGCAGTGCAGAAAACTAATACTGGAGAGACCGTGGCAATATTGGCACTTACTATTTTTGTTGTAAGCTGGCTCTGAACAAGTATGTTGTGCACAGACTCTTATAAAGCAGTGGTAATTTTCCAAAGGAAAAAACAAAACAAAACAAAACAAAACCAACCAAACAAAAAAAGCCCCCCCAAAACAAACAAGAAAATAAAAAAAAAAACAACTGAGCAAGAAAAAAAAAGCAAACAGAAAAACCCAACAAACACCCTCATATAAAAAATGACATGTACTATCTGTTCTGGTCTAACTTTTATATCTCTCACTGGTATACTTTGGATTTGTGTTTTTGCTTAAATAATTCCTCTTCGGAATAAAGTTAGAGAGTTCAGTGGCAAATGGAAGGACATTTATTCAAGCTTCACTACCATACAAGAATCACTTAATGAAGAAGATAGTATAATGACATGTACAAAGGAAAACAAAACCAACAAATCCAATTTTTTTTGAAGTCTCTTTTAAGGACATGTGTATGTCTGAGCCCAAATCCTAAATCTTATAATCTCTTTGGAAAGGTTATATCAGAGCTCCTAATCTTATTTCCAGAATAGTATCACATCTACAGTTCACTTATACATATTAAATTTCTAAATGGAAAAGCTAAGAAAAGGTGATTTTTATCACCAAAATATATGTGATAATACTTACAGTCTTTACATTATAATGTATTCACCTCCCATACACTTTTGTAAGCTATCAAGAGAAAATATCTTTGCTGCTTGTTTGGTGTTTTTCAGAAGCAACAAAGCAAAAACCTGACCTACACCATTATCAGTGGTAAAAGTTCCCACAGTTCTACCCACATGAGGGTTTTTTCCTAGGATGTCCTTTAAACCACCTCAGAATTTATTTAAATGAAAGTCTCACATCATAACTCTAAGGAGAGAGCACATTAAATGAAATGCCATTAACATTCTGTGTCTTTTTAATTTCATACTTAAGTTAACATAACATTAGCATTGGATTTTGTCCATGAAGAAATGACCTAAGACACTGTTAAAGATCAACAAAAATGCACACAGTATTTTCCTAATCCAATCACATAATATTTTCTATCTGTTTGTGTTACTGCGTTTCACATACAATATATTTCGGAATATTGCAAGGCAGAGAGCACTCGCTGAACAGAATCATCTACATAAAAGCATGATTTTTTGTTTCCTTCTCAAGCATTGTAATGAAAAATGGATGTATATTAGCCCACTTGTTCAGCTTACAATTATTTCTTATTAAATTCCAAAAAGTTTAATGTTTGCCTAATCTTGAGTGATAGCCCTAATCAAACTTTCTGTTGTCTTTTTCCCCCAGCATCTGAAGAGTGCTTAAAAGTAAACAGAAATGATGGAAAGGGAATCCCTATAGTAGAAATTAAGAAATAAAATACAGGGATTAACCTTCAGCCTTATGTGCCTTTATCTCTGCTTTGCCTTGCAACCAAAGGGAGACTGTTTAACTATTAAAAAAGATTAAACGTATTAATTAGACTAAGAGATAGAAACCTATCACCCTTCTGTCAGAAGCAGACCAGAAATAAAACTTCTTCCAGATTAAAAAAAAAAAAAATTAAAATCCCTATATTTTCAGAGTTTGCTCAAAGCAAAATCTTGTTGATCAACTTTCTATATTCCTATTGTTGTCTAAAAGATTAAACAAATGAGTCCGAAGTTTTGATTAATTTTTGTATGAGGGGTAGAGCCACTACTTCCTCTTCATATCAAAGTAGCAGCAATACACAGAAACAAATATAATTCTATTGGGATTTCATAAATCTGTGTAAATAAAACAGGAAGATGAACAGGCAGCCCCCAATTACCTTTTTTTCCTCCTTCCCAAAATGAAGAAACTACACAGCACACTTAAATTTTGTAGAGTATATTTTAAATGCCTTTTGTAGCAGAAACAGATATTATACTAAACTGCAGCTATCTGCCATGTCTAAGGACAGATTAGACAACTTTTTGAGTCACTTGTCAGTAGAAGATTAGAAAACATTATTCAAGACAAAGACAAGGCAGAAGAGACTATACTTTTATCCCAGAATAACCCATTTTTTAATTTTACAAAGTTGTATATGATTCTTTTTTTAAATTTTATGAATTAAAAAATATTGCAGCTTTCAGTCAGACACCTTTATAAAAATAATAGATTTTAATAAAATGCATTCATCTCATTGTGTGTTAAAGGTGACCCTGTTAGAAAAATAGATTATGATGAGGCTGGAAAACTATAATGGGCTACGTTAAATAGCTCCATTTGAAATATGTTAAAGTCATCTGCTAAACAGCAAATTGAAAAAAATTACATTAAAGGTCACAAAGAAATAGTTCAGACTCATACTACTAAGTAGTAAAAGATTAATCACTCTTTTACAAAAAAAGATCTTTTCAATATATATGTATATATACCCACACATGTACACAAATATGGAACAAACATACACACATCACTCGCAAAAAATATATTCTAAAATAACTACCAGTTTATTTTTTCCAACTCAAATCAGTCCATACCTGCAATAACCACCCTAACACAGAGTGTACTGGATTCACATTGCTCTAAGTAGCAAGAGTTTGACTCCCAACATTGGATACTTAATACTTATGTACTTAATTTTATAATTAATCAGATTACAATATCAAACAAATTAGAGAAAATCAGAATGCTAGAAGGACTGATTCCAGTGCTCTTTAGCTAGTTTCAGTATCTTATTTACATGAAATATCAATAGCTAAAAGGAAAGGATCTTTTCTAAATATTTTATTTTCTACATGAGACAATCTGCATTCTCCAAAATCACTTCAGCATAAAATTTTAAAGGTTTGGAGAATAAAAAATATCCGCTTGTGTGGCTTTCGTTGAGACAAAACTTTCCAAGATGAGGTTTTAGTCACTGATAAATGAAGCTAAAAAATCAGCAACAAATTCCTGCAAAGGCTTTGCTGTAAATACTAAGCAAAATTTTATTAACAATCAGTGCAACAGTGTATTAGTATTCATAATGAAGGTGTAATTGAAATGGTAAAAGCACACATTATTTTTTTTATCTTATAGGTGATCCTAAAGTGAGTCAGAGGAGACAAATCACTAAATACTGCTGCTGATATACAGAGCTGCAAAATAAAAACTAATTTTTAAAAAACAAAGAAAGCAAACCAAAATTATTAGTTTCAGGAATGTTAGTCAAATGAACAGTTCTGAAGGGAGATATATTTTGCATGGGAGTTTACATGTTATGTTATGGTTCTTTCACAAATGCTGTTTTGCTTCTATATATATATATATATATGTAAAGGGTAAAGCTTTTGGGTCTTACTGTGTTGAAGCTTCTGACCAAGAGCAGAGAACTAGTGCCAAGCACAGTTTCATTTGTTCTTTTTGCCCAAAGAGCACAAAGTCCAAGACTTTTATCAATGCTCCAAATGCTCCCCCCCCAAAAACAAACCTTCATTTAAATAACATTTCATTAAAATCACAAGTCTTTCCATCCAAAGCCAGGATTCCTTCTTCACCTCACCCTTAGGCATTTGTCTGGCCGGTCCTGGCAGCTCCAGCTGCAGACAGAGGCATTCATTCTGGTGCTTTGCTTTTTTTTTCTCTGAAGACAGTAGTCCCACACTCCACACCAGAGCCCTTATCCAGAATGTCTCCATCCCAGTCCCAGTTATCTTCTCCAGGCTGCCTGTGTTCAGCAAGGGCTCCCCTTTGAGCTCCCAGCCCGGCCCACTTTGGGCACAACTCCACCATGGAAGCAAACCCCATGAGAGCCTCAGGTTCCTTTGTAGCCACATTGCTGGCAAAATCTAAGCTTTCTCTACTGACTAGGTTGTGCACATTGCAATTTTCCAAAGGCACACAAATTGGCCACAAAAAGGTTGGCAAGAGGTGCAGCCACAAAACAGAGCACGGAAAACTCTTTTTTGCTAAATGCCTTTCTCCAAAGCAGAAGGATGCTTGAGCTCTTCAAAGAGAAATTTCCTTTGTTTTCTTGTATGGGGTTAAAAGGCTATTTCTGCTGCTTTTCAAATCTGCTTATTGAAAGGAACCAGAACTTTTTTTGAAAGGAATTTCAAGTGAAAGAGGTAAGAAAAGGAAAGAAATCCGTTGAAGCAAATACCCATTAGAGAAAATTTCAACCCACATACTTAAAATCTAGCAAAACTTTAGAAAAGTAAAACACTTTTCACAGTATGAAGTATATCTGATATAAAATATCAAGCAATCAAAATATGCATAACAAGAAAGACCATGGCACAAGCTCAAGCTCTATTGAAAAAGCACTCAAGGCAAAGGGAAACCTCTATCATAATTCTGGTTTGGCTCTCCCTCTAGTACTTGAGGGTCAGGAGCAGAGACATCACCATGACCTTAGACAAGGTCATGAAGGCTGTTGAGGAGAATCCTTAACCAGTATACTTACTATGCAATATTACACCAGCCAGAAATATGTGAAGAATCAATATTCTTCCACCCACCAGCTGGGGCAGAATTTCTCCTAAGTGAGTAATTCTAAGTGTTACCACAAAGGGTTGAGAGGAATTTTGCTGGTGAACCAGAAAAGCAAGTTGCAACACCAGGACTGTTTTTAGCCTGTCAAAACCAGACATCTGAAATATCTCAAAAACAAGACTCTAAATGAAAATACACACAGAAACAGTAGTGAGTCAAACAAAGTACAAGGTTACCATGTAGAGAGGTTATCAGTCTCTTCCACATCCAAGGGCTTTCTACAGATTTGCTTCTTTAAAAAGATCATAAAATAAATCAAAGAACACAGTTAAAAAGCCTAAATTACTGTAAGATGTACACAAGTCTTTTTGTCAGCTTAAAATCTGAGACACAACTACAGTTTTCTTCACTGGTATCATAAATACCTCTTTTCTTTATGCCTCTATGCACTTAGTGCAATAAGAACTTAGGAATCTTAAGAAAACTAACTTTCCCAAGAAAGCCCCATTTAAAAATTTATATATGAAAAAGTCTTACACCTATGGTTCTTCTTTCATTCTAGTCATAATCATTAGGGATTTTTGTTTTGTTTTCTATGGAACAAGCAGTTTTTCATGTCCAGGTCTCATAAAATTTACAAAACTTCTCAATTTTACCATCTTTAAAAAGGGAATGATTGAATTCCACTGTGTCTTCAGAATACTACAGAAAATATATGGAGTTACGGTGCAAACCAAGTTTTAGCTCTTTGTCTTGAAAGTAAAAATTGAGAATTGGACATTGAAGCTCACCTGTACACAAAATATTGTAAGATTTCTAGCCAGAGAAAATAGTAGGTGAAAGCTGTGGTTTTACTTCAGGGATGATATTTTTTTTATTGTAGGATTATCATGTTAGTTACTTTAACTTCTGTCTCAACATTCAAAATAAGGAAGACGTTCTGCATATGATTACAAGCATATTCAGCTAGAAGATAAAAAAATAAATCCATCTTATCTTATAAATTTAAGAAAGAAACAAACACATCTAAACAGATTTCTATGCATTTTTAGTGGGAATTTACAAAGGTTGCAAACTTGCCATGCCTCATTCTGAAGTAAATTAAAATGGTTGAGTTACTATGGAAAATACTCAAAAAAAGGTTGGTAATGGATGTCCTAAAGGAACGTGGGCTCTGGCCTCTGTAACAATGTATTTCAAATGATTTAGATGACTAAGTGCCTCAAAGAACACAAGAAAATACCATTTTTGAAGTGCTGGTTCAGATAAGCATTTTAGTTGAAGGTGGTTTCCAAGGCATTTGAGATGGTTTTCCTTTCCAGACTGAGATGATGGAAGAATTGAACAGATGGAAGGCCTGGCTCTTTCTTCACATACACCAGCGCAACAGTGTTGATTTCAGCACTCTGACTCCTGTGTTTTAACAGTGTGCATGAGAGGAGGATGAGGCTCAGCATGTATAATATCCCATCAACACACTTTATATTCCTGTTTGCCATCCCATTGATGTATGAGCTACTGCATGGTTCTCAGAGGGCCATTGACTTTTGAATCAAAATGGTGATATGATTGTGCTGTTGCATTTGCACCCTCTAAACTGAAATGAAAAAAACACCCCCACACAAGAAAGAAAGGAAGAAGCATCATTTTTTAAATGTGAGGTAGACTGAATCCATTCTAATTGTAATCAAATGGTCAGGTGACTTAATGACATTGCCATTGTACTACATGATAAGCTTTACTCCAACATACAACCTATGGAATATCAACACTCAAGAAACTTCCTATATCCTGACTATGTCCCTTCAGAACTTCTTTCTTTTTCTCTTTACTCTTCCCCTGCTTTATATCTTGGGCCCAGCTGACCAGCCCTTCAGAATGACCTCTTCAAACAAGGCTCTAGGAGAACCACAAACTTTTCTTTCACCCTTTCTGCCTTAGATCTAATGGGGAAGAATTCAGGTTGTCAAACTGTTTCCATTTGCTTCTTCTCCTGACAGTGAAACTTCTAATGGCACCACAAGCTCATCCTTCTGATACATGCAGGCCTAGGAGCAATGCAAACCCTGCACCATGACCATTCCCGACCTACCAGAAAAAGTGAACTAAGCACAAGGAGTATTTGCTCATCTCTTACTTACTTAAGAGTGCCTTACTGGGAGCTCTTCAAGCTGCAGACAATTGATAACGATGAGATTTAATTGTGTTTAAAAAAACTCCAACTATCTATGATCAGTCAGTACAGTAAAGAGATTTAAATTCAAATTTATACCAATGCACCTTTTTGAAAATGTACATCAGCCTAAATGTGTGCAGGACACTCAGTCACAGAAAAAGGGCTTATTCTTAAATCTAATTCTAGGTCAATGAACCTTACTTTATGTGAACAATATCATTTAACAATAACCTGGATTTATTGGCCTAGAAATACAATATTAATAAACATCTGTGATGAATGTGATAGTGCATTCAGAACTGCTAGCTGATCACATATAGTTACCAGAGAAAATTTCACTACATTATGGAGTACAGGTTGTACTGTCTATTAAATTAAAATGTCTTTTTTTTATTTCTCCTCCCAGGATTTTGGAGTTTCTGAATGTAAATGTTGGCACAGCCTGTTAGGCACAAAATCTTGGCAGCTGTCTAAGCTGTGCAACTGAGATATTTAAGTTAATATAAACAAGAATATTGCAACATATCAAATTGCTTATGTTTTTTATTATTATTATCTTGTCCCCCTCTGTTTACATATGTTCTTGTATAGTCTGTCACCAGTAGAAATTTGCCAGATTTCAGGATAGTATTTGTTCTACCTTATGAAATAAAAAGCAGAAAGAAATAGTCTGGCACAGATGTACAAAAGCCATTTACAAGTTCCACCTTAAGATCTGATTTGATGCAGTTCCATAAGACCCAAATGCACAACCCAGGCCAATAGGCCATCTCATTTTCAATTATCACGAAGCCAGATTAAGTGCCCTGTCAGCTTTTTCAGCCCTGCAGTTCCAACAAAGCCTCTTCCTATCAAGGTAAACTGCTGCAGTTGCCACCCTAACCCTAGGCCACTTATTGTTATGCTCTTTAATTTAAAAAATAAATAGAAGTTCCTCATGCAAACATTTTCCAAGTGGGATAAGATTGCCTTCAAAAGTGGCTTCTTATACAGAGGCTTCTAAAGTTACTGAAATAAGGTTTGAACTATATTTCTTCACCTACTAATTTACCTTTAAGAGAGTCCTATGGGCATCCTGGAGGCACTGGAAGAATATAGCATTGTGCTAGTCCAATCTAGTGTTGTTGTTTTTTGTTCTCAATTGCCAAATATTCTTCTTTTCCTTTGTTTTTAAATATGAAATTAAATTAACTGTACCTGTGAGGTTTTTTTCCACAGATCACTGTGTCCAGTCGATAAGGCAGAATTAGACAAACAGGCTGTGTATTATTCTTTCTGCCATTAACATCTTAAATGTGGTATGGCAAGAGATTTAACCTCCCTGAGATGCAGTCTCCATACCCATACAATGGCAATGCTGCTAAAGATCTGCTTTCTTAAATTCTTTGATGAAAACACTATGTAAAAAGTAAGTATTAACAAGATTAATAGCCTTTAAGAATAAAGCCTTTAAGAGCTGACTATTCTGATCTCCAGTATATTGTAGGCCATGATATATCCTGCCAATTTTATTTGCTCTGAGCCCAGGACTCTGTGTTTGACTGCTATCTGAGTACTATGAAGGACACAGAATCTAATATATACTTAGAATTTTGTTCCAGAGCTTATTAACACCCTACTTCTACCCTATTAATAATCTGTATCTCATACTAATCTGAATTCATGATAAACCTAAGACAAATCATTAGTTCTCACCTACCCTTTTTTCTGCCAGATTAAAAGCCTCTTTTGTACCTGGTATTTTTTCCTTGCCAACCACCTTACACAGTGTAATCAAGCAATTTCTTAGTCTTTTTTAGGTTTTATTATTATTACTACTGCAAATGGAGTCAGAGTGAAAATCTCAGCCTGAACACTGAAATCCTGTGTTTAAATACAAAATGAGAATAGCATAGAGTATCAACGGTGCTGGGTCTCCTGCAGTGCTCTGCCAATGTTCTTTAATCTTGATCAGGAAAGACCACCTGCAAGGCTAAGCTGATAGTCTCATTCTTCCTGTCCATTCATTCCTGGGTCGCTGAGCTCAGTCTGCCAACATGGGTATCAATTAGTGCAAAAAACATCACCAGAATTTCAATTAAGCTGTGCTAGTGTTCCTGCATTTAAAGCACTGTTGTCAAAATTGTGCAAATTGAGACAAAAAAGCTATGACCTGTAATGAAGTCTGTCCTTTTGTAGTGTAAGATCAAGCATCTTTCTAAAAGAAAAAAAAATAGAGGAAAAAATTAAATGACTTTCAAAACATTGGGGAAAAAACATAAGACAGTCAAAGATGTTGTTATTCGTCTGACTCAAACACATCTTTTATTTTTAAATGACATTTCACAGGCCGTTAGTTCATAATGTGAACTAGTGCCTTTGGACAGTAAGTGAACTAAAAAATCCTTCTGCAGGGAAACTCATGTTCAGGTTATTTTTCTTCTTTAAAAGATTTTTTAATTTGTGGACTTTGTGTAGAAAGGCACAGGGATACCTTTGCAGTGACTTGCTCTGGCTTACTTTGAAACAGGAAAATCTGTAGGCTAGGCTTGGACATAACGAGAAATGCAGATGAAGGCCAAGGTACATAAAATGACACAGAAATATCTATACTAAATATGGGGAAATCTAAAAATTTTCCTCTTTCCCTGAACCTGAATGTGATTTCTGGATTGAGAAATAAGGTCCCCCTGTATTTAGCTTCAGAACGTGCTGAGGTCTGCCAGTTCCTTGTATTATAAAAGGTCAGATCCACCCTGCAGTGCCTTTCATGTATGCATTAACACAGCAAAACTGCTTCTACAAGTGTGTAAATTTATATTTGAACAAAGACTTGTTCTGACTCCCATTTCAGCCTAGAACTCACACCAGGTATTGCATTTCTGCAGAATTCAGCATCAAAGTCTCACATGGAGTAGACTGATGGTAAATGGCTCTGGTGTCTGACCATTGTCCTCCATGCAGTCACCCTGCAGACCATCCAAACTCCAATATTTAGTTTTGTTTTGAAGGTTAGTAGATTCGGTTTTAAACATATAAATTGTTTGGTGGGAAAATTCTGGTCTCTTCTGGCTATATAATAACAACAAGGGCCTTGTTCTTTTTGAAAAACTTTATGTCGATACTGCAGAAGAAAATTGTGGAAATTTGCTTTACAATTGGGCTTCATTTTTGACATCTTTCCTCTTTACTTCTGCTAGTTTGTTAGAACATTGGACTACTGTTGTCATATTATCACAGCATCTCACCTACTTGTCAGGAAACATCATATCCTGGAAAATACTTAATTTCAAAATAAAGATGAAAGGAAATTTTCTCCTAAAAGACATGTATTATTTACTTTGGAAAAAATGTGTGACAGTGACTTGCCTTGGTATCCCACAGAGGTAAGATGTAACAAATGCCAAATCTGATTACTTTTACTACAGTGTTGCTTCCAGACATCTTGGGGAAATTTTTGGAGACCACTTTTTGGAGAAACTCAAGTTTTATCCACTTTTATAGCAGGTCTTCAGACAGTTTGCTCAAGAAAAGCTACAGAATCCTCAGACCATGCTAAGAAATATGACAGACTTCAACAAACTTTAGGAAATTCAGCACCCTGGCTGTAGAACCATACATATATAGATTCTGTATATCATTAAATATTCACTTCTTCAAAATATTTGTTATAAAACTGTATGAGAAAAATAAAAATTAAAATTGAAAATGTGTTGACATAGTAAATAAGGTTTATAGAATGCAGATAACGCAAAAGCTAAGATTTTTATCCCAACAAACTTGAAATCTGTAGTATAAAACAGGGCTCATCCTTTTAAACCAACCAAAATCTTACCAAGGTTTGATCACTCCACCAGTTCTGAGTGAACATTTCAGTTTCAAGACCTGAAGGAAATGTTGACTCTGTATTCTACTACAATGATCTATAGGATAGCCCCCTTGATAGCTGTTTGGTTTTATCAATACTTCTTGCTGGTTTGCTGGTAATGCTATTATACATACTTTTAAGTTACTATTAGAAAGGACACAAGCATTTTTGAACAAGGCATGAAAAGTCAACTACTAAAACTAGTCATATATTATTTAGTAGAATATGTAAGACCCAACTTCCCAAGTTTTAGGATTCTTGTGTGAATTTCATGTTTTCTAATGAATGACGTAAGGGCCAGAAGGGATCTGTCAGCTATGTATTGTCATTCAAGGAGGCTGATAATTACATTTATTGTCTCTCACACTGGACAGAGCACTGTCCATGCACCAGGACTCAGAGGGTGAGAACCACAGATGTCAACCAAGAACATAAAAGATGAGAAATTTGACCTCTGTGGCTACATAAAGACACTTGGGTGACTTCAATTCATTTATGGTGCTACTGTGTTCTGGGTCATTAAACAGAGGGAACCAAGAGAACATTTACAAAACTGTCCTTTGCCAACCTTCCAGATTTCCACACAGATATCTGACCAGGCATTTAAGCAGTTTTAACCTTTGCCAAGATCTCTTGAGAGCTCTCGGATCTTCAGCCAACAGTTTACAAAGAAGAGAGAGAGGGGGGCTGGAGAGTGGGGATTGGTAGTTGAATGGCACTGAAGCTTTCAGAATGATACCAAAGTATATCTTCACCATTGCAGTTTTCATTTAATTTTCAGATGCAAATCTTTCTTATCTTAAGACATCTCACCTCTGTAAAGCATGTTCAACAGCCTGTGATCAAGTGGAACCTCCCTAATCCACATTTTGGCCTCATTCCCAAGCTTCACTGTAGCCAGATTTCACTGCACTGTGGCCAAACACAAAGTAGCCAAGGCCCAGATTTAAAAGCCAACAGAAGGAGAACCATGGGACTGCAGGGGATACCTCTGGTGGCACACTGAGCAAAAGGGGAGGATGAATTTCTCTTCACCTCTAATGCCCCAAACTGTGAAACGGGTGACTCTGGGGCAACATGGTGAGTGCAAATTACACCCAGCTCTGGAAGAAATGAGTTTTGTCTTTGAACAACTTCAGATGCATAACCAAAAGAGAGAGAGCACAAATCTTTCAGCATAATCTGAGATCAAAATACAAAACTCTAAACCGCATGGGGCATCACATGCATTTGAGAAACCCCCTATCAAGCTTCAGTTCAATAAACTGATGAATGGATTACAGTGATATAGCTGTATGGAGGCCCTTTTTTCCTTTTTGACAGGTATGGTGCTGCTATTATTCTGCATGCTAATAGCTGACAGCTGACTTCATACTGTTTAATGAAACAGGCAGGACCCAGATTCCTAGGGCCTTGCACCCACCAGGCTATGCCACATGTTCTGTAGCTGACAGGAAGAATCTGGCAGCTATGTTCCACCACTGTTCATTGAATCTTTAATCCAATTTTAAAGATAGAGTTTGTTTAGTGACATTTTTTTCTTTTTATACATCAGGAGTAAAATCTTCATCTTTACCATGGGGAAAATATCTAGGCACATGGAAGGAGTCCGGAGGGGCATTCCATCAAGTATGAAATTCAGACATGCAAAGTATCCATATATGCATATATAAAAGCAGCAAAATCCCAGACCTGAAAACAGTTACGTGAGTGCAGGTTCCAATAGGTGTGGAACCCATCCAGTTCCTGCCTCTGTGGTCAATGTAAATGCTAAGGATTTACAGGCACAAAAGAAATTTCCCACATCCATAATGTAGAGAGATCTGATTACTTCTACAAAAATAGCAGCAGAATATGCATGCACAAGCTGTCACAAACCCCCAGCATTCCAGCAACTGGGTTAGAAACACCAAGGTCACAGCCAGAACCAACACTTGAAAGAAAGCTCAAGGGAACAGCAGGCCCAGGGTGAACGGGGCTTAAAGTTATGAGAGAAGAGTGGTTTGCTTTCTATTTGGTGCCTACTGGTTCAGGAAAACCACTTTGATTGACCTTTACAAGTGCACTCAATTACCAATTGTTTCTCTGAATGGGAACCACCTGTAAGACCCTGAGTATTTTATCGTCTCCTGAGACAAAATAGTCTCCTGAGATAATATATGGTACTTAATTAAATATGATCTGTGGAAATCATATAATGCTTTAAAAAATGTATGTAGATTTTTATAAGTTAGGGTCATATCATGCATTTGCAAGCCACCCATGCAGAACCTCAAACATAAACTGTTAGTAGGGCTTTGGTGTACTTTTTGTATTTATCTGTAGGTGGGGCTGAAAGGTGTACCACCTCCAGATTGTCTGGGACCTCTCTTTTCAAGACTTACATTTGCTTAGAATGTTGCTCACTTTCATGTGGTGGGGCAGCAGCATACTAATCAGTATTTGCTTCATCCTGACAATCTGGGGTTTACTGCAAGATTTCAATTGAAAATCACAGCTTGTTTCTGCTTAGGGAAAAATTTACTACTTTATCCTTACAGTACAAAACTTTCCTTTCACACCCATAGTGCCCCATATACTTGCACGGGGACTTGGAATTAGATGGTCAAGTGGTGACATTCTGTGTTTAGCTTTACAGAAGACCCATGAGGAATTCTCTTCTATTGTGATTACTGGTGGATAAAGCCTAATGGCTAGAGATGAAGCTCCTAAGAGATACAGCTTTCCTGACATAGTTGTCCAGGTTCCAGTGAGGAAGGATGACCAGAGCGATTCATCCCAATCTAAGTCAGGTGTCTAGGACGGGTGGGTTGAATTATCTTTGGCAGGTTTCTTTGTCTCACACTGCCTGAGTAACTAACATTTAACTTCTAGAAAATGAAAAAGACCTGCAGTCTATCATATCTTAAATGTTAATGGTGGCATATGCTACGTTCATTCACTCAGTTTCTGTGCAGATGAATTTTTCTTCCATGGAAGCCACAGATATAGAGAGGAAGGGATCAGATGAACTAACCCACTACCATGACATTGAATTGAGAGGCTCTTCCCACCAAACTTAGGAGCTCAAAAGCACTGGATGCCATCAGCAAGGTCTCTCTGTGACAACCGTTCATAGATTTTTCAGGCAGACATCAAAGCACTAAGAGCCTGCTATAAAAATCAATAGAATTATATTTTTAACTTTTTATGTCTCATGACTCATTTTTCTATGTTAAGCCTTCTGGGATCCCATTTTCCAGTTTCTTCTATACAACCATGAAGGGAGAAAATTTTTTCCAACTTAAAAGCTGAGATTTTGATGATTTCACATTCCTTCAACACCATAAAGTTTAAAAGTACACATAGTTTCTCTGAGAACATTATTAATTGATCAATCTGATTTAATTCCTCATTATAAACAAATAACAATTATCGTTCTCTATTTTTTAAAATGAGCTCTGTTTAGAACTTGCCTTTAGTTATAGCTTTTCCACAATACCTTGAAAACCAAATCTTCCCTTCCTGACTTCTCCATCTAATGCATGTGATGTGTAAGCACACTTGTTTGTTTCAGCTCTTTTTGGTGTTCTGTCACTCTCATCACTGTTTTAGCTTGACTAAAATGATCACTTGCCACTTCATAAATTACCTGGTAACTCATTAGAAGAAAAGAGATTGGTGCCTAAAAGTCTTTAGTGGCATCTCTCAAACCCATCCATTTTAATTTTAACAAGAATGTCCTTCTTGTCCTTCACAGCACTTTTCTCTAATGTCACTCAGATCTGATATTTTCAAGGCTACATGGAAAATACTGATACTGTCTTCAGTGCTTCATACAAATCATTAGTATTTGCATATTTGTCTTAATAAATTTGTAATCATTCCAAATGGCTTACACCCATGAACTCCAACCACCATGATATGATCAATGTTTTCTGTAAACATAGCCTGCCTGGAGAAATTTCATATTCAATACATGGGGTTTGTTAGCTCTGTAATTGCCAACTACAAATCTATGTGGTCTGTTAACAAGAATTCCTTCTCACCAGCCCTTAAGTCTTCTCCTTCGCTTAATTTGGGAGATTGGATTCATAAAATAACAGCAATGGTAATTTTGCTAAAATATCTGGACAATTTTATTGAAAAATAAAAAGATCAAGAAATCCTCCTTTCCAAAGTTAGCGTTCCAGCACTATCTGGAGAAAGCAGAAGATGCTCAAAATCTCAACATTTGGTAATCTCAGAGTACAAAGAGTGGGTGTAGATGTTAAATTTAAACACAGGATCAAAATAAAAACAAAGGAAGGAAAACCAAAATAGAAAGCTGTGTAACAAATGTCAAATAACATTTTGTTTGTAAAAAAAATGTTCTCTGCATAAAAAGAAATGTGTGGATAGATCAGAAAACCTTACAAAAAGTTTTTTTTACAATTATGAATGATCGCTCAAGGGAATTTTTTATATGTCAGTTTTATACTTCCTCATGTTAAATGAAGTGAAACCACTGAGACCTCAGGCAGCTAACTGCATCACCGGGCAAGGATGGAGTTAGTAATTTCCCTTTTTATCTGGACAGTAAAAAATATTGCTGTGCCACCATAACTTATAGCTTGTGACAAGGCAAAACTTTATGACTTCTGGTTTTCTAAGTGGGTCGTAGGAGAAAAAATCCCACTTTATCAGAATCTCTTTTTTTTTTCCTGGTTTTTTTTGTTTGTTTGTTTTTTGTTTCAGCATAATGACTTGACAATGAGGTTAAATTAATGGATTAATGCACATTTTCCCATCTATCTCTCATTCTCTCTGTTGATTTGAGAGTCCCATGAAAGGCAATCTGGATTAGTTGCTTCGCAAAAAGAAGAGTTCAGCTGGGGTAACTCTCACAAAATTTGTAAAGCAAACTGTTCAATTTGATAATAAATGGATAGGACAACTTTTTTTTTTTTTCCTAAGCCTACACTACAGAAAAAACCATAACCTTCTTCATCCTGATTTCACTAAGGATTGGAAGACTGATGAATAGGAGCAATCATCCAAAAGCACGACTGTCAGTCTAACTTTGCAATTTCAGCTGAAGATCTTTCCTGTAGGCTACAACAATACTGAGACTGGGTTGAAGAATTTGTCTTAGGCTTATTTTTATTTGTGTATAGAATGCTATCACTATGGTATCTCTGAACTGCAAGTATAATTTCCTCCCAGAAACAGGGGTCCCTCCAGTCAAAATTCGCCCTTATGGAGCTGAAGGAAGCTGTAATAACTTCTTGGCTAAATAATCAAAGATAATGCACCCTACTCTGAACGGAGTACTTTCTCTTTAGCATTGTCAACTATCTGTAAATCTCAGATGTTTATTCATTAGGGCAGTGATTATAAACCTAGTCTTCCAGGCAACAGCCATAGTCATTAAGCTATAGAGTCTGAATATTTACTATGAATATTTAAAGTATTTTATATTAAGTAGATTACCCTCATGGAGAGGGGCTGAGGGTTTCATCTTAGAGCATGCTATTGTGTGATAGCTTGTGAATTCTTAATATAGTAGGAGATTGCATGTTGGGAGGGTAAGATGTGGCTTCAAATCTGTGTTTCAAAGCAAGCAGGGGAAGAAAATGTGCATGTGTATTATGCACGAGTGCTCCATGCACTGGGCTGTTGAGCACTTGAGATGGGTCACTGGGCTTTGTTTGTGACCCGAGCTGGTGAAGGCATCCTAAAATATTTTATTATATCAGGACTTGGCTGGAAGATCAAAAAGACTCACCTGTGGTTTGTGAATCTCACTATGGCTTAGGCACTGAACAATTTGGCATTTTCAGGTTCCCTGCTTGAAAGTTATAATGGCAAGCAACAGAGATGAAGACCACTAGGAATTCTCTGGCCAGAGTGTCACACCAAGGCTCCCAGGGCACTGACAGGATTAGGCAGTAGCAGAGCCAATAGTTTGGAATTAGGTGCCTATACATGTATTAAATTAGGAACTTGTGTATGTGCACTGTTCCACGGTCCAACCTTCATCTCCCTCTGGTCCAAACATTAGGTCACACAGGGAAAACTGAAAGACATCATAGAATTCAATATTTGCTCTTGAGGAACTAAAGGACTCTTGGACAGTAGTCAAGGACATGTTGTACATTAACAGTACAAACTTTTTCTGGCTGAATGGGCCACTTCTTTCTCTGCAAGTATAAGCAGATATAATGTAGGTAGATGAAATACCATATGCAGTAGGCCCAGTGCTTTCAAGAAGTAATGCATGGACCTCCCAGGCACCATACTGTGTAATTTCAGAGGTTGACTCAAGCACAAGTACAGTCAGGACCAGGACCCCAGCACTGGATTAACACATGGAGCCTGTGGCCTTTTTTCTTGGAGCCCTACTGCTATCATGTGGCCAGAAAAGAAGGCAGCTGGGATCATGCAGCTGCCACCGACACTAGAATAATTAATTTAGCCTGCAGCAAGCTCCTGTGCATCTCCAAGGTGCCCTGGGAAAGAGAGCAACCAGGACTAGGCGACAGACTATCAGCTGAACACTTGAGAGATGAGATATCGAATTGATTTAATTCATGTTGGATTTTTCTACAAAATCCTTGAAAAAATGAGTGATTTGGGTCAATGCATGTAAAAGCTTCAAAGCAATCAGGATATTTTTGTCTTAGTTACTAACAGGCATCCCACTGCTACAAACATATGAGACTTTACAGGTGATGTCTCCCCTGATAAATAAAACAGACGAGGGAACCTTAAAGGCAAATGTTATAATGGCTCTCAGCCATCTGGCTAAACTCTCTTTCTTCCTCCCCAAAACAATGTGGTCTTATCCAACTGGCCTACTGAGAGCATCCCCTAACTTGTGCTACTCTCCAAAACATGTCAAGGCTTTGTCTAGGAGAATGCTACCTGGCACATGGCTGAACTGTGCCAAGGACAAGTGCTGATAACCAAAAACTGTGGACATTTGTGGTCTGGCACTCATGTCCCTGCCCTGGCACTGCTCTGTCTACTGGAACAGACATAGCTGCAGAATCCTCTCATCCTCAGTGAACTTCTTCAGCCCTCGCAGCAAGGTCTAAAAAAGAACAATTAAATCTAATTTAGGTCCTGGAGCTCTGTACTCATCAATCTGCATTCTCCAACAGCTTTGAAGAGCAGAATCCAACATGCACTGCTTACAAGAATGTTCATGGCAAAAATTTCTCTGTTGGCAGATGTCTTTCCTTAGTGCTGTCTAACCTGCCCTAGGTTGTTGTAGGATTTCCCATCTTGTAAAAATGTGTTCAAGGTCCCAGTGTTTCTCTCCCCTTTACCAGAAAAATTTTAAAAGATCATTTTAATAGGCAGTTTTGGTTCTTCAACTTGAAGCATAGCTGAGTGTCAGACATGAAAAGAAAAGCTTTTTTCTAAGGTTTCTAAACATAATGAAATGTTGAACACTTTGGTATGGATGGCTTTTAAAAACACTTCCTAGAATCTGTCAAGATTTTCATCCATTCATGACTGAATGCTGACCAAGAGTTCAATAACATCACAGGAACAACTGTAAAGTGGTCTGCAGTTTTAATGTCATAAATTGTGAAATTCTCCAGAACTGCTCAGAATTGGTGTTTTCCTTTATCAGATCAATGCAAACAGTCAGACTACTGGTAATGAAGGTCGTGGGTGGTAGGTGACAGAGTGACAAGACCTGTGTCTTCACTTGCAGAGAATTTGTGCCAGATGTTATATGTGCAAACAGTAGACCTCAGGCAACATGCCAAGCTGCACACATGTTCACACTAGATTCTTGCTGGAAGAAGAGAATAGGGAAGGAATGTAGATCAGAGCCTTTAGTCACAGAAATCACAGAACTCACAAAGTGTTAGGGGCTGAAAGGGACCTTGGGAGATCAAGTCCAATCCCCTTGCCAGAGTAGGATCACCTAGTTTAGGTCACACAGGAATGCATCCAGGTGGGTTTTGAATGTCTCCAGAGAAGGAGACTACACAACCTTACTGGGCATCCTGTTCCAGTATTCTATTATCTTCACGATACAGAAGCTTTTCTTATGTTTACATGGAACCTCCTATGCTCCAACTTGCATCCACTGCCCCTTGTCCTATAATTGGTCATCACTAAGAAGAGCCAAATTGCCTTGGATGCTCAATCTTCCTTCAGAAAGAATAATTTTAGGGTATGTTTTGAATTTCATCTTTCTTCATTTTCATCTTATGCCAATTTATTAAAACCCTTCGTTGAGTTCCAGCCATCATGCTGGAATTATGGAAACTAGTTCACGAAAGATATTTATGAGAAGCCTATTTCTTTAGTAAGATCAGCTAAAGCTTTAAGATTTGGGCATAAAATTTAATGGCAATATATCTTGCATATCACATAAAGAACTGGCGTTTGTTAACATGGCTTTCTGTTAAACTCAAAGAAGCCTGCCTGCCAATTAGAAGTCTGCCTGTCATAAAAGGCATAAGCCCTAATATAACTATCACATCTTTGGCCCTGTATTCACTCACTGAGTGGATCTGCAGAACTCACATTAACATTAATGGGAATTCCATGTTTCATCACTCAGAGAAAATACTCCCTGAGATATTTTATTATAATCTTTCTAGGTAGGTAGGGATGGTATCAATCATGCATTCAACACCGTTGCACAATGTGCTTTATTAAAGCACCAGAGCAATAAAAAAATAAAATTTAAAAGTGCAGACACTTTTAAGCACTTCCTTCTTAAAACAGTAAGATCAAATGGAAAAGCTGTTCGAATCCTGTGTGAACATGACTTAGGTTCATATTTTCCTGTAATTACAAAAGATCTAAAATCTAAGCTCACCCTTTCTCCTTCTACAGAGAGCAGCAATGTGATAGTAAAAAGCAGCCCAAATATGTAAACTAGTCACAGATAAGGTGCATCCAATTTATCATAAACATCCACCAAGTGAAGAGAGAAAGAGTTTACATCAGAATTCATTGACCTCCATGGATTTTTTTAAATATTTCAGCAGAAATGTTTAGGTACCAGGGAACAAAACTGAGGTTGTTAAAAAATGCAGCCTCAGTGCAGACAGTCTCATAAGAATGGTATTTTTGTTGAGTTTTATGAATTTTTTTCACAGATCATCAGCTCTGCCATACCAGAGGCAAGAAGAGGGGACAGTAGCATGTTGCACCTCAGTCTTTTATTCTTCTCTCCCTAGAAAATTGAAGAGAAATAAAAACAGCCCATTATCTTTTCTCTGACAACTGCCAGACTGATAATTCTGGGTGTGTCTAAACGTTAACCAAAGTAGTTTCAGAAGAAGAAATACACTAGGAACCCTTCCCAACACTAAATTCAAAGTATCTAGCTTTTGGAAGCCTGCATTTCTTTCAGGACACAACCACAGCATCCCATGTCATCTTACATGGATGTAGCAACCCCAACACCAAAGGGTTGTTGCAAGAGAAAAGGAAACACTTTCATCAGAGGACAATCAAAGCACTGAAGTCTACTGCCAAGGTAGGCATCCTGTCAGTCTTCCTACCTCGCTCTCCCTAAAATTACATTGTTCTGCTATTTTTTGTGTTCTAGAAATAAAGCATCCTTCACTTCAATTAAGAAACCAAAATAAAACACCAAATAAACCAGTTTGCTAGTTGCAAGTGTTGCAGTGAGAGTTCAGCCTGGGCAGCTTCTTTTGCTCTCCCTGCAGGAAATTCACTTGCCACTTTTCTGGTTGCATCCTTTGTGCATCAGGCACTAATTTGCTTACATTGCCACTTTACATTGCCACATTGCTTACATTGCTTACATTGCCAGATTATCTGTGCTTCTGAAAGACAGTGAGAGCTGAAAGAAGGAAAAGGAGAAATCTTGGCAAGCTACAATGAACTCAGCTCTTCAGCTACATTGAAGAACAAGCACAGCTCACTGATAGCTGAATTTTCCTGAAGTTCAACAAGGCCAAGTGAAAGGTTCTTCACCTGGGTTGGGGCAATCCTCAGTACCAACATGGATGGGGGCATGAAAATATAGAGAGCAGCCTTGTGAAGAAGGACTGGGGAACCTGGTGGAAAAAAGTGGACATGAGCCAGCAATGTGGACTTGCAGCGTGGAAATCCACCCAGATCCTGGACTGCATCAAAAGAAGTGTGCTCAGCAGGTTGAGGGAAGTGACTCTTCCCCTCTACTCCACTCTCTGAAACTCCACCAGTTCTGAACCCCCCAGCAAAAGAAGGACATGGGGTTGTTGGACCAAGTCCAAAGGAGGGCCACGAAGATGATCAGAGGGCTGGAACACCTCCCCTATGAGGACAGGCTGAGAGAGTTGGGGTTATTCAGCCTAGAGTAGAAAAGACTCCAAGGAGACCTTCCAGCAGGCTTTCAGTTCCTGAAAGGGGCCTACAGAAAAGCTGGGGAGGCACTTTTTGCAAGGCCATGGAGTGACAGGACAAGGTATAATGGTTTTAAACTGGAAGAGGGTAGATTTAGATTAGATGTTAGGAAGAAATTCTTTAGTGGGACACTGTACCAGGTTGTCCAGGGAAGCTGTGGCTGCCCCCTCCCTGGAAGTGTTCAAGGCCAGGTGGAATGGGGCTTTGAGCAACCTGGTCTGGTGGGAGGTGACCCTGTCCATGCAGGGAACTACATGGCCTTTAAAGTCCCTTCCAACATAAACAGTTCAGTGAATCTGTGACAAAGAACCTCCTTCGCCTTCCTGAACTGCCATTCTGCCTTCACAGAGGGCTGAAAATCACATCAACTTTGAGTTAAAAATCAGGCTTTTCTATGTCTTAAGTCAGCAGACATGGTGGCAAAGGCCTGCTGTTAACTGCTCTCCCTTTCTTCCTTCACCTCCAGAGCAGCACAGTGGAAGCAGAAAGAAGCAACAAGATAAAAATTATCTGAGCAGGCACCAGAGTAACCCTCTAGATGATGTCTTACAACTGTTATATTGAACCCAGGCCATAAAAAACTGAAGCCTCCTATAATCTCCCATCCCAAACTTTAGCCCAGGCTGAAGGACTGCTGATTTTAGCTCTTGACGTGTCCAATTCGTGAGAGAAAAATTTGTGGCTGTCACATTGGGGTGCAGGTACACAGAGGCCATGAGCACAGGACACTTCAGAGGATTCAGTACCTCTGTATTGATATTCATCACAGGTAAGTCTCATTCTTTAAACACAGAATTTTGAGACACACATGTCATAAAAAATGGCCATATCCATAGCTAAAATAGAGAAATTACAACATGTATCTTCAGAAAAATCTGTAGATTTTCAGCTCAGGAAAAGCAGCATTACATGTTTTGATGCCATCTAGTGAACTGTCATTCCAGCAAGTCGTACTGGAATCAGCAAGGCAGGAATGAGAGAGTTCCAGATTGGGATGCTTCATTTCTGTGTTTGTACACCTCCAAGCACATCAGTGAATCACCAGTGCTGCCACACTAGACAGTAAGTAACGTCTACAGCAGAACTCATATATTTGTATTCCTTCCCTCTTGTGCTTATCACTAACCTATTTAAAGATGTTTTCAATTCTGAATACATTAGAAATTATTTCAAACAAAAGTCTTCTTAAAAGAATTTGACAGTTTTCAATACTGGAAATGTAGTAGGATAAACACAGAATAAAGAGACACCCTGGTACACCGACTCAATGAGGTACATTCAAAGAGTAGCACAGTGACATCTTTTCAAGTCACTCAGACTTTGGAGGACAAAATGTTAGCTTTTGTCCAGGAGTCTTGCTTGTATTATTGCATGTCATAATTATTTGCATTAAGGTAGTATCAAGAGGGACAAGACTGTACAGTGCCTTTGTGGGACCTGAGCATTCTTGTGAACTAAATCTAATCTGCATTATCTAGGATGTAACAGTGCATTTGAGCAGTTGCAGGACTTGAAGAGAGCAAGCTTTACCATACTGATAAAAAATAGAGTGAATGTCAAAACTGAAGTTGATGAAAAACTCAGGGATCAAACTGATTGAGCGTGTTGGTCAAAACCAAAGTTTTGCCATGGATATCCACATAGCCACGATTTTGTCTCTGGCATCACCTGGGTAGATGACGTTTCCTTGTAAAACAGGCACCTAAAAAAAAAAAAGGCAAATCATGTGGAGCCAAAGTAAAAGAGTCTAGTAAAGATACCAAACAAGTGTAGGGCTTTTTCTGCTCAAAGAATCCATGTGTTACTGGGATATTTTCTGATGCATTTGTCATTTGCCATTACTTACTGGCCCACTCAAAGCCATTATTTTTTACTCAGTGGATCAATCCTTTACAGGCTAAAAGCTCTCTGTAGTTTTTAGTCAGGTGATATTGGTTAGCTGCAGTTAGTTTAACCAGGGTGCTCTATGTTCCAGCTCAATCAGGCAGAAATCCCCCACAGGAGGAATGTTGCCGTATGCATTGTCTGAAACCAATTTCTCCAAAAGAAAAGGGTTTCTGCAAGAAAAAATGTTCATTTTTCTTTGTTTTTCTTTCACAAACTAGTTCTAAGTTTTCTTTCCATTAAAATTCAGGACAGTGAAATTCATAGTGATGGATGTCTAAGACGAGGGAAAACTGCGCTTGAAATCCTTCCAGCTCTTGTTTTTTAGTGTATTTCCCCAGATATTGCCCAAAGATGCTTTAATGACAGAAATATGAGCAAATTTAGCTTCCTATATTCCCCTGCTTTCTATGTGACCACAAAATCTGCAGATTAATGAACCATATAATCTCATCAGGAGACAATCTCCCTGCTCCCTTCTGTGCAAGGGCAGAGGGTTAAAGTCAGGAACTGTGCTGCCAGGAGGGTTGGGGAACATCCCTGGCCATCACAAGGAGCTGCTACAGCAAAGGGTTCTTAGAGCAACACACAGAGAAGGAAATAAGGGGAAGGGGGCAAAGAGGCAAAGGACCAAGGATGAAGAGCAACCCCTTTGCTGACAAGTTAATTCACCAGTTCTGCCTTAGCACAGGCAGGAACAAGAAAGAGAAGGAAACAGCAGTAGATTGCCCCACTGCCTCTATCCTTCCCTCTGCTAGCCCTAGAAAATTGCAGCAGAAGAAAAGCAACCCATTATCTTTTCTCTGACAAGTGCTAAGCTGATAATTCTGTGTCTAAACTATGATACACAGACGTGGCATGAACCAAAGTAGCTCCAGAGGCAGAAATAGCCTAGGAACACCTGCACAATACAATAGGAGCAATACAGCAACCAGAAAAACAGAGGCAGCTCTGTGGCTGTTGTTCCACTCCCTAAGGACACGAGTCTGCACAGGAGGTGAGCATCCTGGGAGCATAGCTTAAGGTGTATGTGGGGAAAAGGACATGACATCACCCTGGCAAAGTGGCTGTAGGGGAGGCTGGCACAAGTTCAGTGATCTGCCTGTGCAGAAAGGAGCTTTAATCACTCCTTACCTGGAGGCCTGTCGTAAATTTGGATCCCCAACCTTCAAGCCAGGTGGCCCAGTGGGAGGAGGAAGGATGAGGTAGAGAAGATGGCCTTTGCATAGGTGAATATTTAAATAGTTCAAAAATAACTAAATAAGAAAATGATGTTAAAAAGTTACTTTTGTATAATTAAACTCAAAACTCACATTCCTTCTCTCAGTGACTTATTAACTTCTTTTTCTGCATTGCATCCCTACTGAAAAAGAATTCAGAGGAAGCTAATTCAGTTCCAGTTCTGCTGTAACAGGAGTTACAGCAAGATGATTCAAGGGGACTCCTCTTGCAGCACCATGTGTTTGAATTCTGAGACTAATAAATTTAGAAGATGAGTTTTAATACCTATCATGGTTTTGCTGTTGGTACTTTATAGAGAGATGTAAGAGAACTACACAGAAACTAGAATCATCATCCCATTAGATAAACTGTTCCAACTTCTACCCCTTTTTTTGCAGGGAGGGAGGAAGAAATATTCTTTTTCGCATGGAGCTTAAAAAAGTGTAATTTAAGATGGTTAATTTACAATTTAATGGATCGATCCGAAGATTGTTTTAATTTGAAAATAATCTCCTAAAAGTCATGAAATCTCTAAAGCAACATGTAAACTATTCTGAGTCCAAAAATAATGAGCTATCGATTGATTCCTGTTATGAAATCACTCTGTTGGTTGGCAATATACCTTTGGGCCACAGTGTACTACATAAGCGAATTGCCACACCTGATGCTTACAATGAAGAAATGACAGTGAACTTTTTCTCATTAAAATCTAAGCTGGAAAAAATGTCAAAATTAACTTCCCAATTCCAAAATAAATAAATAAATAAGCACCATTCCTTTATCTTTTTAATTTCTAAGAAGATATGAATTCTATCTATAAAACCTGATAAAACATGTCTTGAAATTTCCAGAATTTCTTTTCTTCTGAATCTAAACCACCTGCATCTGTAAAATAGGAGCCTATATTTACCTATACATAGGTATATTGCTTCAAAAAGTTAGATAAACTCATAAATCCACTTTTGAGGCTACTTCTGTCAAAAACAGGAAGCACATAAAAGCATTGGGCATCCAAAAAAATTAAATGGCCTAGTTGAAAAAGTCACTGGTAACTGAAAACTCTCCCTCAATTCAAAGTCTGAATGTACTGCACCTCTGAAAATCTGGAAGACTTTATTGAATATATGAGATTAGTTCAGTTTGATCATCAGCAGAGTACCAGAACCTCTAGACTCATAGTCTCTTGTCTTTTCTTAGACAACTTTTCAATCAATACTTAGGACAGTTTAAGTACAAAGTAAACCAAAATTAGAACCTGAGCTTAGAGAATTGTGCAGAGCCTAAAACTTAAGCTGGAATCACACAATAAAATCGTCACACTTAAAAGTAGAAGCTTTATATAAACAAACCTTCAAGGCCTTTCTTCAAACAGAACTAGTGGCTATCTGAAGCAGACACAGGGGGAAAAAAAGAAGGCACAGCATAAGTCTCTGAAAATTGTTAACTTGGTGTCAAAGCAGGGCACAAAATATCCATCTCTGTACTCTGATCTTTATCAGTATAGTAACTCAATGTTTCCTCAAAAAACTATAAGAGAAAGGCTTTGTTCCTTCATGCCTGTGATACTCTCTGCTGCTACACTCATAACACAATTACAGGCTGGAGAGCAGCACCCCCCTAGCCCAGTCCTTAGCATGGCCCAAAATTTCTTCCTCTTTCAACCAGTTTACAGGAGACACTAGATTATCTTTTTCTCTACCTGAGTGTCCTGTGAGAAGATGGTACTCAGCCACCTTCTGAGGGTCTCATCAGAGCTCTCACCAAACACACTTCTCCATGATGTTGTCTTCGCAAACCTTGAGACTGAAAGCAGTGGACAAAGTGGCTGATATCACAGAAAAGAGAGTCTGGATGGAGATTTTGGGTGTTTGACTATGGAAAACAGTTTACCTGATTTTTTTCCTCCCCTAATGCAGTCTGAGCTGCCTCATTCTCTGATGTAGGGTGGCTCTAACCCTGAACAGCAGTGAGGTTTGTGATGGACTCAGTCTTGAACATCAACTATTCCTAGGGATGCTGTCTGGCAAAAATTAAGCAGAGCAGTGTTTGGCCCCGGATTCACAAATTATGTTTTCCTTCTAAAAGGAAAACTAACACAAAACTGACAAACTCTATCATTTTAATAAATGTAATCAAATATAAAAATACTTTATCAAAATTTTTTGAAGTGCCAAGGGAAATAATAATGTATTTCCTGAATATAGAGTGCAAAGTGTTCCAGGTTTCCTCTTAGTTGCTTTCATTCATTGAGATTTTTAAGAGTTTTACTTTCATTGTGGAATTATCTTATAAACTGTCTCTCTTCACTAAACAGCTAAAGTTTAATTATAACAAGTGCAATGTAAAAGCCACCACATTCATCCATAGTTTATAGTTCTTGCAAAGCATTATAAAGACTTTATACATAAACGCAAATCTTTAAAACTGCTCCAGGCTCCAAATTAAAAATTATTCCCATTTGTGTTGATTACCAAGGGACATTTGGAGAATCCCCAGTGAACACAGGACATTTCCATATAGCCTGTCACGTTAAGGTGAAAAATTCACAAGGACAGTCTCACCATCTGTCATCAGCTCACTTCAGGGACACAGAGAACTGCTCTGAAATGGCCAATAGGCCTCATGCATAACAAAGCTCTTGCACTTTTGCATTGTTTATATTTTGACCTGGGCAGATAATCCTTCAGAGAAGGAGTCTGTGTTTTTCTACTTTTTTTTTTTTTTTTTTTTTTTTACATGGTGACTATTTCAATGCTGTCTTTGAAAGAGAAATCATCCATTCATCTAGAAAATAAATTTGAAGAACAACGTCTGTGCTACTATTCTGTCTAAACAACTACATTGTAGACTGAAGGCATTTTATTAACAGCACCATATTTTATGTAAGCTGGTGAAACACTGCTTTTCTAAACTAAGGGGCTTTTTGTGAGCAACACAGTCACTTCATTTAAACTGTAAATCTAGGTGGTTGTGAACGCTTAATACACTGTCAAGGTTTGTTGCTAACAGTCTTCCATTGAAAGGAAAATTTAAAAGCAGACGGCAATCTAAGAGGAAAAAAAAAGCACCTTTCTGCAGCTTGACAAAACCATGTTAGTGTGTTTGTATAGTCACTCATATAACAAGGGCCATTTCTCATCACAGAAGTCAAAGATAAACTGTTCTTACCATGATGTCAAGCACCACTTCAGACTTGCAAATACAGTTTCCTCATACAATAAGTTCTTCCCCAGCCAATCGAATTGGTAGCTGACACTCTTACAGCATCAGTTAAAGGAATTAAGGAAAAGGTTGGAGAAATAAATAAACTCCTGGGAAATGTTTTTATCCTGTCACTTTGCTACCACAATAACTAGAAAATAAAAGTCTAATAGAACATTCATCCCACACTTCTGTCTTCCTAGAAGTCCAACAGCTAACAAAATTGTCAGAAACAGACGTTGTTAGAAACAAGTGAATAGATGAAGGGAGGAATGAATGAATATATGATGAGGACATCTCTTCTATCAGTAGAACAGGATCCTGACAGGTTCTTCTTGGTTTTATTTCATCTTCAACATATGCAATATTCACATGTATGGGAGCAAGTCTTTATCCAAGGCACAATGTATTGTTCATATCTAGACACATTCCTCCTATAATTGGGAAATATTTGTTTTTTTCAGTCCATCCTTATACTTCAAGTAATAAAACAGACCTTTTAATTACAAATTAAGTCAACTCTTTCCTCTGCAAAGACAGGTTCCACTGTTGCTAAAAGGAAATGCACTAAATTATGAAGGATAAATAAATCCCTTGAGGTCCACTCCCTCCCTCCCACCAACATCATGTGCAATATATCAGGAATATGGAACCAGTTAAGCATAGGAGGGATTCCTCCTAGCTCCCCTCTTTGTTCTGTATTCCACTAAGCACGTCTGCTCATAAACAAACAGACATTATTTGTTCTATTACTGCCTTATGTTCTGAAAGGATTACTTTTTTAATCAAATTTTCATACAGAAAATGGTATCTGTGAAACCATAAACAAGGCACACTGAGTACAAAACCCTAGTGATCTGTGAATCCCTGAGTTGCTGTTTTCTCCTGAGCTGAGGACCTCGAAACAAAGAAAAAATCTTCTGGTATAGATTCCCTCCTCTCTCAGACAAGTGGAGAAATTTCTGGGGGGTGAAAAAAACCCAAAAACCCTGAAAGCAAAGTTTTGAGAGAGGGTTTCCATGGAGCTTGTAGCTGTGTAGAGATGCCTAGGGTGACACTATGGATGCTGACAGCTCTCACGGGGTTCCCCTTGATGTATGAAATTGGCATTTCTGTTTGCTGAAGTTATAACCATGTCTTTTCAAAACAGCATGCCATGAACAAGAGTACAAATAAAAGAAGTTGAGCACTTTCAAATGAAATTTAATTTCAACAACTTTGCTGTGTTGTAGATGACTCTTTTCAAGTAGAGATATGCTTCGTACCTCTGGATTCTCTTCTGTGGCTTGAAAGTTCCAAGATATCTTTTGCTGCATAATATTTATACTTATAGGTCATCTTTGCATATATAAATTTATATATTTGTATATTTACATATTTTACATATAAATACAGTTTTATGTTATTCAGACAAGTAAAAGCTAAGCTTCTCAAGGTCATTGGATACTACAGCTTTCTGGCAAATACTTGGAGGTGGTTCCAGATGATGTAACTAACAAGTAAGTGAAAATAAATAAAAGAAGAAATTCAAGAGTCTCTGAATTTTAGATATATATATATATTATATGTCACGAAAAGCAGCTATCTCATATTATGGCTTGGTTTCAGAATGGAAGAATTAAAAGTTCAGAGCTGTTGTTACAAGTTGAATGAACCTCAGTAATAATAATATTTGGGTTATTTCCTGGGACAACTTTTCTAAAGCAAGCAAGCTTGGCTTCTAGGTACAAATGTTTAGGTCATATTGAGTCTTGAAATCTACTAATAAATGTAAGAGGCCAAGGCCTGTGTTCTGGACACAGTAAAAAATATTATAGCACAGCTCACATATGTCTGGTTAAACTGCCTGCAACCAGGCAGCATCCTTGTGCCAAGCCACAGCAAACTCTCTGAAGAAATCCCTTCCATTCCTGAAGTGAAAACCTGCTGACTTTGTCCAGAATTTTCTGCAGTCCCATCTTCTTTCTGCAGCTCTCTTCTTAAGCTGGGGCCTCTGCCCAGGTTTGCTTTGCTTCCCTGAGCCTCAGGCCAGGAGAGGACCAAAAATCTTCTCTTCTCCTGACAGCTCATCTGCTTTCATCATTTATATCTGTTGCTTCTTTGCTACCAAAGAGTTTGCTTTGTTGTAACCAAACCTTTGTTAATAACCAGGAAGAAGTAGCTTTTTCTTCTCAGATATTTTGTAGCAAAACACTCATTGTCCTACTGGATTGAGTCACTTTGTGTTAATGATCTTTCAGATAAAGCATTGCTGTAGCAAGGTGGTCCAAGTACAAGTGTGAGCAAGGCTTATGTAGTTTAAAGTAACATTAAAAGAACGAATGTCACAGAATAAACAAGTCTTCTCTGGCACTATCCCTTCATTTTATCCAAAATTACAAACCTGTCTCACATTGACATGCAGCTACTTCTAGGCAAGATTATGAGGTACATTACCAGAGTTTGCTAGGCCAGACTAGTAGGTATGTTAGCAGGCATTGCTAGGAAATACATGACAGAGAAATACAGAATTCATAAATTCAGTCAGAATCCTTATATACTGTGTAGACAGAGTCCTAGGCCATCAACACAGGCACAGCTTCCACCTCTCCTGGCATGCAAGGGAAAATCTGAAAGCATCATGTGGAAATAGTCAATGCTTTCCTGCATCTGGAAGCCACCCAGCATCTGTCCAGAAAGGAAGAGAGTCTCCAGCATTGAAACTGCAAGACAGCTGCAATGAAAAATGGGGCTTTTAACTGCTGTTGAAGCAGGGATTATAATGAAGGTGAAACATTGACATCTTTTTGCTATAGTGCTACCCAGAAACCTCAGTGACAAGCACTAGAGCCTTCAGAATTGGTGGGAACAGGGTTATTTGTGATACAGGGTTTGCCAGCAGCCCATCTCAGTGGCAAAAGCTCAGCAAGGTTAATTCTGACAGAGGTGTTGAGATGCTGTCAAAACAAAGCTGACAGAAAATGCTCTTACTTTGGAGACTGAGCAGACCCAGACATCAAAATATTTTAGGTAATAGTAGTCCCAGTCTCCACAGAAGAGAAGGGCTGGGACCCATTCTGCCTTCTCATCCTAATTTAAGGCACAGACATTTAGAGAATGCATAATGCTACCTCACCATGTATTAAAATGGGGAAGAACAGTGGCCATGTGTACATAATGAAAAAAGTATGTGAAATCCATGCACATGTCATACAAGCCTTGAGGTCCAATCAAAAGAAATTTATGAAAAATCATCAAGGCATAATTCAGTGGATGTATCAATGTCCTTGAAGTGTGCACAAATCTGCTGTAACTGTTGATTTAACATTTCTTTCTTCCAAGGACAGCATTTGTCTCAAGAAATTTTTCCTTTACATTTTGTTAATCATTATTAATAAGCACTTTCTGTAAGCACAGCTAGTATCTGGCAAGCACCCTTCAAATCCAAAGTAGAGAGTGGACTTCAAAAGTAAGCTCTTACATGAGAGGTTGAAGAAAAAAAAACAAAAAAAAAAACAAAAAAAAGTTACTTATAAATAATTAAATATGGTTCCTCTTACTGTCATCTCTCTTGTTTGCAGATTTGTTGTTTGTGCCAACATGGCTTGAAGAAGTATTTTTATTGATGATATCTAGTAGCAGAACATTTAAATTCCTTCCAATTTGAACTTCTAAATGAAAATGTGGGCATCAAAAAAAGTACAGAAGCTATGCTTCCATGCTTCCTTTAAAACTTGAAAATGACAGATTTTCCAATCTAAGTTTCCAATAAACTATATGCTAAATTTAACGTCAGTGAGGCTGTCCAATAATAATAAAAGAAAAAGGTAATAATGTTACAATAAATCAAGATTAAGTGTAAAATGGATGTCTTTCTAGGGTACAAGTGTTGCAATGGTATATCATGTTAGTACTTGTGACATCTGAGGCTGTGATTTCCATGTCTTAAAAAAATAACAGGATTGATTTGACTTACTATTTTCACATCAGTATAAGGCTCCCTTTCCTTCTGCCTCACCCCTATAAACATAATCAGTCCTATCACAAAACAATTGGCAGTTTTCTGTGTCTTGTTAATATTGTATCCACAACTTTCTGCAACTTATTAGACTTTTGCAATTTGTAATTCATTATAATTTGTTTTGCCAATTAATTTTTTTTCTGCTGCATGTTTTCTATATCAAAGATACTATTGTAAAAAAGAAGCTTAATGAGTATTCTTTTTTACACAGCATTAGACCTTCCTTACTACTTATTTATTCACTATAAAAATTGTGAATAAAGGCACCTGAACAGTTGTCCTGATTTAGGCCAGGATAAAGGTGATTTTCTGTTTTGTACTTTTGCTTTTAGCTAAGTCTCTTGTAAGTAGATGCACTTGCTGAAATTAACAGCAAGTTTCTTAGACAGTGTCTGCTTCTAGGACTGATAACACTTGATGTTTATGGTTACTTCTAGAGACTGGTATGCAGAGCCAAGCTGAGCCAACACTGCTCAGCTCTGAGGAACATTTTACCCTCCAGAAGGAATAAAGAGGTCCCACCTGCAGCCCTCCTTTGGGGAGAAACAGACAAGATAGATGCCAGAATTGACCAAACAGAGTATTCCATCCCATACACATCATATTCAGTATAAATTTGAGGGATCACAAGAGTCAAGCCAGTTTTCCAGCTTCCGGGTTCCTGCCCTTCCTGCCTTTTCTGCTTCCCTTTCTTCACTCATTCCCTGTTTACTTCGGCATCCAGGGAGGATTCCATCCCTTCCTCTGCCTGTGGTCCTGATCCATGCCAACCCATATCTGTGTGTTCCTGCCTCCAGTTCCCAACTGCTGCTGACTCCAGGAGTCCAGCCTGGACTTTCCCAGGGCTGCCCTGAAGCCTCGGTGTTGACGTGAGAGTTACTGGGGAAAAGGGGGAAGGAACGTGGTATCCATTTTCCTGTATATTTGTATATATTCAGTAATTTTTCCTATTTCTCATTACTGTTTCATTAAAGTTGTGTAGTTTAGTTTCCAACCCATAAGTCTCTCTCCCTTATTCTCTCTCCTTTCTTTATCAGGGAGGAGAGAGAGATTAATAGAGAGCGTCTGTTACTCGGTTTAATTGCTGGGCCAGTGTTAAACCGTGACAACAGTATAATTTTTTAAAATTCTGTGCCTTTTCATGATCAGAAAAATATCAGACATGTTTCAAAAGCATAAAACAACATCTATAGGTAAGAGTAGGAAGGCTGAAGGGAACAGTACAGTCAGAGTTTGAAGAAATGTGGATGATGCTGATTCAAACATGTACAGTTGACAGTAGCAATGAGAAAGCACTGTGAAAAGTGGTTGCTTTATTTACCAGTTACTTGTCACCACTATTTCATTGCATCACAGCTTTTCACAGCAACCCTAGGAATCTTGTGACTAAAGGATGTTTATGACAAGCCATTCTCTCTTAAGTACTCAGCAAGGACAATTTTCTTTTGTGGTTCAAGCAAGAATAGGCCTTCCATTTACCCTTTGAATCTGAGCTTAAACCTCTCGTGACATTACACATGACTCCACGACCAGCAGTCAGGGGAGAAAATGTACTGCTGGCACCATGGCCAACAAAAGTAAATGGAAGTTTTGCCCTGGGAATAGGGCTGGGTTGTAATTGTCAGATCAGGCAATAACCAGGGGCTGAATCTCACTCCCTGAATCCACGAGTCAAACCTGAGAGGGTCACTGGATGAAGACAGATCTGCAGGATTTGGTCCTAGATGTGTCTGACATGGACGATAGCACTTGCAAATAAAGATGCACTTAGGTACACAGAGGGATCTACAAAGGCTCCCTCCTGGGAAAGTATAGATATGTATATGTACAGTTAGCCAAGTACTTAAATTTTTGTCTTTTTTTGTTTGGTTGGTTTGTTTTTGGGGTTGTGGTTTTTTTTTTTTGCAGAGGAGGAATAAAAAAATAACAAATTCAGTAAGATTTTGTAAACCTCCCTCCACCCACTGAATGATAAATTCCACTTATGGCACATTTGTTGAATATATGAAAATACTTACAATCTGTTATTCACACTTTCAGGCAATTAAGCTATTTAAATGATTTGTTTTAATTTCATTCCCAAACCTTCCAAATTCTGTTATCTCATGTTTTGTCCAAGTAAAGACAGATACTTTATTCATTAAATATACTTCTTGCTCTCTAAATAGAAATGGTAACTTGTTCACATTTATTTGTGGCAAGAGCTGAAATGAAGAATTATTCCAGGTAAACAGTGAATAAGAAAATAACAAGTATTTAATCTACATATTTCTAAAAGACTGTTATTGCTAAATTAATGTTTGATACTTATTTCTACCCAAGACTATTAACTGAGCTACAATGTCCTGAAATGCTCCATAAATTAGCAAGTATTTTTAACTTTTATATCACACAACATTATCAGAAGAGATGGTGATTTTTTATGATTTCTGATTGTCTTTTTGAACAGTCCCTGAAATTAAGTGGCAATCTTTTTGTCCTGCACTGTCATGTAGAAAGGTAGCAAGCCTCCTGAAAGTGATATTTATAGATGGAAAGCATTGTATGCAACCATAATTTCAGGTACTAACACTTGAATGAGCTTATTTCTAAGCACTGGATATATATTTCTAAGTACTGTTTAAGCACAAACATTATCTCTACTACAGAGCAATATTGCCTTGTCACTCTTGTGGAGTCTCACTTGCCTGTAATCTATGGAAAAGATGACTTTTGTATTGAAGGTTAATATCATGCAAAAACATTCTTAAGATAATGGCACAATGCTGGATGCTGATATACTGGTTTTTAAGACCTCCTTGTTATGGTTTATCACATTTATGCACTGTTTGTGCCTAGTCTTCCTTATGCTTATGCTATTGTGGATGGTACAGTGACAATGCTACACACATCATTTGAAAAAATGAGACAACAATAACACTCAGTTTCATGTAAAATAAAACTTGGCCACACCACACAGGAATATTCTATAAATATTTCTGAGCAATAAAAATAAAAGATGAAAATGTCAAACAAAAATTGCAAGCTGTCTCCATAGGACCACAAACGCTCTGTAAATGTAGATTTTCTTACAGAAGGAGAAAGGAGCAGTTCTAAGGCATGGTTAAGAAGTAGATACATGCATCAGGAAGGACAGATGGGACTAGATCTTGCCTCAAGGCTAAGAAAGCAGCTCAGAGAAATGGGAGCATAAGGATGACTCCCTAGGAGAAGATCACCACAGTACTTTGTGGGACTGACCAGATTTCTTCTCCTTCCAGAACTAACTGCTGGCATGCACCCAAATCCTGACTAAGAACCCGGAAAATGAAAGAAGGTGCAGAAGTTCAAGAAGTTTTACATCAGATCTGATAGAAAAAGCTTACCAGGGCTTTTTTTTTGATCACTTTAAACCTTGCAATGTGTGTTGCATAGGGATTTTTTAAAGTTATTTCCATCCCTTACAAAGCTGCATCTATAGTAACCTATGTGGTTAAAATTGTCTCAATACATGCTATTCTTAGTAAAGATCCAACCCAGGGAGCATATCTAAGGCTATACTAGTTAATCAAAAAGGGCCCAGGAACAGGTTGGGCATAGCCCACTTTATTCTGTGGTGTTTAGTTGTTATTGCTGTCCTTGTTACCATGGTCCACTGCCACTTTGGGTGCAGCTGCCAAATTGTTTGAATTTTTGAGAGCCCTGATTCCAAAACATCCTGTGAGTTCCTGTGAAGAAGTCTAAAGCATTCAGTGGAAATCTCCTTTCTTGATATACCAGGTCATTCACTACGGACAGTGAAGAAAAAAGTAACCCTCACGCCTTGCATCAACTAAATCTTTCTTTATTCACCCGAAGGAAAAATCTTATCCTACTGTAGTGCGCATGACTCACTCTGAGAAAAAAGTCACAGAGTAATATATTGTCTAGTGCTAAAACAACAGAGGAATACATCTGATGTAGCACTTAATTTCTGTCTTCCTGTGGGCAAAGGAGATTAACTATAAAAGAAAAAGGAACCATATTGTGAAAAGCTGGAGAGTGAAGCAGGCAGCTCTTTGCCTTTACTTCCAAGAAATGTCATATTTCATATTTGTCATTTCATATTTGTGACATATTTCATATTTGAGTTTTTCCACACAGAAACTGCATGAGGGAGAAAACCTCCTGCCATGAATCCATACTGACCTTTCTTGTCCTGCTCTGGAGTCCTCATATCAGACACTGCATCAGCTGCCTCTGCAAAGAATTTCCCTTTCAGCCACTCATGACCCTCTCAGCCCTGCTCTGCCCTGTGCTACCACACTCATCTTCTGCACCTTGGCTGTCAAAAAAGTTGTTCTTCTGCACTGTAGCAGGGAGGGGGATTGGCACATATTCCTTCTCAAGGTGCTCTCCAGAACCAGTAGGTTGAGAGCTGATCACTCCATGCCTTGCTCTAGAGGAAGGACAATAACCCCAAACCTTGCCCAGGCAGCCTGTGGTATTCTCCCTCCTAGGTGTTTGCCCTGTAGAAGGAATTTTTCCCAATAAAAAACAAGGTGAAATATGAAATCTTTATGATGCCTTTAAAAAGTCCCTAAAAAGTATTATTCGTTCTGTTTTCAGGATCCCAACACAATGGTGTTAGGCTGCACTCTGAATTAAATAAAGCACTCACCTCTTAATCAAAACAGTGATATAAACATTGATATTCACTAGAAAACCTAACAATGTGAACAGAAGAATACTGAAGCAGAGTCTGAATAATTCAGACAAGGCAAAATAGTTGCATCTTGCTCCATAAGAGACAACTAAATACTAGGCTTCTCATGTCAGACAGGCAAATGGCTGGTAAAAAAAGATAACTTTAAAGCTGTTACTTATTTTCAGTAACACTCCACAAATCTGTGTCCCATTATTTTATTACTTAAGTAGAGGAAAAACTTGGGCACTCTAATGTGATTCTGTACTTATTTTATTACTTTCCCATGTGAAATTGTGGGACATAACAGGAGTATGAACAATTATGTAGAGCAGGGTTATTCATCCCTACATGTTTTTCCTCCTTAAAACTGGATAGCTCCTTTCCAAAAAATTGGTTCCTAAGCATAAAATGCCTTGAGCGGCTTTAATTTCAGGAAAGAGCAATAAATCATGTTAGCACAAGAAGCAGTATTTGATTACTCTGCATTACCCAGTAGCCCCTTTACAATTATAATCCTTTACACTCTTATCAATGAATACATCACTCCTAACTCTAGCCCTTCAATCACCCTCTCCCTATGCCCACTCTTACCATTTGGTAACAAACCTCCTACTATTATTTAATATTAAATTATATAGCACATATGTGATGGTGATAGCCATGTGATAAATTGCATTTATCATGAATCTTTTAATGCAGCTGCATTAATCATGTCTCTCCTTCACTCTGCCCACTAATCCATCTCTGTCCGGGACTACTCAGTCCCATCCAAGTCTTTAAAAAGATTTGAACATGACCTGTTAAAAATGGTACCCTTTTCCAAACATGGAGTTTCATGACAGAAATCACACTGTCCCAAAGCTCAGCACAAATAACTAAGTCTATGAAAAGTTTAAGGGTATATTATCTCCTGAACCTGAGACTCCTGAAGGCTAAAACTGAGAGACTTGTATTTTGTCTTGTTACAAGACACTCCATTTCTTGCCCAAGGTTATCATCCATGATCCTGGTTGCTAAAACTGATACATTTGATTTTTATAGCATAAGGGTTTCTAAAAGTCTTTAAAATGTCTCAGGTGCAATTTTCATTCCCTCCTAGCCCTCTACAGATGGTCTTTCAATACTGAATTAAGAAATACTGATCTTACAAGTCATGGGAATACAGAAGAAATTAAAAGGCATTTTAGAATCCTCCAGAATGTTTTGAAATAAACTATACATCAATTATTTGTTCTTTATGCAGTCTGTGCAATGGCATAGGCAGCACACATATTTTATTAGTGAACACTGCAGATAAACTGCTGAGTTCTAGTTGATCTACCTTTGTTGACTTTATTCCACTCCATTACTTTTACTCTTTTACCTTAAATCCAATTCTTAAACATTTATTCAGAACTTAAACTATTAAAAAAAAAAAAAAGTCTTTTCAGAAAAAGTGAAGTGTTTTATGAATCTATACCAGCATCAAACTTGTTTAGGATAAAGAGGTAAATATATTTTTCCGTCACAAAAATCTTCAACAAAAAATTATGCATTTATGACACAAATTTTATTGTTGAACCCAAAACCATTTTCCACAGTTTTGGAGTAACTCAGACACCTAGAATATCATTAGCCACAGCAGCTGGTAATGCTTATGTCATTAGAACTAAACATATGGACAAGTGTTTTGTTGGAGCAGGATTTATACATTCTGTGGATCTGTATAGTTACTTTTTTTTTTTTTTTAGGCATTCATACAACCACAGCTGAAAGGCTGCTCTTGAAATCTTGTCTGTAACAGAACCAAGCCACAACAGAATACTGTGTTCTTGTTGCAGCTGCTATTTTTCTACCAAACCCATTGTTATGAGGGCAGATGCCAGGAGAGCTGCTCTGACCACTCCTCACTGACTTGCTCCCTTTGCTATTCTCCTCCTCCCTGATTTCTCTTTTGCTTTCTCCCTCTATTTTTTTTTCCTTGTGGTTCTCCACTAAAGTGCTCAGTGTTAAATGGTGGGATTGAAAACCAGACAATGGTCACTACTAAAGTGCCTTTCCCTCATCTTCTTACTCTCCTTCTCTCCACTATAAACTACTATAAACCACTATAAACTAAAGACAAGAAGTTTTTCACCTTTTTGGGTGTAGATTCACAGGAAAGTGGGGACTAGGGGGGCTGTAGCCATGCCATCAGTACTGCCTCATAGCCATACCCTGAGGAGTCATTGGATTACTTCCTTGGCCCTGCCTTGTACTTCCCTGTTTTCCCTCCTGCTACCTTCCCTTGCTGTCCCTGGAAATAGCACCCCAGTGTTTGGAAGAACTTCCTCTTCCTAAGTATTGGGGGATTTTATCACTGCATTCAGGTCAATTTGCCTCATTTTTGTCCCTAAACATGAATAAGGAACCCAAGTGAGACGCTACTTGAATAAAATTGGGCAGAAGCTTAGAAGGAGTTTGCTGCCATTTCCTTCTTTTCTATGGCTTCACTTGCCCCACTCCACAGTGTTCTAATTTTCCTTTCAATAACCAAAAAAAAAACACTTAGAATTTTCCAGATTTCTTTTCCAATCCTTGATCACTGCCATATCTCACCATAGGTTCCTCCCGTGTTCTATCAATCAGAGAATCAGGGAATCTATGGATCAGGCTTTCTCTTTGGAAACATGCTCAGTCCATGGCATAATAATTTTCAGGTCAAGAAAACACTGGCCTTAAGGCATTCACATCACAGGAAGGGACTTGGTCTTCTTCATCTCCTCACTGCTGGAGTGCTTTTCCACTGCAAACTTCTCAAGCACATCCATTCCCCCTTACATCAGCTCCGTGTGGTAATTCTGCCTTTGTATCAGATCTCAGAAATGCAAATCCGATCACTCAGATACGGTTCCCATTTGGGTCACAGTTATGGCCCACTTCTTTTCTTTAGAAACTAAGCCATTTTTACCTACACATACTCAACAACTGCTCAAAATGGTCTTATGCCTGTTAGGTCAGGTTGCATCTTGCCATCAGGTCCAGCTGTCATACGAGGCTGTCTCAGCAAAATGGAGACACCAGGTAAACAGTGGAAATGGAAAGTAGTGGAAGAACTGAGGCCAGGAAGTTATAGGAGACCATGAGAAAAGGGTTCTTTTGAATGCTAGCCCTTCCAAGCTTTGAAATCCATGTTAAATCCATCTAGAACTAAATACAGAGCAATTCAGATAATACTAGAGAGGTAATCTCTCTCCAGCAGCTCAAAGTACTGACTTTTTGCTCATCAAGGTACAATAAAATGAGATAGGAATTTTTTAAAATAAATAAATAAATAAAATCTAAACAAAAAATATTGATAATCCAAAGGCTCTTACTCTGTTTTTTTTAAAGCACAACAGAATAGATGTTCTCTAATACATGATGGCCACTCACAGCCTTAATCATGTGAAATCACTTCAAAAAGAATTAACAGATTTAACTAACTATAAAAAGCCTTCAAAGCTTTACCAACAGCAGGAGACCTTCTCCTTAATTGGGAGCATATATCTGAGCAAAACTAAAGCTACTCAATAAAAACAGATTTTGAAACTGCCTAAATATCAAAATGATTGAATTAGAATTACTGAAATTCATATTATCCATTGTTTTGAGGCTAAGAAACCTAGTCAAAGCTTTATACTCCATTTATTATTGCTATACATTCAAACTGAAGCAGTGCCCAGGCTCCTACTCACAGAACCAGACCCTCCCAGTTTTAACAGTAAAAATATCTCTGTCCCCAAAATGCTGCAGACTAAGCCAGGAGACAACAACTAGATAAAGACAGAGAAATGGGAGAGCATATGGAAACAGTCAGCATGACAAGTGGCAGTCTCAGTTTTGGCTCCACTCTCACCATTTGCAAACCCTGGAGAATTATCAATATTTTCTCCTTTTCATCTCCCAGCCTATCTTTGTAGCAGTAACAGGAGGCATTATGAACAAGTTACCATCAGCTTCTTGCCTGAGTTTATCGTCCAGGGATGAGAAAGAGACAATGCCATTATGAGCCTCGTGTCATTGTCTTCATAAAAAAAATGTTGTTGAAAATACCCAGGAGAGAAACAAAGTGCAGAGATAAAACCAAACGGGGATCAATTTTTATGTGGAATCAAAGACTGATTCCTGCAATTACAACAAGTGTTAACTTTATTGAAAAAACACTCCAGTTAAATATATTTTGAATGGTCTCTAACACACGGTGTAAACTAACACACAAACGAAAGCAGTTTCATTGTACTTAAATAAATAGCTCTTGCTTCATCCTTTAAGTCAACTGGATTTTGAGTTACCTTAGGGAGCTTGGAATTAGGAGCCACCAATGTTGCAGAGCTATAGGCTTACCTATTTGTTACCAGAACAAATCAAATGCATGTGGATGAAAATGCACATAGATAAATCCTCATGAGAATCCAAGAAGAATACAGGATTTTTCAAGCAATACAACCTTATATTTCAATAGGAAATATCTCAGTATGAAATATTATTTTTCTACATTAAATATATTGCAGGAAAATAAATCATTAGGAAAATAAAACCTAATTCTATGCAATAATCACAATGAAACACATTTAACGAAGTATCACAGCACGAAGAAAAGTTGCTGCTTTCCAGCTCAGTCAAAACATGCCAGCCAATCATGAAAAGCTATTAAAGAAGAGGAAGATCATGTCTTTTTATCCCACTACACCTCTTAAAGCTGACATTCCTTTCTCTAACATTTTAAGGAGCAAAACAGAAAATTAGAGGTACCTAATTCTTTATAAAATTGACCTGAAAAATATATTTCATTTTAAAATGAAAACCTTGGAAATTTCTTGTAATTTGCAAAATAGAAAATAGGTAAACACTATTACGATTATGTTATTGTATCCCTGTTAATTATAGTTTTATTAACATATTCGTAATACAGCTTTCTGTTTCCAAAGTGAGAAGATTTTCCTCTAGGCAACAGTTGAGGAAAAATAATTAAATGTAAATAAATTAGTAATATAAAAGGATTTTGTCTTGCACTTATGTGGGGACACTGAATTTTTCTCTATATTTTTTTTTCTAAGAGTTCCTATCTCCTGTCAGAGTAGCCCCAATTAAGTTTTACCTAACCTTAGCAGAAGTGACACCCCTGACTACAGTTGGGATTGAAGCGGGTGGTATTATTCATGTTTAAAATTAAAAATATCATTTTTTTTTTTTCAATCAAGCTGGCTGTATTGTGTCTATCTACACCAGCAGCCTTACATTTGATTGTTACTGTCTGCCTTCTTTAAGTATTGGTGGAAGAAACTGCATATCCCCCAGATCTGCTACATGCAACTGCTTTAATTTTTGTCAGTTCTAGAAAATATGTGAGACCCTTTGACATGAAAAATCAAAGCCACCATTTCAACAGTGAATTTAATATTTGGATCTCTGAAGCACGAAGAGTGTGAGGAGGCAGAAGTCATCTGTCAGCAGGCATAATTTCTCAAACTTTGCATTTCACTTGTTGTTTCTGCTTGCACATATGTCCTTCTCAGGACAGCGGGCAGATCAGTCAAATTTAAAAGAGCAAACCCAAGGACAAACTATTGCAGTGCCCCTGTTCACTCCACGCAGCCCTGTAGGACATCACAGCAGGGGAGAAGACAACAGCCTCTCAGGAACATCTCCAAGGACTGTCACAGTCCCATCCCAGCCCCCTGTGGCACAGTTTGGTTTTATCCTTTAGTTTTAAAGGATGTTTTGACCTTTGGAGGACAGCAGGCGAATTGAATCTCTGTGGCTGTTACAGGGATCTGGGAATTTAAACTATCCATACTTGAAAACCATCCTTTGTTTCAAGCACAGAGGTGCTTCTGGTTATGCTTCTGATATGCCCCACGTGAGAACAGTTTATTGCACAACTTGGATAAATGACATTTTCAGACTGGTTCCAGGTGAGGAACATATTCCTTGCGTTCATCTCTGCACTGTATGCTGTGCCTCCTGCCTTAACCCTTCTTCATCTTTACCACCACATAAAAATACAACACATCAGCTGTGCAGCTGTAACCAGGCATCCTAAGTGACAGCCCAGCAGGAAGAACAGCCTTTATTTGTCACCTAAAGTTAATGGCTTAAATTCAGAGACTCCCTCCTTCCTGCCTCTCTCCTACAAAGAGGACTCAAGGCCCTGATTAATATGCAGCCTTATTAACTCTAGTGGCTCTAAGGAGGTGGTGACTGAAGGGGAAAATTAATGACCTCCTGTCCAGGACTTGCTCCTTATTTGAGAGGTGAAATAAAAACTGCAGTCTGAAAGGAAGCAGAATTATTAAATATTTCATCATAAACTGGTGCAGTAAACACTTGCCAGAAATGGCAGCTTTGATAAAATTCAATTTTCACTCCTCTTGTTTAATTCATCTCTATTTTGTACCGTATCGGCTTAGTCATTTCTTCTTTTACCCTTGTTGCTCAAACCTCAGGTATAGAAAACATACCTTTTTTTTCCCATGCTCTAGAGGACTGGCTTTTTTTTGTAATGTCACATCAATGAGGAAATAAAAGAGACTCTATCTGAATAACACGTGTCCCTGAATAATATCTATCTAAAAAGCACTCCAAAACAAAAGCCTCTGAAGAAAAATGAAACAAAAAACCCACGCCCTAAATACCCATCTCACCTTCTAAACCACATGCTCCAGGCCATAAAATCACAGCAACCACATCCAACTCACTTGTTGGGAAAGAAGGACCTGAGAATAGAATCTTGACTCTTGGCTTATTCCTGAACCCTCCCATTGTCCTGCAGCAGATTGGGTTGGTACATGTAGGTACAGATCTAGAAAATAAAAAAGGAAAAAAGACCCTACCATTTTAACTAACATTATGACTAATAGTAACTCTGACATGGCTGGTATGACAAGCACATACTCCTTGAAATTATTTTTAAAACAGCATATGCTTGGCATATTTAATTTCACAGGATCAGAAAATCCCAGAATCTTAGGGTTTGGAAGGGACCTTGGCAGATCATTGTGTCCAACCCCCCTGACAGGGCAGGATCACCTAGTGTAGGTCACACAGGAACACATCCACATGGGCTTTGAATGTTTCCAGAGAAGGAGACTCCACAACCTAACTGGGCAGCCTATCCCACTGTTCTGTCACCCTCACAATGAAAAAGTTTTTTCTTATATTTATGGTGAACCTCCTATGGTCTAGCTTGCTCCTCTTACCACTTGTCCTCTCGTTGGACATCATGGAGAAGAGCTTGGCTCCATCTCCCTTACACATGCCCTTTACATATTTTTAAATATTAATGAGGTCTTCTCTAGCTCTTATTGAAGAATTAGAGGCCAAACATAGATTCTGCAAGGTTTTTTAGATTCCCACCAAACATGAACTAATCTAAATTTTATTTTTTGTCTGTCCCTGCCTGAAGGGTGCTCAAAGTACTAGGACTGAAAGAAATTTCCTTGGGATATTTTATTACTAAATGGCCTTTCTTCTTTTAATTGTAGTATCAAACCCTCCTCCTTCCTCTGCACTCAATGTTGTGATTGACTATTTGAAACACTGATTACCTATTCCCATACAATGGGATGTCAGAAATAACTTCACAGAAGTAGAGGAGAGAGTTACAGCCCCTTACTCATTTCTTTTCAGACATTATGATGCAAAGCAAAGTCAGATTTACCTCCATTTAAGAATAAATTTCTCTTCTTTTCACACACCTTGCTTAGTACTGCTCATCCTTGTTGCCCTGTTGCATACTTCCAATGCTTCTTCCTCACTAAAATGTGTTTTTCATTTTTATTCTGTATTCCACAGATTACATTCATTTACCATCTTTCACTTTTCAAGCCTTGCATCCTAGGAGTGGTACACACAGGCTACTCATTCACTCCTTTTAGTAGACAAATACAATGTCATAATAGCACATTTCAAATAACTCTTTCAGGTTTAATAAATACCTGAAGCAGAATATCACTTTTCATAAGGGTTCCTCTGCACTATAATTGATTAATTTAAAATAATTAGCACATTTGAAAGTTAGAATAGACATTTCTTTTGTAAACTTCTCTGGAAATAAATCAAATTTGCTTACAATATAGCCCCAGTAACCTTTATATACAAACAGCTAAGCAGCTTCTAGATACCTGGCATTTAATTGATTTGCAATAGAAAACTAATATAAACCTACACTAGAAATGTTACCATAAGCTCCTCCACCCTTATCTAACCTCCACCTCATGCCAGGATTCAGCTGTTTGGGATGGTAACCAAATCATTTCTACTTCCACATCTGTGCTAGGAAAAAGCTTTGCATTTGGTGCTAACTCACTTTTCAGTTTTGTTTTTCAGGTACACAGGGCGGCACTATTAGGATGGACAACCATGCATTATCTTTGGTTTAGGCCAATCTACTTTTGCTTTTCTTGAAATCTCAATTTGTTTTGTTTCATTCTAAAATGAAATGAAGGGAGAATAAAGCATATGTAATAATTCAGAGACACTCAGTGGTGCTAAGCTTTAAAAATATCAAATACAGAACACTTAATAAGATAATTGTTTTGAGTCAAATAGGTATTTGGGGACTAACTTGAAATAAGACTTCCATGTTCACTCTTCATTTACCTGGTTTTGTAGGCTCCCAGGCGACAAGAATGCAATTTAAATATGATGATGTATGTAGCTCTACTGATACTGATTGCCTTGCTGCATTTTAAAGAGCTGCAACATGTGTTGCTAAATCCTTGAATTTTTCTTCCAACATTTTGTTACTGAAAGGAAAGATAAAAAGTCAACTAACACATGAGGACAGATATCCCATTCTTCTTATACATTCATGCAATATCCCATTTTCATGAGAAATTGTTAATTTTCTCACTCCCTCTTGCTTCATCTAGCAACATGTTCTGGTGCATTTGAGTTCTTTCCACCAGTGTTACAACGGGGTAACTCCTTGAACTGTGGTATAAGGAGAATCCACTTTGACAAGTATTAACGTTGTATGTAATGGGGAAGTTCTAAGGAAGGGAAGGAGCTACACCCATTTCTAATGCATGTTTCATTCTATAGTTTAAATACACTGACACTAACATATTCAAACTGCCTTGTGGTTACTGATAGAAAGGTTTCTGAAGAACACCAGGGACTCTCCAGAGCAGAAATACATTTTCTGTGGCTTCTAGGGATTGCAATGACCCAAATCATCAGCTGCTTCTGGCTTAGGCACCTTATTTTTAACTGGATAATTTAGAGAGAAGACAAAAATTACTCAAAAAGTCCTGACAGCCAAGAGAGAGTCAAAATTGGCTCTGCTTTTTAAATTTATTTCTTCTCAGGGTTAGAAATTCCCTTAGCCTCTCCCTTGTTAAAGAAAATTTTATTCAGGTTCAGAAAGAGAGCTCTCAATGAAGACCTGTTCACTGTTCTTTCACTGTGATGCAGTTAAACAACCATCTGCCCATCCTCTATTACTCATTTAATTTATACAGCACAGTACATTTACTTACATCTTTTCTGTCTGAACAGTTTTCATTTTAATATCATTATAACCTTATTTTTGCAAGTCATGAGTTCAGTCTCAGCTGGAAAGAATGCACTTTCCTCTCATGTTGTTGTTGCCTGCTATTTTCCTCATTTCACTTTTCTGCCAATGCTATTTTACTAACATACAAAACAGGATATATGATTAGACTTAAACAGCAACACTAACATTTGTTTCACTATTACCTAACTGTTAGGTACATCCTAGAATTCAGCTAGTAATATTCATCACCTGCAGAGCCACCCATTTTCTAAATATTTAAAGGAAAAAGTATTACTTACCTTTTAAAACAATTTTTTTACCTGTGCCATTTACACTCTATATAATTACTGGAGTTTGCATTGTATTTTTTAAAAAATCTGGTGATTTTTTCTTTCATTTTAAAACAAATATCTCCATGTCACTCTATTTAGCAGCTGTATTCAGTCATAAAAGGGCCACTTGGTATCAGAAAACTCATACATATTTGCCTAATAATGCCTTTTAAGTAATCTGCCCCTTTGTTAATGGCTTTTTTTTTACCAGCCGGTACACTAAGAATCAAAATTAGCATCTAAATGAGGATGTTTTAAACGCATGCCTAGGGGTTGCAGTTTTCACCTTATTTTTTTTAATAGTTTGCCATGTTAAATTATGTAAAATAGAAATGGGTTTTTAGTTTTTAATGAGCTAATGTAGACCTATCAACCCTCTCTCCCTCCTCCCCCCACTTTTCTGCTTAAAGAGTCCACAAACTGTTTTGCAGGTATGAAAAATGGTCATGAAAAAGAAAACCCAGTGTCAGAAGGCAGAACAGATCTCTTGCTCCCCAGAAGCAACAGCACCACTGCATGAAGGCACATTTGTTTGAAGTCCTAACTGAAACAGCCCCATTCCCTATTAATTACTTACAATATATAAAAAAAAAAAAAAAATAAAATAAAAAAGAACCAGCTATTTTTATATTTAATTCCAGGAGAAGAGACTTTATTACAGCTCCTTTTAAATTGACTCTTCATTTAATTATGGGGAAAGATTAAAAAGAACTGACTATGTGTGCTGTGGCATGGCCAAATGATGATTGGAAAGGGGAAGGAGAGATGCTCACCATCTGCGAGTGCAACGTTTGGCGAGAGTAAACAGCAAAGTGGGAGGAATTACAGGGTGATAACCCAGTGTTATCAGGTGAGATAGCTCATAGCTGGGTGGGTTGGCATCTGGTGCAGAGAGGCTGTTATCTCACTTACCTGGGGAGGCCCAAGGTATCACCACCCCCCCTCTGAGGGCAGGTTGCTTCTGCAGGACAAAGGAATTCAACTGCAGTGTGTGAAAAGGGGGCAGGATCCAGAGCTGTCAACCCAGGAATATGAGATCTGGAATCCCACACAAAACAAAACTCTAAAATTAACAGAAACTGATGATATGGGATGTCACTAATTAAGCTTATGTATAATGCTGCTGCACACCACTACTCTCATTTTCCCTTGCCTCCTCCAGTTTACTAAAAAACTTTCAGTGGTGTCACATGCAAAAGCAAAACAAATTCCTTAACACTGAGTCAGCAACAAAATATCTCTCTGTTGAGTTAATCCTAATCCACATGAAGATGATTTGAAAGAAGAATCACATCCCACAACCTGCTGTCAACACTTCCAATGCAGCCCAGGATGCCATAAGCCCTTTCTGCTGCAAATTGGCATGTGGGTATATTGCTGGCTCACATTCAACTCAATGTCCATCAAGATTTCTCAGCTGTTTTGTACAAAATTCTTTTCGAGGTGAATGGCTCCCAGCATGTATTGGTGCCTGGAGTTGTTTCTCCTCGGGTGCAGCACTTTGCACTTCCACTTGTTGAACTGCACAAGGTTCCTGCCCTATTTGCCCAGCCAGGTCCCATTGGATAGCAGCATGACCCTCTGACATATCAGCTATTCTTCTCAGTTTGTCATCAGCAAGATCACACAGGGTCCACTCTGTCCCATAACCCAAATCATTAATAGATACTGAACAGGACTTCACATAGTGTTGACCTCTAGGGTACACCCCTGGTTATGGGCCTTCAGTTAAACTTCATCCTGCTGGTGAAGTCCTCCAGACCCAGATGCTCAGGGAGTTTTCAGTCCACCTCACTGATGATCCAGCCTTTGATTCATCAGCCTCTCTTACAGGAGACAATGTCAAAAGCCTTTCTTAAGGTAATCAATATCCACAGTTCTTTCCTCATCTCCAAAGCCATTTCAGTCATTTCATTGTAGAAGGTTATCAGGGTGGTCAAGCATGACTTCCCTTTGGTCAGACAGTGGTGACTACCCCTGATGATTTCAATACCTTCGTGTGCCTGGAGATTGTTTCCAGATGTCACCTCCCCAGAGACTGATATTAGGCTGATAATTCTGTAGCTCCCTGTGGTCTCCCTCTTGTCCTTCTTGAAGATAGGAGCAGCATTTGCTTCCCTCCAGTCCTTGGACACTTCTCCATGAAGTTAGAAGATAATCAAGGATGGCCTTGCAATGACAGCAGACAGCTCCCTCAGAATTTGTGGATACATCCCATCAGAAAAAAAAATAGATTAAAAGGGTTCCTATCTTCTCTTTCGATTCCATAAGCATTTGTCACAGATACTGATTTTCAAAATATTGTTCACAAGCTCCCATCAGACCTCTGGTCACATTATTCTCTGCAGCATGCAGCTGATTTCTTTTTCTCCTTGCTGCATGATGATGACCTTTGGATGATCCCATGGACCCTGAGGTTCTTTGCTCTGATGTTTTTGCTTTTTTGTTCTGTGTTTGGCACCTCTGGATATAATCCTAAATCTTTTCAAACTGAGAAGAAGTGTTCTGGATCTGATGCCAACAAAGACCCTGCCATCACTGAAAGGGCTTAGAACACAAAGATCTGGAGTCAAGTTTTCCACCAAAATAAAAACAAATTTTGAGACTAACCTAGTGGCCTTATAATTGAAAGCAGAGATCTCATGATAGCATCTGTTGTTAAAGGAATTAAAAAAAAAAAAAAAAAAAAAAAAGTAAAAATAATAAAAAATATCTAAAAAATAACTAAAGCAACCTTTCTGAGTTTTGATTGAATCGGTCATTTCAGGAGACACTGTACGGATATGTCTTTTCATCTGTCACTGATTTTTCCACATTAGTTCCAAATTTACTTGTTCTGTGAAGGGTCTAATGGTGTAAGATGTAGTTATTTAAGATCTCATCTTATATATGTTCATAAACATGGGTAGAAGGGTCCATGTCCTTCTTCACTTGGAAAGGAAAGTGGTGGAGCCACTGTAGAAATTAGTGCCTTTCCATCTCCAAGAGAAAAGAAGTGACAGAATTCTATGGCTTCTGTTTCATACAGCATTCAATTTTGCTATGATATTTAGGGAAAAAAGGTTGAGAAAAGCTTCAGCTGTTTATTTTTACTTTATCACTGATGTCAAGAATATCTAACATTTAAGTTGGAGCAGTCTCCTTCAGAAGACACAGAAAAAAAATAAACCTATATATCAGAAGCTGATGACAAAATATAAGGTCATTAGTAAATCCACCTATTTAAATGAAAAGAGTTTGGTATGTAGAGGGATTTTAGTGCAGAAACTTTAGAGGAGAATACAGGAATACAAGGAAACAGGATCTCATTGCCTTCTGAATTCATTTTTGCCAAGGTTTTCAGGGTGTCAATAAACTTCTAGATGTTATTCAGGGTGTCTGAAGCATGGAGGAGCTGAATGAGAGATGTAACAGAAGTCTGAAACATAACTGGCCTGGCAGGCCAGTTACTATGAGTAACACCAGCTGTGCAAAAGGTGGATAAACCTTGGTCAATAAGAGCAAAGTGTGCAAGAGCTGCTGTGTTGGTACAGTAAAAAGGTTCAACAGTGTCCACCAAACACATGGGAAAGGATTAAGAGCAGAACATGCAGCACTGTGTTTCCACTCTCACTTCCAGCAATCTGCAAATAAGGCATTTCAGAGGCAAGAAAAGCTTCACGTTCCTCTCGTGGTATCAGCACAATTTCCAGGTTGATGAAAATGATTTAAGATACACGGTTGGAGATAGTCGAGCTGTATCTCCTCATGCTATTGGACACAGGCACCACTGATGCCATTTGCTGCCACATGAAATGGGGGATGTCCTAGCTAGGCTTTGCCTAGCAATAGAAAGAGGCAGACATAGCCATTGAGGACTTAGTTTTTTTGCAGGAGCTCTCGCCCACGTAGTCACTCCATCCTGACACGCAAGCGGTATCGGCGCAACGGTGCGTCAATTGCAAGGAGCTGTTCTGAAAGAGCAGTGACAGAATATTTCACTTCACAATAGCTCTGGTTGCCAATCTTCCCACAGAGAAAAAAGGCTTAACAATTTCTTCATCAGACACATAATGTGTGAATAAATTATTGCACTTCAGAATGCATTAGTACAATTGCAACGTTTCAAGTTCTGGAGAATCCGCTAGCTCCCATGGCAAATTCTTCCATTAGTTGACTGTTTTCAGCACCTAGAAATTGTCATTTTTTTGCAGTTTTTGCTAGTTCCACACTTTTCTGTTTTGTTTGTATTGACCTTTCTTTCTTTATCATCTTATGAGTGGAATAAAACAAGTTGTGCGTCACAGGGATAACCAAGAGAAACAGAAGTTTAACTCGGGAATAATTCCATTTAATTACAGAAATAATCACCTTAATATATGTTCTTCATCATTTTAGTATAAAACCAGGCTGAAAATTCCCTCAGAATTTACAACTTCTGTTGATAATACTTTACATTGATAAAAATTTTAAATAATTGCTGATAGTGAAGTATTTGCTAATGTAAAATTTTTTAAACTTTCCATTTAGATTCTTACCATATCTCTATTTTAATTTTCCTTTGGGTTTTCTCTTAATTTTTTTCTCTTATCTGTCACATTTTAGAAATTGTGCCTACTTATTTCTTTTGCTATGCTTTGACTTCATGTTATGTAGTTCTAATAGCTATTTTATGGTTAGTTTTTAATCATTCCATTTTCTCAAATCTCTACTCTCTAAATCTTTCTAGCTGTAAATCCACTTTTCTATGTTCATTCCCTCAGTTACATTTCTTTTGATTATTTTCCTCTCAGTTTTCTTTTCCATTTCATATCTGATGTTTCGTTCCATGTATTATATGTATATGAAAAAGTAAACGTATAGTCATGGAGACTATTTCACTTATATCCAACCTCATACACCTGCCTCATGTTATCTACATGATGTGAAAAGTGTAAAGAAGCAAACTGTAATAATCTATTTCCAAATTTATTCGCTTCACTAATAATTCAGCTTTGGGGACGTGTAAACACACACCTACTACATGTCCTGTGTGACAGAGTTATTTGCTCAGCAGAGTTAATTATACTTTCAAGGACTGCTTTCTGACTGCTATTTTAAAAAAAATTTTTAAAAACTAAAAAAGTTTTAAAAGTCTTTTTTTGCTTAAGCACAATTTCTCATAACACAGGTATTACAACACTTTGTACAAAAGGTGTAGAACAAGCTTACTTTGGTTGCATTTAGCCTATAAGTCAGAATGAAAGAGGTTGCAGTTGTGAAAAGGCACCTTCATGTGTCTTCTATATAGATCAAAACTATTTCTAAATAGTATTTTAACAGGGAATGTCGATACAAACTTACAGGTTGTTGACACCAAGTTATGGCTCCTTAATGGAGCTGCTGACCCCAGGGCTGCCTAATTTCTGTCTAGGACTTACAAAAAACAAGTATCTTCTATCCAGACCAAAATGGTAGGTAGGAAAAAAAAAAAAAAAAAAAAAAAAGAGAACAACTAGGAAAACCCAGACAGATGGTAACGCTGGCTATAACTGGCCATGTTTATGCCCTCAGTCCACTCCAACTGAGAAGTAAAACATGTCAGTTTAAACCACTTCCATCAAGGTTTAGATACCAGGGAAGCAGATGGACCTTCAGGATACCAGCAGCCTTGTTTATTGTCAGGCCCAACTTTATCAGTTCATTAAGCATATGCTTAGCTTCAGGCACAAGCACACAAGTGGTCCCATGGAACACAGTGGGTCTGTATGTCCATCTTAAAATTAAGCATACACTGAAATATATAGTCCAACAAGGCTAGAATTATTGTTGTGTTTAAGGCTGTGGGGTTGTGCAAACTGCTTAGTGAAATCAAACCTTAAGCCTGTGGGTTAGCACATGTTTAAAAATATTTATGTAGTCACATCTGTGTTAATCATTCCATCCACATGCTTAGTGCTAAGCATGTCTGGAAATGGTTCCCTCATCTGGCCCTAGTACATAATCCAGCCAAAGTGGTACCAGCAATAAGATGCATGGTCTCAATTTACCTGCTCAGCACTAAGAGCTCACAGGGGTAGTTTAGAGTTCATGGTTGTACATAAACAAAAACAAGGCAAAAGCAAAATGTATTGGAGTCTTCCAGCCACATGGAAATCACTCCAGTGGCAGGGCTGCTTTGGTGAGTGACTCTGTGTCTATTCACAGCAATGTTTTGCATAGCACTTCTCATTATCTCAACACTCTAAAGACCCACAACACATCTGGGAGGTGTATATCACTTCCAGCTTACAGACATGCTGGCTGAAGTCAGAAATGGGTATCTGATAGCCCACAAAGATGAACGTGAAGTCAGCAGCTGTGCACAGTTCTGACTTGTCCCATCAAGCTGACTTAGTCTTCCTTCATTCTGATTTCCAACACAAAACTACAGAAGAAGCAGCAGCATGGGTCAAAAAAAGTAGAATTATTTCTTATTAGTTCACAAGCTGGTGGACTATAAGCACTAATATTCCATTTGAACTCTACAGTCTCTTATTCAATCTAGTCAATAGTGTCAGATACTGCATTGACATTCTTAGCACTGAGATTTATGGCATGATGAGCCATTCAGGAAGTACATTCCTGACTCTAGTACTTCAGATATAAAGGAGATAAAACTAACTAAAGTAACAATAGTATCAGTAAGATATCTATACTCTGGGCTTCATTCTTTCAATATTATAACCTAAATTCTGCAGTTCTCCTATTGTCCAATATAAAGCGTTTTAGTCAACCATATAAAATATTAATGATTCTTTAATAAGAAGGAGATGTCATCCTTATTTTACAGATAGAATTTGAAGTATCATGAGAAAAACTTGATTTGCCTGAGGTTACATCCTAATCCTTCTTAACAATGCACAAATCATTTGTTTGTTGGTCTTACGGTTTAGTCACTAGACTTCTGCTTTTCTAAGACTTTCCTTCAACATTAATTAGAGATGGAACACATGACCTTCCTTACTATTTTGCTTTTTTTACACTAACACCTCACTTTTCTGCTAGCCCCCACTTTTTCTTATTGTTTGGGGAATAATTTATATTGATTAATGTAAGTTTTCTGTATGCATTATAGGGTACAAGAAAATCAAGCTTACACTGAGGCTTCACAATATAGTGTTAATGACCCCACTGGCTGGAAGTTAGCCAACTAGCTAATCATTACTGCATGAGCATAGGCACCTCACAGCATGCCATATCATTGAGGTAATAAACAATAGATTTGTTAATCTAGTATGAAAGCATTATCAGTTCTCTTTGCTTTGCAACCACTTCAAAATCTTCTCAGGGCTTTTCTACATCTCTCTCGCATCGCAGTTACATTTAGTCAGTTGTGGTTTACATCAAAAGAAACTCTGAAAAAATTGATGTAGGAATGAATGCCATTTTGCAGTATAATGCATAGCATTCCATTCATTCCTTATGCTGGTGTTCTAAGTGGAAAAGCAAAGACTTTCAAAACTGATGTTTGGGTTTTTAATTCCTACTAAAGATCCGCTTTTATTTGTTTTACTTAATGTAATGCTCTTATTATGTACAGTTCAGCAAAAACAATAATTAAAAAGCAATGTCTCCTTTATATCTGTCTGGCTATAATTTCAAATGTATCCCCTAGTTTGTATTCATTATTATTTTATAATTTTTTGTAGATTGAAGTTTCCAGTCTGTCATTAGGCACTTTATTGTGCTTAACTACAAAAATATCTGTTAGCAATAACCAGTTTCTCTTATCTCTATACTAAATGACATGACAAAACTATATTATTATTAATTATTGTTTTCAGCCCTGCTAAAGTAGGGAAAATTGATCTGTACCTAAGAAGAAAAATCAGAATGATCTGAAAGATATATATTACTTAAAACATGTAAGATCTTTATTCTTTTTGATAATAAAATTAGATGAGAGCATATTTTATAGAATTTACAAGCCAGTCATAAGTGACATTTGGCCAACTCTGTGGGAGAGGAGGAGCAATTAACACTTTTGTTGCAGAAAGCAATGTTCATTATACCTCTGCTTTTTATTACTTATGGCAGATGGGAAAAAAAAACCCAAAAAAAAAAAAAAAAACAACAAACCAAGATCTATTCTCATGATAAAGCTACCTCTACTTCTTTACTGGATCTATTTCAATTTCTTCCCAAAAGTATCCCTTACTATGTTCAATAGAAGTCAGTCACAGTTTATCTTTGAGCCCTGAGGTCCTTGGACTTGAAAGTGAGGGAGGCAGATGGGGAGCTGCTCCTTGGGAGCAGAAATAGTGATTCTTTGAGCAGTACTTGCAAGGTATTTTGTGGTGGAGTCCCCACCTTGGCCACTGCAGTTCCCCGGCAGAACACCTGGGCTGTGGGCAACATGCCTGTGCTGCTCCACCCTGTGCCACCTCAAGTGACCCTGATGTCTTTCCCCCATCCTTAGCCTTCCATACAATGTGGAAGCCATGAAAGTGGATTTCTTTGGCTTTCCTGGATTGGAATGTTGTTTCCACATAATTCTACATTCTAATTCTCTGGAAATTAATTGCTTTAGAAACTGAAAAAAATGTGTTGTTCTTTTATGCCAAATGTCCTATCTACTCTTAGCTTCCAGATTTTTTCCATCTTTCCAGGTCCTCTCTTCTCATTTAGTGACCTATTTTCTTCAGCTGCGGGCATTTTATCCTAATTTTATGTAAACATGCTACTTCCTGCTTGTTTTCCTGACTTTGGCCACACATTTTCCTTTGTTATTTATCTCTTCACAATTCAAACTTAAGTCCTGATGGAAAGAGTGTTTATGTGCTGTTTCCCAATCTTCTATTGCACAGAGGTATCAAAATGGATGAGAATAAGCACTGATATCAGCCTATGACTGGAAACCATTATTATCTTCTGCATTAGCAGCTCTGGCACCTACCACCTGAAAGCATTTCAGAGATACTTCAGAAGTCTTTCCATTCTGAGATGTAAGGTTATAACATCCAATGAGATATTTAGGAGGAACCCAGATCACTTGGCTGCTCTGGGTTTTAGGGAAGGGAAACAGTTTCTGAAAGGATTAAGATCAGGACAAAGAATTTCAACAAGGATTCTGAAGGCCTTACAGGGCTCTGGCCAATCATTTGTATTGCCCAGTTTTCAAACACTGTCTTCAGTTTTCCAAGGAAATTTCTCTGTGTCAATTGCTGAAGCAAGATTGCTCCTTATCCATCACACTGCCTTAACTTGGCAAGCTATAAATCTGTAGCAAGGTTTTGGAGAAGCTATATTTCTGCACTCTCATTTTGTATTTAATGTATTTGTTAGGGTTACATTTTTAACCCGGATTTATCTTATTGTTCCAGGAGTAGTTCTTCCAGAGGAATGATTTGGGGAGCAAATGACAATATATAGGGAGTCAGAGTAGAGAATACAGTCCTTTTATTAAGGGATTTTGTCTGGCAGGGGCTTGCTGAAGTGGGTAAAATGAACAATTTTAGTCCAGACTTTTGTAACAATACATAACAGTATAGCAAGCTGTAGGACCAATATCTCAACAGCAAATGAGCTTTAGATTACCTCATGCAATAAAGCTTTGTGTTTTCTTTCATCCTTGCATGTGGAAGGTGAAATATTTATTTTGCCAAGGATGAGATAGCCCTTGATTTGATACCTATCCTTTTTGATCATAGATGAATCACTACTGAAATAACAGATCCTTGATGCAGCTAGAAACATTTAACACTGGAGATGTTAGACTGTGTTAGGCTGAAAAGTAGAGGGTTTAGATCCCTAATTCCTCCTTTTTTCATATAGAGCTGTAGGCAGTGCAGTGTTCTGAGACATTCAGTTCCTTTTTCTTATCTAAGATAAATGTCACTAACAGTGAAACCATAAAGTCAGATTCTTTTCCTTGTTCTGACCAGGTTTTATCTTGAACCTGGGACACCTTTTTGTGGTAGAAAGCAGAATCAAAACTGTTGTATTGTTCCAAGTTTTGGGTTCAATTGGTAGGCATTTTCCTATTTAATCACTGTTTGTATTATTTATAATAATATCTGAAAACTTTGTTCCATCCATGAAAAAAATGTCTTTGAATCTCCTAGAGGTAAAGAGATAGACAAAAAGGCAGAGTTATAGGAGCAGTTACCTTGCAATCTTGCCCTTCTGTCAGAGATGCACTCAGTCAATGGAGCTGCAAAGGAAAAATCAGGCTAAGCTTTTTAACAGTCTCCACAAAAGAGAGAAGCCAGGTTGACTTTCAGATGCTTGGGGGAGCCTGCAAGGCTTGCAAGTAGAAAAGTCATCTTTATACTTGAGCATGATGGCAAGACTGAATCAATAAAAACTGAGACATCATCTCCCTTCTGGGCTGTTTTTAGAGCCTGTTTTCAAAGTAGAGCAACCATTCTTCAGAGTAATTTAAAATAAAATGGCAGCATGCCACAGACTTTGTCCCATCAGCATGAATCTTACTGAGATCTCCTCAATAGGCCATTTTAAACAGAATTATAAAATACAATGAGTCACAAAAAGGACTACTTCAAATAGATTCCAACCACGATGAGGTGCCGATTTGTTACTGTAATTTAATTCCTCCAAGTAATTAGTTCTGCAAAGACAGGAGGGACAGAGTGTCAATCCTGGGGGCAGGCAGAGGTCTTTTTGGCAACATACCAGTCATTCAGTTCTTTGGCAGAAATCCCTATGTTTCTTTAGAAGATATCCAGGACATGTAAAATTAACACCCTGGAATTTAAAAGAAAAAATGGAAGAATACAAAACAATCACCCATTAAACAGTCCTACAGCTACTATTTACAGTGTCTATATTTTTCCCTCAGCATCTTTCAGACAGGTATATAGAAACTCCTGAAGACCCACAGAGCTTCTCTGCATTTGTTAACATGCACATGGCTGAACCTCCCTACCTGACAGCCTATCCAAGTACATCTCTCACCTCCCAGCCACTGTGGTATCAAGCTATCAAAATTTTGTTTGTTATGTAATTTATAAATATTTTTAAAAATATATATAATTAATTCTTTTTTAAAAAGCACCAAGCAAACCCCCATTATTTTAACTAGCATGCTCAGACAAATCTTACAGGACCTACAAACATGGGGAAAAAAAGACTCTATAAAAAGAACACAGGAGCTTGCTGAGGTGATGCACCCTCTGATGTAGAATATGGTTTGCTACAGCATTAAATTTATTGAGTACTTGCTGCCTAGAACAGCTTGGAGTGATTCTCAGTATAATTTCAGTGAAGTCACCACATTTAGACCAGAATTTGAAGAAGAGAACCTAGAAAACCTTTGCTGTTCCTGGCCTTGACATTAAAGTCAGTGTTTTCATGTAATGCACTTCCAGCCCAAATAACTGGTTGTGTGAATAGGTCTACAGAAAGGGTTTTTATAAAATTTTTATTATATACAGGCTCTTAAGTCTCTGGATTCTAATAATAAACAATCACCATTTCAAATGTTTTCCTTCAAGACTATTTCCAAAATGACAGCAGCAGTATCAAATGAGAAATCATTCAGGCCAACCTAGAGTCTTCAGTGGCTAATATTTTATTGTGATTCAGACTTGTATTTTTCAGACAAATAGTAGAAAGTGAAACTCAGAAATCAGATTGCACAATGAAATTCACCATTTCTTGCCTCAGAATAGTAAAACCTTCTCAGTGCAACAGTGTTATGGAAGAATACCTGAGTTTTGGATCATGGAAGGCGTGTCACACATTAAATTTTGTAAGTTCTGCCAGGATTTGTTAATGTAGTCATTGTTCAGAGTGTCACAGTACTGCAGCTGTTAATAGCAGGAAAAAACTTTTCTTGCATCTCATGATTATTTAATCCAGTCTTTTACCTGCAAATTGGAAATTTCTTTGTCTTTTCTCCTAGTACATCTACAGCGTTTGTGTCTTTGCTATCAGTTTTCATAGAGTAGTTAGTACAATAACGTTGAGATCCTTGCCTAGAGCTCTACCATACTTAACAAGTGGATGATGATAAACAATATTTAAATTCAGTGGTAATATACTCCTCTTCCCATCAAATCAGGTGAAGCATAAAGCGAGAAACCAAGTGTTTGGTTCCCCCTTTGCACACATAAATGGCAAAAGAGATGTTTTATTTTGTGCAATTACTGAAGCTGGCTATAGTCAAATGTATTAAAGTGTATCCCTGAAAGGACATCAAGTGGCAAATATACCATTCTTCCATACCGGTCAGCATTAGTGATGGACTCCTAAATAAACCAGCCATACTTTCTACAAACCCAAAACCATTTTCACCTCCCAGTGAAATGAGCCACAAGAGATGTGTCAATAAAAAAAAATAAAAATAAAGCAAATAATTTATTCAGGTGCCTCATTAAAGAGGTAGAAGCCTACCTTTTGACTTTCATGTATGATTATCTGGCCATTAGAGCATGATAGGCTGGGGGTTTTAGGAGCCTTTTGATGAAGCACTTGGAGACTTCTATACTGGCTGTTTCTATCAGATCAGCTTTGCCTGCAAATCCAGTGACTCCTTTGAGAAACTGGAGCAGATTTGAGAGAGATAACTGTCTTATTTAAAACTCATGTTGCCTCTTCTCTGGTATTCTCTTGTACACAAATTTTTTAGTATATTTTTCCTCCCTCCCTCCTTCCCAACGAACAAAGCAGCACAGAATTCATTTTGCTTCTCCACATGGATTAATTTCCTTTGAGTTTTCCTTTACTACATCCATCATCTATTAGCCCTAAATACTATCTCACAAGTCCTGCCTCTGATGTGTTTGAAGATAATTCATTTTTAGCTCTTATGCTTTTAACAACTCTTTTTGGCTTGCCTTATTGTACTTAGCACCTACTTGCCAAAGCTTCTCTCTTGTTTTCTTTTTTTTCCTTTTTTTTTTTTTTTATTTTCCTCTCTTGAACAGAACTTCAATTTGGAAATCAGAATTCTTACATTTAATGATGTCCTTCGTCTCACTGTTAATTTCCCACTGCTTAAAACATGCCATTCTGGGGGGAAAGGATCTTTTCTTTCCAGTCTGTTTTGGTGGTTAGCATATATGTGCTGAATCCATGGCAGCATCTTTTAGCTATCTCTGTGCTCTTCATAAGCATTTTAGCATTTGACCGCTTCTTAAATTTCTTTTTAATAAACTTCACCATTGCTACGTAATCTCTCTTTTTTAGAATAAACAGTACCAGGGTACATGTCTCTGTCCTCAAGAGCCTCTAGTCTCCTTCACACCTAAGAGTAAATCCAGAACAGGAACTTTATAGTATAGCCTTAATGCTATACTTTTCCCTCTCTAGACCTAGCATAGGTATCCCTCATTAGGCACTGCTAGTAGTTGGCTTATTTGGTCTGACTCTAAGCTGTCCTTTATGCACAGGGCCAGTGCCTCCACCAGTACAATAATTTTTTCTACATTTTTTTACCCTCATATTTTAGAGTTTTACATTCCTTCTACCAAAATTTTTAATGCTTATTATGTCAGATCCTCAAAGTAAATTACGCAAAGTAGAACAAAGCACTGAGACTCAACATACCCAAGTGGCCTTTTTACCCCAAATCTTACTTAGATATCTATCTGCTTCGTGATTTTATAGAGAATGTTGTTTCGTTTGACACTCTTTTTGTCTCAGAGGATGACATTAGAGAAGTTCTTCTTTGTTTTTGGAGCAAAAATGCTGGGGAAAAAAGTAAAGAAACGAGATTTTTTTTTAAAGCCCTGGACTGGGGTAATCATAAATCTCTTCAAGCAATAGAAGAACATTCTTGTTACAGGCCAGGGGTGTCAAAGAAAAAAGTAAAAGTTTTATAACCTAGTATTTAGATAGAAGGCATTTTCCAGTATTTTTATTAATGGATTTAATGTACAAGTAAATAACTGGAAAACTGTATTCTCAAATAAAATCAGACATATTGGAGACAAAAGGGTCTCTAAATTTTTGTCACAGACAACATCACAGCAGATTCCCAGTGAGTGATGTTTCTATTGAAGTGCTCATGTTTTAATCAGGGATCTCAGCACAACTTGACTCCAATTGTAACTATAGGTTTCTACATAGCAAAGATGAGTATTTATGGATAGATAATGCATGCAAAGGAATTTTTTTCTGGAAACAAAAGAGCAGCTCAGTATAAAGGCTGAGTAAACAAGAACAGTGTACTAGAAACTACAAGAAGGAAATGGGACACTGACAGTATGAAAGTAGCTCCAGTCAATTCTGATGTCTCTTTGCAGGGAAACACAGGTGAAATTTAAGCTTAATTCACTGACCCAAACAAAGCCCAAACAAACACAGGTATCAAGGAAGGAGAGGGTCTCTGAGAAGAGCAGAAAGAAGAATTGCAAAAGAGCGAGAGGAAACCTAAGTGTTTGAAAAAGAAAGAAGGCTGAGGGATCTGGGGACATATGAAAGGGGGGGTCAGAAAGAAGGTGTGAGCACTGCTGTTAAGGATGGCTCTAGAGGTGTGTAAAGGTATGGGATATAGATAGACACTTTTTCTCATAACTTCTTGTTTCCATTTTAATTGTGGTTTGAAAAATAAATAGAAAACAGAAAAACTCAAAAGGCCAGACCTAGTTTAGCGAGCACTGCTTCATTTGCAATACTTCAGACTTTCCTTTTGCAGCAGGTGTACTACCCAGCTTGTTGTCTTAGCCCCTTGAAGTTAAAAAAGGGTTAGGTGGCAAAAGCCTTTCTTCATGAATGTGACATTATTTGGATTATTAAGACAACTTTTCCATGTGGTTTAAGGTTTTCTGCATTTTCTAATAGACCACCATGCATGCATTCATCCATCTAAAAGTTATGCCATCTACTTATTCTATCTCAACCTTCTAATTGCTCTTTATCTTCACTAATGTGATGTGAAGTATTTTTCTGTTTGCCAAGAACAAAAGGCAAAGAGGAAAAATACCAGGAGACTCCTTGAAAGTTGAGGAAATGAGGGAAATTTAAATAAGGCAGGAATAGGAAGCAGAGAATTATTTGCAGGCCAGCAGAAGACAGACAACAGGTCTTTAGAATAATGGTTCTCTATGCTCAAAATAAATATCAGATACTTCTTTTGGTAAACAAATCAATGCTGATATTTGGCCCTGACAGACCTGAAATACAAAGTAAGTAACCTTCAGCTTGTCAGAACTAATTCTTAGTCATCATCATCAGAGTCACTAAAGGTATAAACCCTGAAGGAAAATATCATTCTGCTCCTGTCACCCTCATTTGTGGACCAAGTCACACAGTGAAAGTTTTTCTAAACTCATTTCAGATGAAGAATGGTGCCTTTACAGTTGGTTTAATGGAATAATGAGCAAGTTGAAAGGTCTTGGTGTAATATTTGAGTTTCAGATTTAATTTCAGTAGGATCATTCTTCCTCCTTGCAATTGGCTGAGAGATTTCCAAGTTCTTCTGACTGTCATTTCAAATGAAAAGCCCTGGCAGGTTGTAATGACTCCAGAAAAGGACATTCAGGTCCTTATACTGTGTACTTGAACTATGCCTTTTGAAGAATAGGCACATTTTCTTCACGTTTAAAACTTATAATAATTATTCCAGGACTAGAAGCCACACACTAACCAGATTCCTCCTGATTCAGAGGCATTGTTTCTGTTCGTGGGCTCCTGTTCATTAGATTGGTGGGATAACTACCCTTAATTTCTTAAACCTCTATCACTGAGTCCTATGTGTTTCCCTGAGTCCTGTTTAATTCTGCAGCAGAGCCCCTCAGGAAGGATAGGATTCACGCTCGTGGTTTACGTGACTAATTGATTCCTGTTGACAAAACCAGTGCTAAAAAAAAAGTACTGCAGAGGCCTCCCTCCTTAAGGTGGAAGCCAAAGAGTCTCTGTATCACTTTCCAGCTCTTCGAGCTGCTAGCAATTAGTTCCATGAGACATTGCCAGGATATGTCTGTTCGTGGTGGGAAACACTGAAAACATTATACATTAGGGTTTCATTAAAATATATAGGCCCAGAATTAATTTGTACTCTCAGGTCAGACACAGCAACCTCTTTTGAGTTTTCTGGCACTGAAAGAAGAAGTGAAGGCTCAGTAATAAATGCAACATGGATTTTAAAAAAGATATTTTAGATAACAAGCGAGATTTTCTTTATTATTTCCCCTTTGTAAAATAACAAGCCACATATAACCTAATGCTGAAAATGATTGGGGGGGGAGACTTTTTTTATCTTGCCTCCTATAATAGATTTTTTCTTTTGCTCAATTCTCTCTGTGAATAACAAGAGTGGCAGCCATTTTCTCCCAGCTCAACATCAAAACCCCTTTCATCTGCTGTCTAAATGCAAACAAAGCAAACCTTCCACCAGGCCTTTCTTTCCAGATAAATTAAAACTCTCATGTCCTGGGGCCTAAATCAAGCCTACAGGCCTTCCCTAGATAAATCCTTTCTCAACCTGAAATCTTCTCACTACACGTGCTCCTTGTAAGATAATTTTGCAGTAGCTAATCAATAATGCAACAGTAAATTGCATTTAAATAAACATTAGCAGCCCTCTTAATGAATAAAACCTCATTTGCAATTTGTCAAAGTCAGAAATGCTGGACTCTTTTGATATTCATTAGAATATTGGAAATTGGAGCTTTGACAGGTTTTATGTATGTTGCAATTATGATTTTTGTGAATAAAGAAACTGCTTTATTTTCACCAGAATTCTTGAATAAAAACAGTGATATATGCTATGGGCTTGATAGATCTCAATTGCCACCCTATTAAAAGATACTGAAAAAGAAAAAAAAGCCTGTGTACAATCACAAATTTTAAAAGGTTGAAATGTGCTACACATGCATTTTGTAAAAACTTATTATGATATTCCTTCATTTGTATGAAGGATTTTAATTAATTTGCTGTGATCCTAAGCTTTGGAAAAATACTGTTCTTGATAATTAATTTTTATGCAGCAATAGGGTATTACACTTGTATGTGTTGCTAATTTTGTAGTGAAATTGCAAAATAAAAGCATGTTTACACATCATATATTGTAAATTCACTTAATAAGGTTTGTTTTGTTTTATCCCCATTTTTCAGCGGAAGCATTTTACTTAAATAGCCCCGTGTGAAACATCTGCACCAGGCACATTGCAGTGTGAATTCAGTGCTTTATAAACAAAGTCTTACACCTGGGATGGAGGAAAAATTCTAATTTTGAGAACCATTAGGTTGTGGAGTAGTATCCCAAGGGAAGAAGGAGAAGCCATATCCACAAGCTATTTGAAAACAAATTGGAAAACCTGAGCAGCACAGTGCAAAGAACAGAACGACACCAAGAGAGAAACACCAAAAATGATGTGCAAGTTGTTTTGCCTCTTTGAATTCTGTGATTGAGCAGAAGGATGAAGCCAAGCAGGGCATAAAGCACAGCCCTGGAGTACTGTAGGATTTTCCATGGGAAAACACAGATTTCCTTTTAAAAATATGTATACACTTAGGTTTGTGATTTCTGCACTGATGTGAGATACCCTCCTACCTGAGTTCCTTTGGAGGAAGAAATGGTTAGTGAGGACAAAGCATTCCTCTTGCTCAGGAGTTGCAACTCATGAAGTGTGAACAGTATTTGTGAACAAAACCCCTCAAAAATCTCCATTGCCCTTGCACAGATCCAGAAGAAATGCTACATCTATGGAAATGTGTCTTTAAGAATTAATTTTGAAGGACCAGGCCCTCTGTGTGAAGGAGTCTGAATCATTGTATATATTTTCAAATTAAAGACTACCTGACAAAAGACTGTTCTCTAAAGATTACAGATATACATACTGATGTATTGTAGTAAACAGTTGGCCGCAGCTTGTACCATGAGCAGCATCATTTTTTTTATGCACTCAAGCATTAATGAGGACAAAATCTGCTTAACTTTGAAAATCATGAGATGCATGAAGGCAAGAAAGACAGGTCCAGCTGCTACCACACAAATTTGTGACTTCAAAAGTAGCTTCATTGGCTCACAAGAGGCCAGTAAAGACTCAGACCACAATGAGCATCACTTGGACATCAGCACAGCAGACACTTTTTCTGGCACCACACCTGGCTGTCCTCATGTACCCCTGTACAGCAGCCTCTTACTCCAAACCAGTTCATTCCCAGAAGAAAGGCTGTGTAAGCCTGATCTATGGTTTCCACCTTCAGTCTCTAACTCAAGGCTACTCACTTGTCACCAGGTGGGAAGTTCTGCACAGTTTTGTAGCCAGGAAGTTTTGTAGCCACACCTTTCTCCCTCTCACCTTGCTGCTCCTTGCTCACTGCCCTTTCTCAATCTTGGCCTCCAGGATCAGGAAGCTGGAGGGGCTCTGCCCACCTTCCCACTCTGAGCAAATCAGACAAATGAGGAGCTGCTTTGCAAAGGCTGCACTTCAGACTAAGTCACCACTTCTGTCAGTGATTAGAGGAAAACTAACAGCTCAAGAACAAAGGTGGACCAAGACCTTCAAGCATTGCACACCTCTGCTTTGCACCACATCAGAGATTCCCAAGCTGAGGTATTTCAGGAGCCACTACCAGCAGCAAGGTCCCATGTCATCTGCATTCTCAGAAGGACCCATTGCCTCTACAGGCAGCACGGATATATGGTCTGTGTGCTGCTAAAGGTACACAAGCACAACAGTTTCCATGCCTCTGCTCTACAACTTGTTATCTCAGTGAGAGAGATTTGGGCCAGAGAACCAGGTGTGAGCAGAAGACATCACAACCTCGCAGCATCCAGGGCTCTACTCCTCCACATGGAAACAAAGTGGAAGGACCAAGGCTACTCTTCTCTCTGCTCTCTGCCAACTGACAGCAAGATATCTCACAGTCCATAGAGCAGGACTGCAAAAATTTGAGCTCCCAGGTTTAGATGAGAAGAGTCCTCCCACCAAAACATGTGCTCAAGGTCCCCACATCTGTCACTTGATGTGCAGTACAGAACAGATCTCCTGGAAGCAAAGCTCTGATGTCCTTCATGTATTTGGTTATCCCTGTTCTTCTCAGGTCAGAGTGAGTCCTACATCATTGTTTTGGCACCAGAAAAAAGTATTTTTTCAGGAAATGATGGAATTAAACAATTTTTTTTCCACATTACTTACTGTCACATTAGATGAACATTCCCTGTCAGTTAATTTTGCATAGACCCTCAACCATATGAGGAAAAATGTTAATGGGATAGGACAGGGGGAGGGAGTGAGAGATGCAAGATGCTGTGGGAAGTCACTATGATTTATCTCTCTTGAAATAACCACACGGAAAGTACTGCAGATTAAGGTTTAATATATCTGGTATTCATGACAGTCTGCTCCATGCAGTTCTTGCCTCTACCTTTGAGGGACAGTAGGCCTAAGGAAGAGAACTTCTCATATGCAAGTTATAAGGAATTATTCAACCTGCTCTCTGTGGAGGGAAAAATCAAGTTTCTGCACTTAGTGATGCAGAAGCCACACTCTCCCTATATAACAGGATTGTTTATTTAGGTTGGAGGACCCTGGATGCCAAACTTCAGTAGGTATGAGCTGCATTATTTCCTGGATTTTATGTAAAGATTTGTGGATTCTTTTGACATTTTAGGAATAATTAGTTTGACACATTTTAATATATTGGAAGAAACCAGGAAACTCATGTTCTTATTTTCCTATTCTAGCCACATCTTGACTTTATTACTTGCCTCTATTAAGACAAAAAGCATTAAATTATAACAGGTGTCTTGATAAGAGAATTAGCCATACAGTGCTATGGGTGACCCAGAAATCCTTGAAGATATTCTCAGCACAGTTTTTGGCTGTTTATTTATACTTATACGTATGCACATTTGTAAATATTGGTTCTTGAATCAGAAAGAAAAAGAACTATTTTCTTATTAGTGACACTAGGCTCAAATTATAATCATTATAAGTAGTAATATCTTTAAAAATACAGTCCTATACCTATGAGCAGATATAGATTTTGCATTTCCATTACAATAAGTTAATCTATGACCTTTGTCCTTTTATTACGATACTATTGAAATTAGGTTGTTGGAACAAAGATGTGGCTTCTAATGTATTCATTGCTTTTCTTTTTTCTTTTTTTAACCTAAGGGTAGCAGAAAGGTCTGAAAATTAATTTAAATCAGATACATTTTTTTATCTACGATAATGTTTCCCACATGAACACAGGGCTTTGTTGAGTCTAGCAAAGGCTCTGACTTTGTCCTCGGGTTAATATACATACACACAAAAAATCCCAAAAGTTGGACCTCATAAACATGATTAGCCAGTAACCAGAGGCATGCCTTATCAGTTCCTAAAACCAGTTTTAAAACCAATATATTGAAAATAATATATATATGCAATGCTATCTTGTTACTAACATTTCTATGCCTATGAGGCCTCCAGCAGTTTTTCAGTACAAGAAACACAAATTATGCCATTATGACTTTGCATTTTGCATCAGCATGCTAAGATAAATTAGATAATCCTAATTCTGGTTTCCCACAGAAGGAAATCTAGACTATTTCCAGCACAAGCAATGACACTGTATGCATCACTGGGATCTACCAAATCACATCTCTGCTACTTACATTTGTAAGGTGTGAGGACAGAGGGACTGAAACAGGCACAAAACAGAACACATCCCTGTCTCCTTTCACACTCAGTACAGTGACAGTTCTCCCCAGAAGTTGTCTTTCCATAACACAAAGTGTTTTCACACCTTTAACATTTTGCATGTGACAATGTTCTTAAAGCTAATGCCACAGCACAGACATAGTCCTCTTTGTCATCTCTTTTCTTGTTCAAGATCTGAATAGATACATTCCCAGCACACAAAGATAATGCCACAACTCACACAACCTAACCCACGCCCTTGCCTTCCTTAGAGGCACTTGAGAAAATTTTACTTTGTCCATGTTAACTTTATTTAACAACAGTCATACGCCACTCACATTAGCTCAGATTACGCATTTAATTTTCTTAAGTGCTACTCTTAAAACATCACCATGCTTAACGCTGACATCTAAATGGAACCGTTTACGCTTTGCTGTGAACACCTCATTAAAGCAAATGGAGCAGGTAAGGAGGCAGAGCATCTGCTTTTGTGGAGGCAAATGGGGAATTGCATGCCTTTGTTTGGCTGGGAGCAGTTGAGCACCATTTTCAGCATGTATAAACTGATCTAGCTCCACAGATTTCATCAGAGCTTCTCTGATTTATATTAGTTACAGATAAAGCAGGGTTTCTTGTGAGCCTTCAATACTGTACTTTTCCCTACCTCCATAAAGTCACTTAGGAGATACCTTCAGAGCACTGGCTTTTTAAAAACTGGACATGGGTGTGTTTTGAAACAAGAACTACTTATACATCACCTTTCCAGTAGCAAAGATTGACCCTTTTTCCTTTCCTCATTTGAACATCAAATCTATGGCAACTTATTACATAGAGGAAAAATTACTTTTTCCAACAGGGAAAAAAAAAAAAAAGAGAAGGGAAGAAAGAGATAGATTAGATTATTTTTCCTGACTTGCCAAATTCTCTGTTTGAGTAAGAGTTTACTATTCTACTCTATTCTAAGCACAGAATATTTTGGAAATCCCAAAAATGTAAAAAAACAGGGCAAATTATGTGAGTTATTCTGCTTTTTAGTCTATTATTGACGTCATTGAACATTGGTACGCATATCAGTACTACCACAGATTTTTAAAATCATGTATTCTTAAGTAATGTGGAATAATAAAAAAACTTCAGTATCTGCTTAAGTAAATAGATCAAGAGATACCTCTAACCCAGCCTAAACTTCCTGTCACTGTAATATTCACAGTGGAATCAATAGAGTACAGAAATTTCATCCCTTTCTACTGCAGCAATTTGTGTCAGTGAAAGATTAAAAAGACTGTTTTATCCTAAATATGATTCAGCCATAAAGTTGTTGTCTGTAGGCTGCATCACTTCCTAAAATCTGCTTTAGTGTCCCACCACCCTATAAATTGCCATATGTTTCCTCAGTTCCCACACCACCATGTGACCACCTTGCCAAAACAGAGTAAAATGGTAAGTCGTTAATGTTTGAAAAAAAATCATCTGATCATCTGATAACTTGGGATAAAAGATGTCATATAAGTTCAAAGTATTAATTTTATTGTTACCTTTGTCAATGTGAGCTGTAATAATGCTTTTCTTTAATTAATCAGTTTTAACAACCATGGAATTTAAAGCATTCTATTTCACATTTTTCTTAACCCCTCTTCTCCCCAAAATGTGCAACCAGGATTAAACATGGTCAGTGCCCTTTCTACTTGGCCCAAGTCTTGGAAACAAGGAGTTAATGCATGCTGCAGAGCTATTGCTTTTACTGACAGCATATGTTCACTATGAGTTGAACAGTTGAAGCCAAATGAGTACACAGGAACAGCTATACTGACTTCTGAAAGCTTATATTAATGCAATGGAAAATTGTGTATTTTGTGAGGCTTTCAAGTTCATTTTTTCCAAGTAATTTGTGCCCAAAAAGTTTTTGAAACTTTTCTGAGAGAAATAAATAAACAACTGCCTCCTCCTACTCCAACTTGTTCCTTTAATCTTTTACCTAAACAGATTATCCTCAATTTTGTGCCTTCAGAACTCAACTGCATAGAAGACTTAGGGGCAAGTAGAAGCCTTTAACACTGTTTTGCAACTTTATTGATAGTGCCAGTGGCAAAGCCACCTCCTGTCACCTACCATCACAGATGAGTGCAGAGTCCCTGTCTCCTCGTCCACCTGATGGCAGGGAAACACAGTGGTCAGCAAAGCTGAGTTTCCATAGTAACATGTTGTTATGCTTCCCAGGCAACCAGGATGCTCAAAATCAGGTGGAAATTGGTGAACAGAAGAGTTTGGGGAGAGTAAAATCTGTTTTCCCACTTTGCCAAAATAGGAGCTGTTCCTGTGGCAGGCGGGATGCAAGGGAAGAGGGCGTTGCAGCTTGGCTTCAGCATGCAGCTGCTTTTCCCAACTCAGAGCTTCTTCAAGCTCTCCACTTTCCTTAACAGAGTACTTTAAAAATAGCATTGTATATTTTTATTTAGTTATTTTCTTCTTTTGTTAATTTCATTGTTACCACTCCACATTTATGTCTCTTTTTATTACCTCATAGGTACTTCACGCCAGCTTTTGGGAAAGCAATGATTTTTTTACCTGCTGCATTAAAAATAAAGGACCAAACCTTGATAAATTTCTTCATTTCTCAATTCAAACAACATTCCACAGCAGAAAGGGGAAATTTTGTCCAAGAGCCAAAAAACAAAATTCAGATTAAAATTAATTTCAAAATAGACAATTTTTGTTTGGGAGAGAGGGTAGAATAATCTCATGCCTGATATTTAGGCAGGCGTGGGGAAAGAATTTGATATGAATTTTTTAATACAGAGCCCTGTTGTTACTGATGTTGACCCTGAGTGTTTTATCAATACCTGCATCCTGTCACCTGAGGACATTAGTGAAGGGGAGGGAAGGAGGACAAGCAACATTTCCCCGGTAGAAAGTTACATATCTATCTGCCTTGACTGCTAGTTCCAGATTTGGGAAAATAATTTTCTGAATATTGTCCTTTCTTGGCATTCTTGAACAGACTTACAAGGTTGTAAGGAAGTTTTACTACTTCAAAGAGCATATTGGCAGCTGGTCTTGTCCTAGCTGATGACAAGAATTCAAACAATTCAAGAATAACCTATCTGAGGATGAAAGCTGGTGTTTCCAGCAGTTATCAGTAATGTGCCTTCATTGCATTAAAGAACAAGAGGAACCATTCCAGTCAAGACATACAGCTGAACACACAAGATGGACCAGCATCTCCAGCTATGAATCAGTGTTATCAGAGAATATTAAAAATATTACAGAACATTGTGATTCTCTGTGTAGTCACAAAAAAAAAAAAATCCCTAAACAAGTATTAGCTAAACAGGTTTACCTTATCTTGTCTTGACATTAAAAATCACCCTGGTTTTCCAAGATAGCTGGTTCCCAGTGTCCCACTATACCTTCTTCTTCCAATGTATTCCATGTTCCTTCTGCCCTCAGAGGCTCTGAGAGAAGCTGCAGTCACACCAGGACTACTTCTCATTGTTGGATGAGGCTAGAGAAAGAGACAAGAACTGAGGTCATGTAAGATTTACTTTCTCTTCCTATTCTACAGGCAAAGAAGACAGAAAAATATTTTGGGGTTATGCCCACATGTGGTGGGTGATTCATGCTGCCAGAAATTAGTGACCTCTCCCAACTAACATGCTGGCCTGGGAGGAAATTATCCAAGGCCACAAGGAGTTTCAATATTTTTCTTCCATAAATGGCATCAGAAAGGTCAAATTAGGCTTTTCCAGCAACTGGAAACTATGAGACCTGTCTCGTCTACCCTGTTTAAAAAGTATGGCATGATAGTTCAAGAAAAACATAAATATTGCACATTTGTTTTATGTTTGAAATGGTTATCCTATAGTTCCTGCTTAGAACTGAGCAAACACTGTTCATCTGCATTCAGCCTCCTGCAGCAGAGACTGCAGAAAGAATTTAATTCTGTGCAAAAGAAAAAGGTCTAATATTCACCTTACTAGATGCAAAATGTAAGAGGAAAAAAAATTCCTCTTCTGTCAGAATATTGTCCTAAACTACCCAAAACTTCAGCAAACTTATGTACAATGAAGGAAAATCATCAGTTAAAAATTGTGAAATGTGCCTGGAAAATAACTATCAAAACAGGTCATGTATATATTAAATAACAGTTCAGCTCATGTGGTATTTTAAATAATCATAGAATTATAAAAATATCACTAACTACCCCAAAAAAGATTACTATAGACACTATACTGCCTCTCACATAGTCCTACCCATCTATTGTTTTCAAGAGCCCCTAACCCTAAAGCTCTTGAGTAACTGTGAAGAGCTCCAACAGGCATAGTATACTCCTTCTTTCCTCCATGATACATTGGCCCAAGTGTCAAAGAATGCTCCAGGATAACACATGGGAAATTCAAATGTTTAAACAGCAACAGCTTGCTGATATTTGGAGAAAAAGAGTCTTCTGTCTGTGAGCTTTGGGAGCATGAAGTGGGTCTGTAAATTTGGGGTCAAAAAGAATAAAGAGCTAAACATCAGGAGGGCAAAAAGGGACAGAGAAGGGAAAATTCATGATCTGTCTCAACATGATAAACTATCATGCCAGCTTCTCCCACACTTTAAGACTAGGAAAAATCAAGGCTGCAATTTTTTTTTTACTTGCTAAAGGAACAAAGGAAACAGAAATAAAATGCAACAGCAGTGTCAAGGACAAGTTTGTGGGTTTTTTTTCTGAAACAGCTGGCTGTGTCTCTGTCTTTTCAATGTTTCAGTATGGCTGGGACATCCAGAAGGACCTTGACAGGCTTGAAAGATGGGACCACACCAACCTCATGAGGTCCAACTGCAAGGTCATGCACCTGGGTTGAGGAAATGACAAGCACAAATACAGGTTGGGCACAGAATGGATGGAAAACAGCCCTGAGGAGAAAGACCTGGGGGTGTTGCTTGATAAGAAGCTCAGTATGAGCCAGCAATGAGCGTCTGCAGCCTAGAAAGCCAATCAGATCCTGGGCTGCATCAAAAGAAATGTGCCCAGAGGGTCAGGGGAAGTGATTCTCCACTCTCCTGAAACCCCACCTCTCATACTGTGTCCAGTTCTAGAGCCCCAAAAACAAGAGGGACATTGGGTTGTTGGACCAAGTCCAGAGGAGGGCCACGAAGATGATTGGATGGCTGGAACACCTCTCCTATGAAGACAGGTTGAGAGAGTCGGGATTATTCAGCCTGGAGAAGAGAAGGTTCCTGGGAGACCTTCTCACAGCCTTCCAGTACCTGAAAGGGGCCTACAGGAGAGCTGAGGAAGGACTTTTTGCAAGACCATGGAGTAATAGGACAAGGTGTAATGGTTTTAAATTGGAAGAGGGGAGATTTAGGTAAGACATTAGGAAGAAATTCTTTAGTGTGAGGGTGGTGACACACTGGCACAGGTTGCTCAGGAAGGTTGTGGATGCCCCCTCCCTGTCACTGTCAGTCCAACCTGATCTAGTGAGAGATGTCTCCACCCATGAAGGAAGGTTGGAACTAGATAAGCAAGGTCCCTTCCAACCAAAACCATTTTCTGATTCTATGAAATATCTATCAGAATAATGTTGGTCTGTTCACACACAATGTATGCTGTGTTTGTAGTGGCACTCCCTTGGACTTCCAAAAACACCCTGTTACCCTGGGCAGGAGCTAACTGTGCTCACGGAGACTGAGCTTTCTCAAATACTTACACTGTTCAGAATGCATTGCTGCTACAAGTAGGAACAACAAGGTAAGTAGAAATGTAGAGTGGAGGAAGGCTCCTGTTCACACATTGTTTTATAACCAAACCACCAGCAAGTGCCAGTAAGTTCCAAGCGCAGAACTAGCACACAAAATGGATTAATGATGATGCCTTAAGTTTTGAAGATGTAGCTGCAAGACGCACGCATTTTACAGGACCCTTTTTGAACCCTGTCCAGTGGATTTAGATAAGTTCTTTAGCCTCCTCAGTGCTGATATTATATGGTCCAGTAATATAAGATAGCTAGAAATCTCCCACGAGCTTCAATGTCTCTGCCCAGCAGGCAGCCTGGCATCTTAGCAGGATTTACGTGGACCAAAGTTCCACTTCTCATGAAGCAAATTATTTATTGCTTTGTAGACAATGGTTACAAAGTCTGTCAATTCTTTGGACAGAACTGTGAACTGAGCTGACATCCTGGGAACATTTCATCATAAAGATCTACCAAGTCATATAGCTACTTTTAAAAGTATTCTTTGGAGAATGAAAGGCTTAAAAGGCAGTGACCATTGAACCAGCACACATGATGCTGTAGGATGCCCTTATGCAGAAATTCTCTTACAGCTTCCTGTGAGATCATGTTAGTTGGCAAGGCAAACAAAGTGGAGAAAAATTATTTTGTGAGAAGGGTTAAAGATTTCGTTGCCCATTTACTGGCACTTGTGTATCAAACTTTTGAGAAACAGACCCTGCACTACTAATATGTCTGTTGGACGCTCCTGTTTATCCTTTTCTCCTTCCCTCAAAACACTTTGTCTAGCTTTAAACCAAACAGGGAGTTTTCTTCACTCCTATCTCTGCAAAGTCAAAGTGATTGAATATGCCTTGAAGGCAGAAGAAAAGTCAGCCAAAGGAGCTAAAAGCAGCATATACTGTAGCAATGAAGATTTTCCTCTCTGCTCTCAGGACTGTCTGAAGCAGTTTCCCAAATGCATGTGTGAATCAAATTTTTACCATTAATAATCCCAGCTGTTATCTTGGCATAGTCAAACATCCATGTTACTTGTCGGAGAAATTGCATAGGATGCTTTGCAACATAGTCATGTTCAAGCTTGAAGGAGAAAGATTCATATAATAGCAGCAAGAAAACAGAAAGATACGTAATCGGGTGTCTAATCTAGATGTGCTTAATAACTGCCCTTATCCTGCTTGCCAAAAGAGATAAAACCTGTTATTCTGTTTTCTATTGCTGGGCTAAAGGTTGCACTGGTAGTATTTAATGTTGTGATTCAGTTTTGGTTTTCTTAAAGCTTATCTTGCTTGCTTCCACCTGATTTCAAATTTTGTTTCAGGTCAGGTGCCACGCAGCAGCTCCCAGAGCAGCCCTGTGCTCCGAGATAGATAGTTCAGCTTCCTCCCTCTTGTCTTTCCCCTAGTCTGCCAGCAGTCAGTCCAACTTCATCATACTCTTTGCCTTACTGTTCTCAATATAAGCACAAGTTGCTGCATAAAAAGGAAAAAGAGCTACATTCCACTGCAGTGCTAAGTTCAAAGTTACAGTGGCAGCCCTGAGACTCTCACATTTCCACTTCTTTTTTTCTTTTCCAGCATTGTGTTTAAGGCCTGATTATGAGTCCTCACAGATCTAGTGATTTTCATCTTATCACAGTGTCAGGTTAAATCACTGGCTCTGTCCTCTCACCAGGAGTTTGCAGTTCAAGGACAGCCTCTGGATCAGGCGTTGCACGATTCAAATAAAAAATTTACACGCAAGTGTTTGGTACTGTAGTGACAAGGTGCTATTGCTGCCTGCATTTAGTGACCTTTTTTCTGAGTGTGAAGGACTTGCTGCCAAAGACAGAAATGCACAGTGAAATACCACAAACATGGAGTCCTCCTAGAACTATCGTTCTGTGTCTTGTTTAGCAGAGTAACCCCTGGTTTCATCTTCACTTGTTCCTGGTCAGTTCTGCAAAACAGCCAGTCCTTCACTGGGTTCTTGATTTGTGTCAGACAAATCTTCCCCCCAGACCAATCACAGAACCAAGGAATAATTTAGGCTGAAAAGGAACGCTGAAGGACATCCAGCTGGACCCTGTACTTGAAGCAGGTTCAATCAGATCAGGTTGCTTGTGGTCTTTTGTAGCTGAGTTTTTAATGTCTCCAAGGATAGCAATTCCACCTTTCCTGACAACCTGCCAAAATTCATAACGATCTTCGTGGTGAAAAAGATGCCAAAAATCAGCCTCACCCTCACAACTAATAGGACTGTCCCATGCTCCAACTGAACCTGACCTACTGCAACAAACCACTGTAGATTTTTTTGCACCAGTTAAACTTCATTTTTGCTGACAGAAAGCGTGGGGGCCAACATATGAAAACAGAGACCAAAACATCTTTTAACTACAAGTGTGAACTACTTTCTAAACATTGCAGACAAAACACAATTCAGACTATTTTGTCTTAAAGTAGATATAGGTAGGAAGAGGTACACTAATTATTTCCTTTGGAATTTTTTCACAATTTCACATACTAACAATGATGCTGCTACTACCACTTGGGGACTTTAAATTGATCCTATAATAGGTTCTGATTGGTGGCAGCACCTTGAAAATCATTAAAGAATTCTGTAATTTGTTAAAGAATTAAAATCACCTTAATAGTGAACACAAAATGCATTTTAAGTCTGTAAAGAGTATGTAATTCTTCTGAAAATTGTATTAATTAGTACCTAATGGGATTTTTGATTTTATTTTGTGCCAGGTAGATACTTGATTAAAAGGACTTTGAGCAATTGAGAAGACAAAAATCACTACTACCAATGTGTGCTGGATCCATACTGGTCACCTATCTGCCAAAAAATACAAAATCAGTGTCCTTGTTAAGCTATTTTTCTAATTGTTTTCTGGGTGCTTATGAGGAAGCAATAGTCCTTTACAGTTTCTGGGGATTAAGAACAGGTAGTTTAATTTTAATTTGATCCTTTAGATACTGAAAAATCTTTACTAGTGTCACCCCGGTGGGTTGAATGGAATTACTACAGCAAGGAATTTTCCCCTTTGTTTTGAAAGGGGAAATTCATACAGGATTTTTTTTCTTCTCTCTTTTATCTTTGATTAGCAAATCAGCAAGGCATTGAATGGAGAGACAGTAGGCACTTTTTTTTTTTTGAAGCTCTACTTTATGACAAATGTTCCTGAGGGCACACAACATTTGTAAAAACTCTCAGAACCAAGTTAGGTATGCGGGCTGGGCTGCCTCTCCTATGGATCCAGGGCCCTGTGTAAACAGGGAACAAAGGCAATGCAGAAAAGATATGTACCATTTTCATAAGTTCTAACTGAAGTAGTATACACATAAGCATAATCATATTTCCCATTCCCCTTGGCATTGCTTTGTGGTTTATTTGTTTTCTGATGTGCCCTACATCCTTGCCTTGCATCTTTCATAGATGTGAATTGTCGATAGTTTCCTTAGCTGCAGTTGTGCTCCTAAGAAGTATGGGGAAATCCTTCGTTGCATAGAGGGTCGTTATGTAATAGATAACGAGGGCGGGGAGTGTCTCTGCATCAACTGGTGACATAATCCCCAAGGGAAAACAGACTTTAGTTGAACAATCAGAAAACTGGCTTCCTTTATGGTGTTTACACTGCTGCTTGCTAATGGATCACCATAAAGGAAGCAAAAGGACTCTTACACTATTGAGTACGCTATCATGGGAGTCTTCTGAGTGTGCCTTTTTTATTTGCTGCAGTCAGGTTAATGAGCTCACCAGCCCACTTGATGTCGAGGACTTTGTAACAAAGCAATCTCTCATTAAATGCTGCCTGGCACCACTCTCTTGAAGCAAAGGGACATTCAGATTATTGAATGCCTTTGTATTCCTCATTCCTACCAGGCTATGGCGTCCAGCAGTGGCATCAGCCCCGCACACTTACTGGCAGCCATCCAGTCATGCGCCTGCCCTCTTCAAACTGCATGGGCATTTGCCAATCTAAGCAGCACTAGTAGGCAAACAAGCATGGCACACGACTGCTTTGGCCAGTAGCCAGATGTGCAGCTGAACCATCTCACTTCCCAGCTACTGTACAAGAGAAACGCATTCTTTCCCCGTTCTCTCCCATTCAGTCGATTTACATGGAGAAGTTTTGTTGCAATACAAAGGAATGTGCATTTATCTGCATTCTCTTTCTGCTTTAACACCTTTTTTTTTTTTTTTTTTTTAGCCTCAGTAGTGCAGGTCATGAATTCATCTGTGGCTTTATTTAAATACCTCCTGGCTGACAGTTTCTTCAGTGAAATGACCCCAGTGTGTTATCAGCTAGCTAGCAGGTGTGTCTCTTTATTCAGAATCTTGCAGGCAACTGTGCATCCTGGGTAAAGAGCAATCTATGCATGATCCAGCTCTTCCCTACATTACTCAGGAGATTTAATGGTTCAGTGTCATGAAGGCACTTACAAAGATTTTTTTCTTTTTTTTTTTAAGTTGGCTTTCCGCTGGGCTTTGTGCCTTGACATATTTTGACACAAATACACAAAATGATAAAGAAATTTTTTATGAAAGGCTTCATCTCAGTTAAAGAAAAAATAAAAATCAACCTTAGACTGGCTATTGTCTTTTTTTTTCCAGTTGTAAAATAGTAAACAGATATTTAATAGTAATGTGGCTGCTCTGTTACAGTTCCACTAGTAAACAGCCTTGTAAAACATCGTGTTTGCTTATGTCCCTGTGTGTATCTGTGCACACAGAGGCTCACCCTGTTGCTACTCAGCCAGCCTCTAATATTGAAGAAATCCTCAAAGTCTGGTTATTAGAGTAGTGAGAGAAAAATACACTAAAAAAAAACAAACAAACAAACAAACAAAAAAAACACCTTTTAAAGTAAAGGAGAAGATTACAGTCAACAGAAAGAATCATCTTGTCCTTCTGAATGTTGACATCTAGTGTCTTAGGACAAACTTTCTCAGACTTTCTCCTTACCGGGCTGTAGCTTTGCCCTGCCCTGCCAGGGAAGCAGAGGGAAAATACTGAGCTCAAGCAATTTTTCCAAGGATCTTGCACACAAGCTCAGGCTGCTCCAGCAAATTATTCCCTGGAGCACTTCCCCTCACTTCCATAGATAAATACCAGGTTTGATCATACCAGCATTCAGGCAGTGTACTAGTACACTGGCAACACTATTAGCAATTTTTTTCCTCCATACACCAGGACTGAGAGGAGGTCCTACACAGTTGATGTTTGCAAGCTCAGAAATAAAAGTGTTAGATTACCTTATCTTTCTTGGGAAAAGATTCAGTTCCTCATAAAGGTCCTTGTCTGTCTGTTAGTAAAATGACATAAAAGAGCAACAGAGATGGCAGGAATTAATTTCATCCTGACCTGAAGTCGAATGGAGTCTTGTTAGAGCACGATGTGACTTCAGGTTATCCCCTGCTTCCATTGAAATTAGCAAGCCAGGTCTTGTTGACTTATTAACCAGGCCTGTGATCCACAAATTTGGCTAATCCACTCATATTTACAATATGAGACTTTGAAAAGGTCACAGAATGCAAAGCCCAGACTGCTGTCCCCAGAAGGGGTTTGGCTTGAGATCAGGCAAAGATAGGAAAAACTGTCCAGATTTTCAGTATTCCATACATCCCAGCTGCATTGACTACTAAGACAAGTTGATGCTGGGCTTAGGAATCTAAGAAGCTCGATTTATTTTCAGCACTCTCTATTCTGCCTTTACCAAACAGGTGATTTATTTTCTTTTCTTTTAACAGGATGACTTTAACCACTAACCACTAACTTTATTCAGCATCAGAAGTCCCAGTTATGTGTGCTTTATTTCACAGAGGAAGATACACATTTGAAAATGGGCAATATTTAAAGTGTGTTATGGAATTTATAACTATGGAACAAGTGAAAATTATTGCAAAATATATTATTGAAAAGTAAGTTTGACATTTTTTATATGCCAAAATTTATTTGAAAACATTTTTAAAATACAGTTTCAGTAAATAATTTTAACTGTTGGTTTCATTTGGGTTTTTTCCTACAGCAATAGTTCTGCAGCAGTTCTGAGGGTGGATAAATTTTGAACAGATTTCTGGGCAAAATTAAACTCCATCTTTCAACTCAAATTTTTCCTGCAACAAATGAAATTCATCAGGTTATGAAGTTTAATTTATTTTTACTGTTCTAGACTGGGTTTTTACACTCTACTCAACCTGGTCAACCACTACTGCAGAGAAAATAGATTGGCTTTACCTCATTCTGCCATTTTCCTTTCTTTTCTCCCTTCCCAAGTCAGAGCATCAGTATTGACCATTCAAGAAGACTAAATATAAACCACAGAAGAAATGCTTCATTAAACAACTGCAGTCTGGTTTTGGATCACATAGGCTTAGATATTAAAAAGATATTTCAGAATCAAATTCTCATTGGTATCCATCCCTAGACCAGATTCTGAATTTTACATTCAGGATCAGTTTCTGTAAAGAGCAAATGTATTTTCAATTCCCATACATCAATAATTTTACATACATTTTGCAATTCATTCACACTTCCATTGCTTAGGAAAAGATGACTATTTTGAGGCCAGCATGAGCTATTATAGCCCTCTGTTCTAACCCCTCATACTACCCAGGCCACAGTGTTTCATTTTGTGATACCCACTGCACCTCACTCGGTTGTGCAGTCAGGAGAGAAAACCTTCTGGTCCCCTATTCCTTGCCTTGAAGGAACTGTCTGTTTTCTATTTCTAGTCCCATTAACTTTTCTGAAAAACAAGTTCTTTCATCTTTTCTGTTGCCAAGCAGTTTTAGTTTCTGTTCAAATCAACAAAGATGAGGACTGTTGCAGCTTGATCCTATGTGATGCTGAGTGCAGGCTTGTGCTGGGAAAGGGAGTGCTGGAGAGCTGAGAGAGGCTCATGGGCTATGTAAGAGTCTCCCCTTCCCTGACACCCATTTATTTCCCATTGGGAATGCAACTCGGGAACAGCAAATGCACAATCAGCAACAGGAACTCTGATGGCTACATGCAAGCGGAGTCTGCAGATGACATGCTTTGCATCACCTGAAGTTGTTACTTCTTATGTTTAACAGGTTTTCTTCTCCTTTTTCCAAAAGAGCTGTCATGGTCTCCAAAATTCCATAAAACTTGCAGAAGCATACTTCTATCCAGATGGTTTCAATGCTTTATTTTATGTCTTGCAGTCTTTTAAGGCCCGCGTTTCCAAAAAGAAATACTATTGAGCAAGAGGTTATTTACAGACCAGGCAGATGATGTTTTCCATTCATCAGCTATCTTATGGGGTTAATTAAGAATCAGAGTAGCAAAATCAGAATCAAGGAAAAATAGGAAGTGTGCTTAATAACGGCGCTTTTGTTTGCTTTTCTAATTGCTTCCTTCAGATACTTTGTCTCTGTTATTACAACCAGCAAGAGCTCTGGTGTAACTCTGACTTCAGTGCACCGTGTGATAAATTCAGGGGGGTACCCAGGTCCTTAGCACGTGAGGGCTTCTGCTGGTAGGGGTGATACTGAGCTCAGCAAACATGCTGCTTCAGCATAGCTCCAGGCCTGCACATCTCGCGTGGCAACGTGGACTCTTTCTCATCCCTCCATCCCTCGCTCCTATCTGATCACATTTTAACAGCAAGAGAAGTGATGAATGATTAATTAAATATCCATCCCAGGACAATCCTGAATGCAGCCAGATACACCATTCACAATTTTTAGTTACTCGAGGTCAGGCTGCAAATACTAGGAAGAAGCATTTGCAGTGCAGTATTAGTAAGGTAAAAAAAAAAAAAAAAAAAAAAAAGAAACCCAGCCTGTCTCGGATGCTGACGATCAGAAGATTGGCTGGCTAAATTCTCCAAAAGCACCATTCAATCTTTTATCTAGCTATTTATAGAAAACTGCAGAAACAGCTGAGCTGAGCGAAGTGATGTCACTTTTGCTGGGAGGACGGCTTCCAAGGCGGTGTGTGCTGAGGCGGCGGAGCCCACTGGAGGCTGGGGCAGCAGCCCCATGGTGTGAGGAGCTGTAAACACGGGCATTTTTCAGCTCTGCTGATCAATACGGCATTGATGGCTCTCGGCTGACCTTCAACCTCTCTGGAATAGCAATGGGCCGGCGCTGCATCTTGCAGTCTGTGAGGGCTGCTGCGTGTTAGCTACCAATTTTACAATCGATCAAAAGTCATCTTTGTCAATAAAGCTTGAGATTTCAGGCAACAGCAAGCAATTTTTGAAAGGTCAGGGCTGGGTTTTTATTTGCGCGACCTCTGCTTTCGAGCGGTAGCGCCGTCCCTTATACCCATTAAAAGTAGTAAGAAAATTTAAGATTTCCCCCCCACCCCCCTATCTTCCGTGTATTTTTAGTAAGCCGTTGGGCATTTTCCCTGTCCCTAAAAGAATACGGTTGCGTGGCAACGTCCCCGGTTGCCATGGAGACTCGGTGTGTAAGCAGCTGCCGCAATCAGCATTAACTCCGGGCTCGCAGGTTTGTCATTCCAATGCATAGGGAGGGGGAGACAAATAGGACAGCAGCGCATTGCCGTAAAAGGGAAGTCACCTAGATAATGTCACTCACAAACATATGTTCCACAATTATTCTTTCCACTGTTTTATTGCCGCAATTATAGCTAAACTAAGATTACAAAATTATATGGTTTTAATTTGCCTCCGCCGACTATGTTTCACTTCCATTAAAATTAAGTCTATACCCATTTAAGTAGCAAACTGTTGGCTTTGCTGGGGATGGGGAATTTTGGTTTACCGGTGGGTACTTCAAGGACTAGGTAAAAATAATACCTCTAGGAATCTTAACATCTAGCCAAACGAGTCCCAGGCACTGGAGTTTTATCCACCTTTCTCTTTTGTACTGCGTTGAACCCCAAGGCTTGACCACAAGCCACAGCCAGCGATGATGACCAGAACCATCCTCCTCCTCTTCTTCTTCTCCCTGATGTCCCTCCACTCCAGAAAAAGAGAAATTTGGAAATTATATTTTCAGCCATCTGAAAGTTTCACGCTGGGCACAGCCCATCGGGTGCTGCAGCAGCCTCCGACACATCCTTGCGCGATCACTTGGTTTGAAAACCCCTGCAATAAACAGGCGCAATGGGGTTGACTTCAAAATGAAGTAAAGCAGCATTAACCCTGAATTTCCTTACATCGGCAGTCTTCTGACAATCCCTTAATGTTACTCCAACATATTTTATTATCTTTATTCTAGAAGAAGTTTAATTTTGCTCTGCTGCTGTCTGACTGCTCCTGATCGTGTTAAAAACAAAAAGTAAAAAATCTTAGGAGGTGTGTGGCAGGTGATGAAATGCACCTCCACAGAAATTCCTCAAAAACGTACAGTTAGCAGTAGCAAGGGATTTCAGTTTGGATTTTTTTAACATATAGGTGGAAGCATTTAATCAGTGTTAAATGCACACATTTGCACTGCACAGCTGTGTTGATTCAGTTGCATAAGCGAGAATCTATTCACGATTTAAAATATTAGGCCACAGAGTGATGCTTACTCCCTCAGAAAGAATTCCATGTTATGGGAAAAAGCCATGTAAATTGGTATGTAAAATAAACCTGATATTCCAATCCATATGATTTATTTACCAACCTTTACACACAAACAAGTTTTGACCGTGTTAAATCCTTCCATTATTTAAGGGCATTTATTATTGTGGATTTGCATAATTAAAATATACATGCCCAGTCACTAATGTTTATGACCTATATTTAATCGAATTCTTATTAAGACAAACATAGTATGGTAGCTTTTTCCTAAGGGATCTTCTATCAATATGAAATTGCAGCTGAAAATGTTTTCATTTTTAACTCCTGCAGAAATGGCTGAACACATATCTGTTGAGATTTGCAGGGTAAGAAACATGCTCCTTAGAGGAGACCTTTCATGCCACCATTTAGATAGGAGCCTCTTTCTATGGTCGTTACAGTCTATAAACCCTGAAAATAGGAGTTTATAATGAAAATATGGCTAGACCCTTCACTACAAAAATGCTAGCAGGTGCTGCTATAATATACAAATCCAGATAGCATTCAGTGACCTATATTCAAAACCAGGCCAGGCAAAATGACATCAAGAAATTGAATTCCTTGCCCTTACTTTAATAGTGTCTTGTCATGCAATCTTCAAATCAGGACGGGTGATCATTGCAAAACAATCCCTAACCCAAGGGACAACAGGAACGTTCTCTGCGCTAATACCTCAGGCCCATCACACTGCTTACAATAATTGGCTGATTGCAGAGGGCAGGTATAGACCATTCATATCGAAAATATCCTCGGATGAAGGGGGGGGGAATTTTGGCCTTTCCAAATTTAGAGGCGAAAATAAACCTCAAAACCATGTTCTGCCCTATTTTGTTGTGTCATCAAAAATAGCTGGCAACTGGAACAACAAACTGCGCTGCTAAAAATACACCGGTAGTTATGCAGGGATATTTAAAATAGATTAGCATATGGATTATCTCAAATTCAAAACTGTCTTTAACCCTTTGATGACCATATTGCTCTCCTCAAGTATCACATCTCTGCAGCATTAAAAACAAACTTAGCTTCTGAGTGTCAAAAAAGGTTTGTCTGGTAAAAAGCAAGTGTGTCCGCTGCTGTTTCCATGTATAGTGGGGGCTTCAATGGTACCTAAACAAATTTTGGCAGATCAAGTAGTTTATGAATTCTCCTGCTATATTGTTGGGGCTTATTTAACAAGGGCCTTTTCAGAAAGCCTTACTTAGTTGGGGAATACAATTTACTGCTGAAAGTAAATTCAGAAGCTATAAAATAAGGCCCTGGAAATGACTGCAAGGGAATCATAAGTCTGCAACTCTGTTTTGCTCTACCAAATCTAACAGAACACAGCAAAATATTTGCAGAGCAACATAGAAAGACTTGAAATTGAAGGAATTTCATTATGAAACAAACAGTAAGTTTTGCTGAAGTAAATACATTTTTTTAGCAAGAAACAACAACTATTTTCCTGCTGAAAATAGTTTATTTTTATCAAAACAATACAATTCTCCAAAACAAATTGCTTTTGCAGCAAGCATTCAGAATTCATATTTTATGTCATGTCATATGTAAAATCTAATATTTTTTTGAACTTGTTGAGAATTCAGTATTTAAGTAAGGTCAGAAATCATATTAAAAAAAACAAAAAACAAAAAAGTAGCGTATATCCCAAGGAAAGAAGTCCCAAACTTAAAATGTCAGTTTTGCAAAATTCTTCCAATCTCTTTTTTTTATTTTTTTCCCAATTACAAGGTAGCTGCTCTAGTTCAAATATCTGTAATGTTTAAAATAAAGCATTTTTCAAAGTTTTTTGTTCTAGTAACACACAACCGTTTCCAATACACTGATCAACACAATGGCCTTGTTTTTAATTGCCACAGATTGAAACCAAAATTTTGGCACTTGTATTTGTTTGTTTGTTTGTTTGTTGTTAAATATGCATTCCCCTTATTTTTTTACTTATTCTTTTTAAAGTACTAGGCTTTTATGTCTCATTTTATGGGAGGAATTTATGGTTTACTGATGTGTAGAATTATATTTGTTTAAAGGCTTTGACCAAAGTGTTTGTATTAAAACTTCTGCAGCTGTAATAAGTCTTTGGGGGGTTGTTTTCCAGCAAAATACCCTTCCACATCTATAATGCAACCACTTATTCTCATCTTTCTAAATAAAATATTTTAAAATAAAAATGTTTTCAATTATTTTCTAATCATATTTGGAGGGGGAAATGTTTTTTAAAGATGAGAACCACAAGCAACTTTGCTTGGGAAATGTACTGTGCACAGTGGCAAAGAGCTCTGAGTGAAGTGGACATGGGAAAAGCCTCCCTGAACCCTTGGGATTCCTCTTCAGATTGGGTACAGGGAAGTCCTGCGGGTCTTAAAGGGGAAGCTGGAGCTCCACTTCTGGAAGGTGGAAAGAGGAACGTGCCAAAACTGAATGTGCAGGAAAAGCTGAAGGACACTGAGCATCATTTCAGTTCTTTCCACTAACGTCTGCCTTACTGAACCAGAAAGATTCTAGTCTGAGGCAAAACGCTCCTACAAAAAGCAACCATTAGGCAAGTAAAGGACTACATAGAACTATCTACAGCTCCTGCTGCTGTGTCATTCTGCAGACAGCCAAAGGGGGAAAAAAGGTAGTACTGGAGCTGGTGGGCAACTGCCTTTCCCAACACAGAGGTGGAAAAAAAAAAATGTTTCTACAGGAATATAACTCATTTTTTTCTTCCAACACAGAAACATGCCATACCCTCTCAAGCAAGTATTTTCCTGAGCTGAAATGCACATCAAAAGAACCAGAAAGAGTGTCATGACAAAAGCCTAATGTGGATGGCAAAACATAGGCACTACTTACCTGTACAAAGACACAAGAGAAAAAGATTTCTTCTAAGTATGGCAACCAGTAGCACTGAATCTGGCTCTTAAGATGTTCTAGGGACTGAGATTACCTCTCATATTACTTAAAACTAGAGAGTGAATTGCCTGAAGTGCTTGCATGTAGATGCTGCATCAAGATGCTAACATGGGGAGGGAGTAAAATTAAATATTTTTCTGACAAGGAAATTTAGTAATTATAATTTTTTCAGTAGGCTTCAATTTAAATGTCTTTTATATTCTAGTATGCTTCCTTTAAAAAATTTTTAAAAAGAAAAAATATTTTTATTCTCCAATGAAGCTTTTGGTCCACTTGTAAGGCAGAAAGCTTGTATACTTTATGGATTTCATTCTAAGTCAGTTAATAAAAGCTCCTTTCTCCAATATCATTTTGGCATAATCAGACAACCTTGTATTGCTATTATCAGATGAACCTGCTCCAATAGGAGTTTTTTATTACCTGTAAGTAAGGTTTCAGAGAAAATATTTTGAGAAATACAATGACTATTTAAATAAATGTGAAACATAAAACATCTGAATGTTGCTTCATGCAAAGCTCACTGGTATAAAAAATTATAATTAAAAAAATATATCTTCCACTTACATAGCAAAAAGACCTGTAACATTCTGACAGTCTGAGGCAGAGTGCATATTTTATTATTTTTAAAACTCAAACAAAAAACATAGGAGTTTGTTCTCCAGTTACAAACCTGTGAAACTCTTTGCCTCAGGAACAGGCATATCAGATGGATGGGCAGGCACACACACATCCATGTGCACACACACACACACACACATACAAACACACACATACATACACACACACACACACACACACACACACACTGGAAAGATGCTTTTGTCTCGAGGGCCATTTCTCCTCTTCAGAGATCATAAGATGCTTAGTTAAAAAGAATGACCCAACAGGATAGTTATACTATTTTTAACAAATAATTTTCCATTTATAATACATTTAATGGCAACTGACAACCATTAGGAAAAAAAGAAAATATGTTTTATTATAATTCAACTAGTAATTTGTGTAAAAAATATCACATTTTTTGTTAATTCTTTTTCTCCTCAGAAAAAAAGGACTGTGCAGCTGGTGCTGAAATATCCACCAAATCCTAGGCTGTACTTAACATGGATGTTAGTAGATTAAATCATAAATACACACACAAAGCGATTAAAAACTAACATTTAATATATTTTCTTCCTTTTCCTTTGTATGCAGTCTTCTGCTGAAAGCAGTTATCATAATATTCTCTTTCATGCTTTTTGTATTTTTAGAATTCACTTTCCATCATCAAAGATGCTACTGAGGGAAGATACTTTACTGAGATTATTAGATTTCCAGAGTAGTCCAACATTGTTCAGAGCTAATAAAACAACGGGACAACTGCAACAGCAACAGTACTTGGGCTTCATGTGGAAACAGTTTTTAGTCTGTGGCCTAAGCAACACCACTCTTTCATTCACATACTAATAAAGATTACATTTCAACATTGCCATATACGAAAGAAAAAATAATGAAGAAATGTTACAAACCTCCTCTTGCAAGGGTAGAAACAAATCACAACTTCAAGCTTATTTTTCAGCACTACCCTGTTGAAACGCTCACATGTGTTCTTGCAGCACACTTGTAAAATGCTGGAAAAATATCACACATGGATACTAATCTGCAGAAGACAAACATTATAGGTACTTCTATAAATGAGAGAGTGAGAGATATGGGTGCCGATGATGAGAAAAGTCAAGTCTAGAGAAGTTTTCCAGATACCAAAACTCCCTCACAAAACCAGTAGAAAAGCAATTATTTTGTGCCCATTTCACAGGTAGAGGTGGGGCACAGTTTGTCTTAACTGAGGGTCAATCAGTGAGTGAGATGTGGAAGTGGACCCATTGGTAGGAGGAGGACACACTGCCCCTCTGCCAGGGGTAATACCCGGAGATAGAGATCACCAGGGATGGGGAACTTGGTAGGGAACCAGTCCCTCCACCTCCATTAAGAAACATCTCACCAGTAAGACTGGAAAACTGGGAATTGCCAGCAGTGAGCACCAAGCTAGGCCAAGCTGCTCAGGTCTTTCCCACAATGAGATTTGACGTTATGGTCATTGTTGCCCCTTGGAATTTCATAAATTAGTTTTGGGTAGCCCTTGATGACCAGAGACACATTCTGTATTCCTGTTAGTATCCTGAGCAAGTAGCCTAGACAAATTAAGGCAGGTGAATAGAGGGGTGATATTGACCTGAATGTATCCCTATTTTTGTATTTTTTTACAGAAAAAGCTTAATCAGATTGAAAGCTGCTTTTGTAGGCTTTCATAGGAAATGTCTTTTAACAGAAAGAGGAGGGGGATATTCACAGAGTGATGGTAAGAACAGAAACTGAAGGTTTGAAAGACCCACCAGGAGAGGGAATTCATCCCACTTATATTAAATCAGCTGTTATTTTTTTCTTTCCTCCTCCTCCCCCCAAGTATTGGGTACCCAAAAAGAAAAATGATGTGAATCCATTTTCAGTACTGATTCTTTTTAATCCCTCAGATCAAAACCATCCTACAGTTTCCAAATGCTTTTTCATTCTAAAGGTAAAACATTTCACAGGAAGATATGAGGGGTAAGTCTTTCCAATCACAGATTTTAAACTCAGTTGCTTGCAAAATATAATGAACTTTTAAAAAAATCATAAAGCTCCTAAATCCTGAAGACAATGGGGGTTTTGCCATTAAAACCTAAAGCAGCAGGACTGTGCACAGAGCAATCAATTGCCCAACAAGGCCAAAGGAACACACTCAAGGAAAGAGGGTACAGGAACATACAATATTTCACATTTAATAAAAGGTCTTTCGAGATTATAACTGCACAGAGTCATGATAGAGAGAAAGACTGTAATGCTGAAGTAGGAATTATATAAGTCTGTCTGTCTGTCTGTCTGTGAGGTGGAATTTAAAGCAATCCTTTCCATATAACCTGTCAATAATAAGCATGCTTTGGCAGTTTCACAGTTTGCTTCAATTTAAATCCTTATTCCTTAAAAGCATAGTAAAGATTATTCTATCTTCCAGGGGGTGGAGGGTGGGGGAGAAGGAGTCAGCGATGCATTTTTGATAGACTAACCAGACTGGCTCCTAACAATGCCTGTCTTTTGAAGGCTAATAAATTACTATATAATATTTTTAGTGCATCTTTTCTGTCAAATACCATATTCTTTCAGTATGTATTTTACTAACAGTGTTATTTACAGCAGTTTTGGTAAAATTAAAGCAGTTTCATAGCTGCACTTTAATCAAGTTTTAGCCTTAAATAACGCAGTGCTGAAATGTGTTGTTCCTTAACAACCAGAAAAACTTCCAAATGGCAAATATCTACTGCAAGATACTTCTCTTCCAAGTGAAGTACACAACTATAATATTTTTATAATTACAGTAGCCAAAGGACTGTATGCTCAGGCAAATCATATGGGAAATGGTAACTGAAAGAGCTGACCTTTGTTGGGGTCTTCCCATCACCTCCACCAGATTTTTTGTCAGATTCATCCTTCTCTCTTTCCCCTTCTTTCCCCCCTAAATATCTCCAAACCCTCTACTTCTGCCTCGTGACCCATTTCATCTTTAACTCAAAACCAAATCAGACTGCCTCCGCAGCCTGGCCTCTGGGTAGATCCACACAAGATGCTAGGCACAGCATGTTCATGTGAAAATTAAGAAGCCTGTTTCTACTTTTTATACCACTCTTAGCACACTGTATTAGGCTCTTAATCACAACCTGTATCCCCTTCTCATTTTTAACCCAGTGGCCCACTCATATTTCAGTTCAGTTCAAGAAATAAAATGATTGTTTCCCCATTCTCAATCACAACAAATTATAATCGTTAGTGCTCAGCTTTGATTTTATTCTCATAAAGTACCTTATCAGTGGGCTGCAGCTGCTTTCCTGAATTCTGAGAAAATACCAGTTATTAATTATAATATCATATATCAGCCATATATATGATCATATGTGTATATATCAGTCTGGCTAGATTACAGTAATGTGCTGCTTCTCTAAGCCTAAGGGGAGGAGGGAAATGTGCATGGGAAAGGGGGAAAAGTATGCCTTTTATTTGATTACAGTTCTGATTAGCATAGAAACTATGTTAAACTCCTTCTAGTACCTTTGTAAAATTAAGATGTTGTGTTCTGTTTCCCTGTTCTGCTTTTGCCTTTTTCTGCCAAATTGCAATTAGCTTCAATAAGGACTGATACTCAAATAACTTTTTTCCAAACAGAAAGGTTGTGGTTATGCTTTCCAGTAACCTACATATACACATTAGGTAGGTTTCTCCCCTGGAGTGCTAGAAAAAAAACATGCATTCCTTTTTGCTACAAATCTGTAAATCTGAAAAGAAGAGGCCACATGAATGGGAAAGCTCTTTATAGAATAAAAAGCATGGGGTGTTATTAAGTAGGACTGTAAGCCCTATTCTATTCATAGTAATTAAAGGATCAGATCAGGTTAATGTGAGGACCTAGGTCAATAAAGTACTGTAGCTTCACCCTTTTTAATCCTTCTCGATCCAATAGGCTGGGTTTCTGACTGCTCTGTTTGACTCATGGAACTATTCTAGGTGGCAAAGATGTGCAGAGAATTGCTTAGAAAAGGTGAGATCTATATCAATCCAACCATGCATTTTTGAGCACAAGTGTCAGGAGGTGCCTAGGCAAGTGAAGTAGATGGCAAACTTCAGTGCTATACCCTTTCCCATGTGCCAGATCATAAAATAACTGTGAAAAAGTTCAGATAATATTTTGGGGCTGAAGAGACAAACCGTAGTGCTCTAGATATTTTGAAGACACTTTTCTATCAGCTTTTTTCTTCATTTTATACATACATTTCCACACTTCAGAATAGCCTCCCCACTTGTCACCCATTTCAGTGGGTGCCCAAAGCAGGGCATGCCTGTACCTGAGCTCTGGGGTCACTGAGAGCCAAAGTTTAAGAGCAGAGATGTGCAAAAAAGGGCAAGCAGTGCTCCTGCCTCTTGCAATGGAGGAACCTGAGTTGTTTTGCTGGGTGAGGGAGGCAAATTTTGGTGAGGAGCTGTCAACTGATCTGCAATGAAGGTGATCTGAAGACACAAGGATAGCCTTGCCCTCCCTAGGTGCAGCCCTTGAATAAATCAGCTGGCCTACAGCAACCAGAAAGCATAAATACCTGTTTTGAAGTAATCTGGAGGATTCCCAACCCCACACAAGCAAGTGCCAATCACACACAGGTCAGTTGCCCAATAAAACACTAAGTGGGCTTTGCAACCTACTGGAGATTAAGCTGATGGCTCTGTCTGTCAGTTCAATCCTCCATAATGAGCATGCCCCAAACTCCTCTCTGCAAAATCCCAGTACCTTTCAGGTCCACAGTAAAACCCTTACTGGCTCCAGTCAATGCAGGGTTTTGCCATCTCTTGTTGTTTTTCTGACCAACCTTTTGATCAGAATTTCTCCCATTAATCAACTGGTAGAACTGTACATAAGGAATAAATCTCATCACTTTTTTCTCCTCTCCTCTGACCCTACAAAGCCCTCATTATCTAAGGTATGAAATCAGTGAGGAATTGTGCTTTACAAATCACTTGGCCTAACAAAGAGTTGGCTCCTGACATTATACTTAGAGTTATGGCTGGCTACCAAGTGAAAAAAAAAAGAATCCTTACTTAATTGGATGAGTTTTTGCCCAAGGACTTCTCTGCTTATATTTATTTCCTAGTGTATCCTCAGATATTATTTTTTTCTGCTACAAGATGATCAGAGTATTGTGTATTACATTTTAAAAATTAAAAGAATTTGAGAAGACCTTACTTTTTTTCATATTCCTGTAGGTTTGGGACATGCATTGCAATTAATAAAAATATGTATACTATCATCTTCATAGAAAGGCCATAGTATGTTTTTACTCATATCTCTCCAAAGCCCACAGAAACAAGAAACCCCCCATTTATTAGGTCTTTTAAACCTTTTCTGAAAATATACCTATTCTGGATTATAAAATGCATATAGGCATATTCAGAAAAGGTATCCTACTTCTTATGTATTTTGTATTATAAATATCTGTAACATGGCTCAAAACAAATGGAAATATTATTTTTTCTGGTAATTTCCATACATTTCAGGAGTGATTTCTGTGTAACCACTGATATAATCTCTTTAGCTTTCAATGAAAAATCTCCATGAAAGTTGTAACATTGGGAATTTAAATGACTTGCTCCCAAAAATACAAGGTAAATTGAAAGCACAAAATTTTGAGAATTCAATTTTAATGCAACATGTTGCAACACGTATTTTCTGTTAACATGCTATAAGTTAGTGCAAGAGAAAGTTAAACCTTTGGAAGAAAAAAAATCCATAATGCCTGTTTGCCCTCTCCTTCTCCTTCTCCTGTCTCTGTGAGCAGGTTATTAAACCTTTTTAAAGATAAAATAAATAAATAACAAAACACTTTGGTAGGGAAAAGGCTTTAAAGACTGAGATAGAAAAGAGAGAAAGGAGAGTTTATTGTAAAAGCGGAGGTCATCACAAGTACCTGAGGAAAATAAATAAATAAATAAATGGATAGATAGATAGATAGATAGATAAATAAATAAATAACAAGAGAAAGCACCAAAAATGTTAGTATTTGAATGATGTGAACTCTGGTAAACGCCAGCATGCAATATGGTAAAAACGAATCAATCAGTTCAGCTTAGTTCAGCCTCTGCAACTGGCCATCTGGCGCGAAATCAACCAAATGTAGCCCTGCATATTCATCTTCATTTTCACAAATACTCAGGAGAATGTCATTCTAGGGCAAAATAAAATTAAATCACCATAATTTTTAAGACATCTTTTCCTCTCAAGCTCTCTGGAGATTAGTGTGTTTATATGAAACTACTCACTGCTATAGGGTTAGCAGGTAATTTCTAAAGGAGGGGGGCTCTCTTTCTCATGTTTAAAAATCACATTTTACCCATTTGGGGCACTTGAGCATAGATTTTGCAGTAAACATTCCTAAGCAAAGATTGCATGGGAAGTTACTGTGGCTACATGGACAGATTTTTCCCCAAGGGTCAATAGAGAGGCATTCTGCATTTACCTTCCCCAGCCATCCTGTGACACACCTGTGTGTCTTACTGATGTTGTGGGACTGTGCCAGACAGACCTAAGGGGAAGTCTGAACACTTAATCCTTAAAGCAGATAACAAAAAGGGACAGAAGATGTCTGAAGAGTAAGGCCAAAAGAGAGTATCAGATGTGATTAAGACTGTTACTGATTTGGTACACGTTTTGTCTATAAAAATCACAGTGATGAGCACAGGGGAGAATAGAAATCAATATGAAAAAGAACAGCAGAGAGAAAATGAGAATGGGCAATGGATGGAGCATGCATCACCATTATGTTAAAGCTAAAAGCTACACTACACACAATTCTTTATCCAAGGTAATACAAACAATTGCTGGTCAGGATAGATTATTTGGGGCTTTATCTTCTAAGTGTTTGAATTAAATTCTAATCATACTCCTTATCCTCATGTTTGTTTATTTATTTAAATGGGCTGGATGCCCCCCAGTTTGGGTCAGTTGGTTTGCTTCTGATTGGGAGAGGGAGGGAGGAGTTTGGGTTTGTTGCATTTTTGCTTTCTTACAGCATTTAAAGTTTATTATACTTGAAGATATGGAGCAAAAGTGACACAAAGTTTGGCCAATTAATTATTTCACAAGCATATCTTCCCATGTTGACATTTTCTTTGCTAAGTATTATTTTACCACAAAAACTAAGAAGCCTTAAGGTACTTCTGCTGATACTATCTATTTGCTCTTGTTCTAGAGCTGTCCCATTTCATTTGATAAGGGATAAACAAATGCCCAGCCTCATTTGAATAAATATGTTAAGTAAATGTTAAACAAGATGTATCAAAAGGTAGTAAATACATTACAATTCAGGCTGCTAGGACACTCTAGTTCAACATGGAAACATGTTTCCACTCAGACAGCTAACATGAAATAACTAAGGCCAGTTAATCTGCTTCTATCTATCTATCTTAAGGGTTTAAACTAAAGCCCATCACTGCAGTATCTGACAGAAATCCTTCCTCATCTATTTACATACAGCATATGCAAAACTGTTAACTCTAAAAATGCTTCCTGTGAAACCTAAATACAGTATACACATGTATTTAGAAATATAGTTATACTAGGTGATTTTTCCTTCTGAATGTTTTAAAAATGTTCGCTTTTATCTTCTTATGTGGTTTTCAAATTGGTTTTGTTTCTTAACTAGAAAAGGCCAGAATTATATTTATCCTTTTTGGTTTTGAAACCTTGGTTATATTTAACCAATTAAAATAAGTTTCAGGCACCATGTAACAATAATTTTATTTCATTTTCATATCTGTCTGAACTTTTATAACCCAACAATCATGGGTTGAACACAGTATACAGCACTCATAAAAAAAACCCAAAAAAAACCTCAAGCAAACAGAAAAATATAAAAGTAACAAAACCCACACACACACCTAAAATACAAATTCTTGGCAAACATAAGACTTAAAAATCTCTTTCAGTCCTCATTTCTATTCAAATATCACTATGCTCACAAAAATTGTTACAGTTCTACTTATGATTGTTTATTTTAATATGTCACCAAAAAAGAAGTATTCACAAGAAAGAAAGTAAGCTGTTATAAAATGTTTTACATTCGTTCTTTCATTTTGCACATCATCATTTTGCTGTTTACATATTAGTATATTAGCAAGATGACAACTATGTTTTTAGACTAAAAACAGCCATCAATAAAGCATGCAACGTAGGATTCAGAATGCTTGATTTCTTAAACTGCCTTTGCCAACTATGTGACACCAAATCTCTGTTTTATCTTCAGGAATTGAGAGGTTTGAAATAAGTATTTTGTGCTATTCAGAGGGAAAGCTGATGCATCACTTCATAACTTCACAGGGCCCCCCTACACAAAGAGTCCTAACTTATCGAACTGGTTACAGCAATGGCTTCAGCAGCTATAACTGTGAGACCAATCTCATCTTAAATACTTCAGATCTGACCTTCTACGAGAGAGTCAGCCTCCTGTTTAGAAAAACTTCCCTCACTAGGTTTTACTTGCTCAGTATTTTATAAGAATCAGAAAACCAGCTTGTGCTTGCTCTACTAAAGATTAATGTTATCTTTTAAATACTTGAATCTTCTGCTAACATGCAGCAATTTTTTCCTTCTTTATTTTTTTTTTTCTAGGAAGAAAAGACTCTAAGATCTACATTTACTATTCACACAACTTGACAGTCCTAGCTTTCTTTCTTCATGAATATAACAACTTCACCTTTATAATTTGCCATCCATTGGCAAATCATGTTTGGTTATAATTCATAACCTTGTATACTTTACAAGAAACTCAACAGATTTAGCTAAAGGAGATCCTTTAGAGGAAGAGTTTGGAAACTGAGCAGAAGAAATGCTAATCCATATTTCAATATTATTGTGCCTTCAAGTACAGCTCTCACCTGTAACTTTCACTCTTTTAAAATCTGCACATCAAGCATGATGAATCAAACATGTATCTGGATCATGCAGTTTTTAACTCACACTAGACTCTCATCAATTTTACTGTGTACAGCATGAGAAAGACCCTTGCCACACATTACAATGCAGCAGCTGATGAGCAGATATGGAGTGGTACCCAGCAGGACCAAGCCCAGTATCTTTAATGTATTCTTGAGATTGTGACACCAGGTAAATCTGTTTAATTTTTTGCCATTTACATCAAAGACAACATCACAGACACTAATAGGACACACATTGCTACCTAAGTGCTTTCCTAAAAGACCTTTTGAACATGGTCCTACTTTTGGTGGTTACAGCAGATAAGATAACCCTTACTGACCAAGTATTAGCACTCATAAATTGTTCAAACCAAGGATACATTTGGTACAGGGTTTTGCTACAACAGCCCATAAATACTATCACAGGTTAGCAAGAGACATTCATACAATGAGAAATTAAAAATATATCATAAATTACATCAGTTTCACAATTCTTAAATGTAAATTGTTGGCTAATTCAAGTGAGCCATAGCATTTAGAAATCAAATGTTAGTTAAACTAAAAATATAAGCCTTCCTGATTACATCAAAAGTTGACAAATATTTTAGGGTTCCACACAACCTCTATTCACCTAGCAGCAGGTTCAAGAAGAAAAAAAGACATTTAAAGGAATCAAGTAGTCTGAAGTTGGACAAAGAAAACAAATGGGTTTGAGCACAACATTACAGAAACATCTGAGACATTTTCCCTCAGAGCAACAAAATTTGAAAATTAGACAGAATGTCACTTCATGCTGCCCGCTACAAAAGCCTTGAGGATTCATTCTCATATCACTTACACCAGTGTTATTGAGAAGTAATTGCTCAGACGAACAGAAACACTTCACATTTAGATTAGTGTCTTAATGAAGTAAGACTTTGGCCCTGAGATTTAGATCTTTCATTAGTAATTTATACTCTCATTAGGGATTTATAGAAATGGGAATTTAAGCTCAAATGCTAATTGAGAATTGTCAGTTGTAAATAAGTGCTAACAAGATAAATTTGCTCCTGGTCACATTGAACAGAGACCTGCATTTTACAAAACGAAACTCAACTTTTAGTGTAAAAGAATATCAGGCTTCCCAGTGAAGTTGTGGAGTCTCCTTCTCTGGAGACATTCCAAAACCACATGGACACGTTTCTATGTGACCTGATGTAGGTGATCCTGATCTGGCAGGGGGGTTGGACTTGATGATCTTTCAAGGTCCCTTCCAACCCCTACCTTAGAGTGATTCTATGGTTTCTGTGAAAATCTGAGCTTGGTATGATCTCTGCTGCTCTGACACACGAGTAGATCCATAGCTTCCTCCCTGCCCCTGCCATCTCTTACAATGGGAGCATCACCCTTCATACTCTACCCTCCATGCTCCATCCACTGGAAGGGCTGGACATATGGAGACTCTGTGTGTGTGAGATGTCAGTACTCTCTTTAGTGCCAGTGAAGCTCCTTTGTGCTCTTGCACTGAGGCAAACAGGGACAGAGAAACTCAAAGAGCCCACGGTGAGCACACGGGACACTTTGTGTGATTGTACAGATATTGAGAGCGGTAGCACAAGACATTGCACATGGTTGTGCAGAAGGAGACAGCTTGGCCAGCCTGCTGATGACACCAGCATAAACACACAGAGAAGTCTTCTCCCTGAGCCAAGCCTGATCCATGTCAGCCTCTCACACACCAAACCCTACCAGAAAGAAGCCCAAGGAACATCAGAGGGGAATCAGAACTCACTCAGGCACATTTCTCATGTCTGTGGCCAGACACAGATATCCTCAAAACATGCAGCCACTGGTCAGTCTAGATTTAGGTTAAGCCACTCAGGTAAGATTTCCATTTCAAAATACGCAGCAGAGATGGGTTCCCAAGAGTAACTTGAACTCTGTTCAGTCAGTTTAGGTAAGCCTGGGCAGTATGGATTAGGTCACATTTCCAGATGAATAAAATTTCAATTTTAACCCAAGATAATATATAAATTACAAGAAAGACATGCTAACTCCTGGATGAGGTGTCTTACTTGTGCAGTCCTGAAACAGTAAAGCTGAAAATTGGCCTCAGCACTAGAAAGCAAAACTCAGTTTTAATCCTCCTCTTGCTCCATCTTCACTTGTCCTCCCAAAGAATAATAAATCATTATTCATCTGGCTATCTTTCACACGGAGACATGATCCCTCATACAGCCAGAACAAAAAGAATTCCCCATAAGAGCCTGATCATTGCTGGGAACCGTAACCAACACACAGATTTTCAATGATACCATACTATTTTCTTTGAAAATTAATTCAACTTAATCTAGTGAATTGCTGTGGGCAGTTATTAAGAAAGAACAAAGCAATTAATTTTATGTCTTTAAGGAAAAACCAACATGGAATTACGAGGTTGCTTGTTTGTTTGTTTTTAAAAGAGACATCATTCAGTGCTTTCAAAACCAACCAACCAAAAGATAACAAGAGACAGGACGTTCTCTGAAGTTACAAAAAAAGTTGTCAGAAATCTCCTTTCAAAGCTGGGACTCACTAACATGGCTGTCAGCTCTTCAGAAAAATAAAGATGACTTTCAAAGGAATGTAACAAAGTTTGGTACCAAGAATCCCTAGTGATGGATGGGCTGTCCACTTGGCACTAACTACCTGTCATGTGAGCTTTCGGATGATCTTCCCTTGTAGCTCCTGTCTTGGAGCAAGGACCCTCAGGCTCACTTAGCATACTCCCCTATGAGCCAAGGACAATTTCTGATTTACATTTACTGAGAAATCATTTCCCAGATGATAAACTGAAATGCTGCATGGTTTAAGCTTTCATAAGATAAAACTTCTGGTTTTTTTCCAGGATGATAGTCTCTTACCACGGTCTTTTATACTTTTACAATATCTTAATGCACGTTTTCTTCAGTGCCCATCTTTTCCCTCAGAATAGTTTTCTATTATACTACTGTGCTCCAGGGTCATAGCCTCAAGTACCAAGGAAAAGGAGGAGAAAAGAAGCAGAAAGCTGTTCTGTGCCCCTTCATTGAACACACTCCTCCAGGTGAAGTGTTGCTCTGCCTTGGCAGAGACACATACACTGAGGCTTTGCTCAACCTACCCCAACCAGACAGGAAAATATTAAACCTGGGATGCCTTATTTCATCTAAAGCCTAAAAGAAAGGAGTAAGAAAGAGGAAAAGAGAGGGAGACTCCAATATTCCTTAGCCTAAATCTGATAAGTATATACCCCTTCAAGGTCAACTGGGTATGCTGCTTCCCAGCTTCTCCCTGCTTCCTGAACTAGGGAGCTCTTAGGCTAGCATCCTCTAGACTTCACTATGTCCCAGAGAGAAAAAGGTCTTGGAGACAAAAGCCAGAAGCACTGAATTTAAATCTCACCTCCCAGACTTCTTGTGTGTCCTCAAGCAAGTTATTTGGAATGAGGATCTCCAAGGAATGAGGACCCCAACTTCACTGATTTCAAGGGGAACCAGATGACATATTCTAATAAAGACTCTTTTGTGAATTTTCTAGGATTAGCAGAATATTATTCCCATTTTACTTTCTAATAATAGAAGAATGAAGCTCACAATTAAAAATTGGGTGTGTTGTTTTTGTGGGGTTTTTTAGTTCATTGAGGATGTATTTTTTAAAAAAATACAAAATACAACAAAAACAAAAGCCTCATTAAGCATGGATCCTCCATGGAAATCAAATCAGTAAGAATGAGGCAAGATGAACCTGTCTGGGCTCTGCAAAGCTAATGAGCCCCCACCCACTACATGCAACCCCCTTAGTACCAAGGTGTACACACCACCTCACTTAGTTTACTTTTTTTTAAATGCTAGTTCCCTCATTATTTTTTTTTTTAGCTCTAAATATTTTTTATATTTCGTCCACCTTCCTGGTCTTTTAAATCTTCTTTTCTTTACACACCAAGCCTTTCTTTTCACTTACCCCACAGCAGAGCACACCCTCCCTTTTCTCCTTGTGGCCAGCCACTACAATCCCCTCTCCAGCTCTCCAGCCTCACACATCATAGAAATCCAGTTCTCTCCTTTCTCACCTTGCCTCTACTGACTGAAAAATAATAGAAAGACAATATTTTTAAGTCAATGTTTTCAAAACAGACCTATCTCAATGTTTTGTATAGATTCACATATACTTCTCTTTTGATATCACCTAGCTTTTAAAAATCCCTTCTACTAAACAAAAAACAAACAAACAAACAAACAAAAAATCACTGCCAATGTGTGTACTTCTGGGCCCCACAAATAAGAAGGAATGTGAAGATCCTTGAATGTGTCCAGAAAAGGTCAACAAAGCTGGGGAAAGAGCTGGAAGGAATGTCCTGTGAGGAGCAGCTGAGGACTTCGGACTTTTCTACTTTGGAGAGAAGGAGGCTGAGGGGCAACCTCATTGCACTCTGCATTTTACTGAGGTGGGGGAGTGGAGAGGGAGTTGTTGAGTTCTTCTCTCTGGGGTCCAGAAGACATGGGAATGGTTCAAAGCTGCACCAAGGGAGGCTGAGACTGGACATGAAGAAGTATTTCTTTACCAAGAGGGTGGTAAAACACTAGAACAGACTTCCTGGAGAGGTGGTGAATTCCCCAAGCCTGCATTTAAGAGGCATTTGGCCAATGCCCTTAACAACATGCTTTAACTTGGTGACCAGGCAGTTGGACTAGATGATAGCTGTAGATCCTTCCCAAATGTAATAGTCTATTCTATGCCCTTAAAATCGTGTAACTACATTTCAAAGGAAAGGTCACATTCCAGAAGAGAAAAGCAGATGATGGTCAGGAATAAAGTAACTGTTTTGCTATAATGTTAGTAATAATTTTATGTTATTTTGAGTGCCAGTAAACTGGTTTACTATCCTCAGGTCAAACTGGGCAATCAAAGAGAAAGATGTACCTCATATTATCATTTTATCATATACATATTTGTATTTAACATAAACATAATACTATGTTCGGGATGCTTAATGTTGACTTCGGCCTAAAGAGAAAGTGATAAAGTTTTCACAGACCAAGTCCAGATGTCAGGTATGAAAGATACAAAAATATAATTCTCTAAGTATGTCAAAGTATTAGAAGATGCTTTTTTTTTTTTTTTTTTTTTTTTAGAAAGGATGCAAAGAAAATGTGGATGGTTTAGTTTTGTGCAAATAAAATTATGCAAAAAGAGAGAAAATTAAAAGAGCTAAGGGGCAGACCATTCTCAGAAGTTTTTGTCCCTTCAAGACTGTTGGTGTTTCATGAAGGATATACCTAGACAGTAATGAAAATATTTTCTGTAGGTTTTACATCATTTTGCTTTTCAGGGAAGGGAGGAGAAAAAAATGTTTGTTTACATCCCTTTTTATATCCATGAACTATGTAAATAATATATCCAGAACATCCAGATCTCAAAAAGATATTGGACCCCATCTCTGAGGGAGACCATGGATCTCTCAGAAATAAAAACCTCTGCTTTATTCCATTGTAAAAAGAGATCAGTTCAATAGCTGAAAGTCTAAGAGTTTCAGCCTCTGAGCAATCATTTCATCACACCATCCCTTTCCTACTCCTTCCAGCAATAGCAGCTTATGCTGTAATGCTGCTGTTGATTAGTCCTCCATGGAGCAGGATATGCCAATTATTCATGTGCAGAGCTGGAGGAGATTTCTTCAGTGGATAATCCATATGCCAAAAGTGTTGTTTCATCTATGCTGGGTTTGGTAAATGTCCCTACATTATTTTAGATTGGGGACAGCTTTAAGGAACTGAGATATTTCAGAAAGAGAGTTCCAAGAATGAGAATCTCTTTTTAATTCCAGTACCAAGTGCAGTACCAGGCTACCCCCTGTGACACAGAAAACTCACACATACACTTCCTTCTTCTACCTACCAGCACAGTGCCCTGACCATGATACTATCAAAATTTGGCAGGGAATCAGAGAAAAACATTCCTTAATGATAATTGTTCAGCTTGGCATAAATAACTGAATATTCAACTCAACAGAAACTTCTCAGGTGAGCATCCTCAGCTCCAGGCTAGAGGTAACCTCACCTACCTGCAGGTCACAAGTTCTCAACTGGGATTCCAGCATTGGGTACACAACAGAACCAAGTTCAAGCCTTTTTTTCACAGTTCTGCCCCAAATCACCAGAATGTGAGTTGGAGCTTGTCACTTTTGTTCTCAGGAACCACACAATGAAGTTATTACGCTCTTTCACAGAAGCTGGACCCAGATTCTGCATGCTATCCCCTGTATTTACTGCATTTGTCTGAAGCTCTGCAATACCTTTGAATTAATGTACACATGGAAAACTTGTATGCTTGAGAAGTCATGGACCTCAGTTTGAGAGCCTGGGATGAGTGCAATATCTGGATGGCAGATTAAAATAGAAAAATAAAATAGAAAAACTACATTGGCAACTGAAATTTCATCTTTAGGGCTGTGTAAAATCCCACTTAAGGAGGAGAGGAGGAAATTACATCTCTCAAGAACTTCTGCTTTAGGGGATTCTCAGAAAAGGCGACAATGTTGTACCACTTACTCTCAAGTCATGCTTTAAATATCTCCCTACTGCCATAAGAGGACCTCCTGGTGCAGCTCAATTTGAGCTCTCAGTGTGACACAGTGACTGAAAGGATCCCTGGGTCTATAAGGAGGGGGAACAGCAGTAGAAGAAGACAAAGCATCAACACGACGTTTGTGCTGTACTATGTTAAAAAGATTGCTACTGGAACCCATCTTGAGCTGTGGTATTCACGTTTGAAAAGGAACAAACCTACTGGAAGAAGGAAGCTCCCTTACTGAGATTGTCTAGTGACATGAGGTCACCAGAGGTAAGATAACCAGCAAAGTCCACAGATGGACTTACAAAGCTACTCAACTCTATAAATGTTCACATTATGGATACTCAACTTCTGAAGATCTCAGTGTCTGAAAGATGAGCTCCATGTTGTAAGGTGGTGTCATGGTTGAACACTGGATGTAGGGATTTATGGTGAGATTCTGCGCTGTGTGAGGTTCCAAAGCATGATCATGAGGATGGTGGCTCACATATTATCAAACTACCTAGCAGAAGGGACCAGTAGTGAAGGCTGATTGATCCCTGGCATCTTCCCTCCTGCAGAAGCTGTTTGAAGTCACACATCCCCTACTTCACCATCACAGTCAGAAAAGGTGACCTGAGAGGGATGCTGCTCCCTAAGAGCAACATTTCTACATTGCTTGGCAGATTTTAGGCTAGTACAACAGCCCTGGAAGTTGTTAAAAAAATGAAATCTCATACTGCACAAACAACTTTCATTCAGTGTTTCATTTCTCTCCACCTTCAAACACTGCTCACCTGCCCAGCTGATCACAGTAAACACAGACCATTTGCTCAGAAGCTAGGAAAATTTATGTGTTCTGTATCTGTCATGTTAAACTTCACCCTTCATTAACAACTAACATCAGGCTTTCCTTGGGGTGGGAATGTTGCCCCTGCTTTGTTTCTTTCTGTTGCCTGCCACTGGACACTACGGAGCCTTGACACTTTGTACTTTGCAATCTTAACTATCTTAACTCATACCAAGTGACCAAGCTGGGCTATCAATGTTTTCTTTTTGATTTAGTATGATTTAGTATCACTACTCATATGATCAGCTCCCATTTAAAGTCAGTATGATTTCTTGTATGAAACACAGCGAGTGCATTTACCCACAGTATCATTTGGGGATACATAACTGCAGAACATTAAAAAATCAGACTTGTTAGTATTGAGATGGAGCCTTCATTTCCTTTTCTGATCCTCTCTCTTTTAGTTTTTCCTTTTGAGAAACCACTTCCTATTTAAATGAATAAAATTATTAATACAATTTATTCCACCATGAAGTATAATAGATACCTCAGGGAAAAGATAATTAGGCAAGAAACCTACCTCACAGAGTTTGTGGTCTACTATGGTTTCCTCTCACAAAAATGCTAGCATCTTGTACACATTTACAGCTTGCTTCTGAGAGGTGCTGAATAGACCTGCTAATGTGATAGGAAAGGGTTTTAAACCAATGCAGAACAAGTTTTAAAAATTTCCCAGTCTAGTTAGACCAGACTTATCCCTGTAACTGGTGGTTTCTTCTTCACTGGCCTATTACTTGTACACCACTTTCATGCAAAAGAGAACTAACCCAATTGATTTAAACTTTAAAAAAAAATAATACATTAAAAAATTAAGTTAAAAACATGTCTAAATAGCAAAAAATAAAATGAAAAACTTTGTAAGAAATTTTGAAGTTTGCAAAAAAAAGGATTGTATCACAAGCCAGGTACACAGAACATATTGTCTCTTACACTAGTTAAATACTATCACTTGAAGTAAGTTTTTCAAGCTTGTTTCTAATGTTATTTATTGAGCTTGTTAAAGAATACATCATCCCAAATGAGAAGCAAAGCCTTATTGTGGCAAATCTACGTCTTAAGCCTATATAACACCTCAACTTGATATAGCTCTTTTACTATAGTTGCAGCCCCTTTCTTTTGTGCATTGCAGGAGCAAACACCAGGCTGACCAATGCAAATTCCAGATAAATGTCCCCTGATAGGATAGATGGAGCACAAGGAGCAACACTGAGATGAGAACCAAGCTTTCCACCTGTCAGAACACATCCATGGGTCAAGGAGGGGAAAAAAGGAGCTTCAGAACCAAACCTCTGAACAAAATATTTTCCTGTCAGACAGGTCTTCTAACCTCCCTCACTGATTCCTCATCTGGCTAAAGCAGAGAGAATACTCACTTACCCAGGTCAAACCAACATCTGCCTATTAGATAATTAACCTCTGTATTTGTGAGATTCTAGAAAATTATAGAAGAGAATATGTGGGAGGACAGAGGACAATTTGAAAGAAATCATGCATATAGGAAAAATAAATGTGACAGAGTGATAATCCATGCCGTAAGGCAAGAACAGAAGGGAAAAAAATTGTAATTATATAAGGTATATAGTCAAAGATGTTAGTCCAGAGAGGACTATTAAAGAATATGGACCCTGCTTTTCACCAGGAGTAGTATTAGGAATTTATAGCAAGAGAGAGGCAAAAGCACACACCTTTCTTAAACTTTTAGAGATTTCATAGTGGTAATTTTTGATTATAACAGTGGTGGTTTGCAACTTTGACAAAGAACTGGTTTTGAGCCTGATTAATCTGAAAGCAAAATTTAAAACTCATCCCAACCATTTGCAGAAATTGCTAAAAAATGCCCACCAAGCCCCTCACTTTGAGCCTCTCGTCCAAGCTAGGTTATCAACCCACAGGAAGGAAGAAGTCCAACAGAGATATGAACTCTGAAATCAGCGTTTTTATAGGTAAGTATGCTTCTGGGGTTGATAAAATAAGGCTAAATATCCTTGTGAAGACAAGGGAACTCATACAGTTGTACTCACAACTATTTTAAATGACAGCAAAGTATTTATTTTCTGACATTGCACCTTCTGCTGTTGTTTGCTTAGATGCTTCTCTGAACTGGTCTCTGGGAATTAAGGCTGCTGTCCTGAGCAGTTGTCCCAGGTTTCCTTACAGAATCCTGCTCTGCTACAAAGGATGTACATGGAGTTGATTACTCAGATATCAAAAAACTTTGAGTAACTATTTTGTTAATATTCATTATTTTATTTTGTTGTTAATCAGCACAAAGAGCTGACTGGCAGCCTTCAAATGGGAAGAGGAAAGGAGCATAAAATGTGGAAGACACTGGCAAGGATGTGGGTTTTTACTAGAAAGCAGTTCATTTCAAATTTTAATTAACTAGACTTCGTTAAATTAGATGTTTTTTAGCAGCACTGCTTATCTTCCATCACACATACCATCACTGTTACCTGGTGTTTCCCAAATAAGTGTCTCAAGGCACTCATTTGTGGACATGGAATAGATTGTCTTGCTCAATGTACATACAAAAAATATTTCTGAGTTCATTTAATAAATATGGATGCTAAATACTGATATATATGTAAAACTAATACAATGTTCAGCATACAAAGTACCAATTCCTAAAAGACTAAAATTCCTAAAAGACAGGTTCACTCCTGTAAATTGTGGGATTCATCAATTAACAGAATTATTGTGTCCTAGGAAAAAAACCTAAATATTCGTTTGAATATGTTGAAGTTATTAAAATCAACTTCTCTCACAAAAAGTTCATTTTGACTGAAAAAAAGCATTTCTTTTTCAGAAATACAAAAAAAAAGAAGAAAAAGAAAAAAACAAAAAGATTAAAAAAAAAAAAAAGGAAAAAGGAAAAAATTAAAAAAGAAAGCCCAATAAAAATTATAAATGAAGACACAAGAAGCAGACTGAACTGGAAACCTCAGATCATATACTCCTACTAAAATCCACTGCCAAAAGGGCAAGTGAGTAATAAAAAATTAAAATCTTGTCATTTAACCTTTCAACTTGTATGGGTACTCACATACTTCATTTTAAATGGGGGGAAAGTATAAAACAGAGCTGAATTCTGTATCTTCCATTTCCATTTCATCATAGTGTACTGATATCTTACTTTGCCAGTAGACACGGAATACTCAGTTGCCAAGAAAATAAAATAGATGTGACCATTTAAATGTATTGAAATACAATATAAAACAATTAGGTGAATTATGTGTATGCTTCATCTTCAAACTGTAGTCTCATCTAAAGGTCTCCACCACACACATAAAACCAAGAAATGAAAAAACAATGCCATGATGAGGAGGTTTTATTGGTTTTGGTTTTAATGGTAGAACTGTCGTGAGAAAGAGGGAACTATTGCAGACAGCTGCAAATGAGCTCTAATTAAAACATAACACTGTAAAAAGACAGAATATATAAACCTAGCTGAAAAAAAAAAAAAAAAAAAAAAAAGCTCTCACAGGATATTTCATTATGTATTTAAAGGCCTGATTTTATGTCCTTCTATTTATAAAGATAGCTGTGTAAGTAACAAGGAGAACCAACAAAGAAAAACCATGAGTTATAAATATCACAGAAATTTTCCAAAATATCTTTGTTAATCAACAGATTTTTTTATCATTGTGAAACTCCTACAGAAGGAGAAATTTGTGCCTTTCTCTCCTGGAAGCAAAGGAATCTGCTGTATGCAGACTAATGCTTCCATTTCTGTAAAACACTGGGTTAGAACCTAGCAATTGATCTAGATTTTCACATTATTCTGGTCTAAACCTCCATAAACAGCATCTTGTATTAGAGATAGAAAGTCAATGAGCACAACAGAATATTCCTGTGCTTTGTCTGCTGGTCCTTTCTCTTTCAGCCACTTGCTGTTACATCACATCCTTGTTTCGGAAATCTCTTCTCTGCACAGATAAAAAAATCCTTATCTCACTCTGCTCAATGTTTGTAAGGCCACACCTGGAGTACTGTGTTCAGCTCTGTTACCCACTATACAGCAATGATACAGACATGCTGGAGAGGGTCCAGAGAGGGGCCCATATGGCAGCCTGCCATATGAGGAAAGGCTGCAAGAACTGGGTTTGTTCAGACTGGAGAAAAGAAGGCTTAAGGGAGACCTCATTACCATGTTCCAGTACATAAAGGGTGGCTACCAAGAAGATGGAGGCTGCCTTTTCCAAGGAGTCACATGGAAAAGATGAAGGGCAATGGGTGCAAGTTATTCCTGAGGAGATCCCAATTAGACAGAAGAGAAGAATTTTTCACAATGAGAACATTCAGCTACTGGAATAACCTCCCCAGGGAAGCAGTGGATTACTTAGCATTGGAGACTTTTAATATTCATCTGGACCGGATGTTGGACCATCTTGTCTATATCATGCTTTTGACAAAAAAGGTTGGATCAGATGATCCGTGAGGTCCCTTCCAACATGGTATCGTGTGATTCTATGAAATTCTGATGCACCTTCATGGTAGTCCAGTGAACCACAGTAAATAGGTAGGAGCAGAAAGGGAAGGCAATGGTTCTCAGAGTTCTTAGAGTCTACCACTTTGAAAGAGTTTGATCACTGTAGATGCTTGAACAAAGCTGGCTGGTCAGGTGCTTAAGAAGTGGCTCCCAATTTCTGGTTTTTAAATGTATATCAGACTACTAACAAATTTCAGTTTGTCTTCTAGGTCATCAGACACCCATTTCACACTGTTTGATAACATAAGACTATATAATTTCTTTCTGTGGAGCACATGGGGAACCTCCAACCTCAATGCCGTTCTTAGAGATTCACTGAGCAGGAGACAGAGCATCACTAATCTGATCAAAGATACCTATCAAACACAATATTTTCATATACACAAAACCACAATCATGACCACCTACAACTAGAAACAGTTTCAGCACCTTTCTATATTGGAGGAGTAGTTACTTGAAGTAAATTGACATATTACTACTTTTCCCCCTGCAGGTGGAAAGTACCTATCCACAATCATAAATTATATTATTTTCTGTGTAATATTTTATATGCACAAAAAGACTCCAAACAACCATTTTAGAGTGACCATTTCCAGTTCTGCAGTATGATCACACAGAATTAAAGAGATAAGCATGCAGTAATAATAACACCCACCAAAATTAAGTCTGCCAAACAGACTCTCTTTCATTAACCCACAACTTTCCAAAGCATTGATATTTTCACGAGGTATTCAGTGCTCCATCTTTCCTTCAGGTTAATTTTACTTGTAAATTTGAATAACAGTCAAAGAAACAAACTCCTCTCTTTCCCTGTTTTCCTCCCCAGGATAAGTTAAAAGTCTGACCACTTATTTTAGGCAGCCTTACAAAAGAAGAGACTGTACAGGGAAGCCTGGGGAGGAAATGACCCTTGCTGAAGTGTGTGTGCTTTGACCACTTTAAAAAAAGAAGCAGCAGCAATTGAAAAGCTGTTTGTAAAGCCAGAGGAACAGATTAAATTAATCACACTTTTTTTTTTCTCTTACATGCATATCCTCAGTGCTCAGAGGGGACCTCCTCATTAAACTTGCTATTTACATGTCTTCATAACCAACCCAGTTGCAACAACAAGAACTTGCATTTTTCAAATAAAACCTATGAACAGTACTGAATATTTTTGCACGCCATCTACCGGTACTTTTTCCCCCCAAAACCAAGACATCTATCACTGCAAAACCACATTTGCCATGAAATATATGACTGAGAAATTTCAACCTGGCACAGGTTTCGAGATTTTGCAGCCAAACTGTAGCAGTTCTTGCCTGCAGCAAGCTGAATTTGGCTGCACAGGTTATCAATTTTGATGTGTTTAAGAGTTAGTCCCTCCATCCCCGCATTCATCTGCAATGCTCATCTACTGACACACAATGAAGCCTTGCTCCAAACACATCAGCCCCAAACTTTATTCTCACAGGCATCTTCTCTTCACGTTTCCCCAGTCCTCTAGGGAGCATCTGTGAATAAACTCACTCCCCTACACAAACAACCCACTCACAGATACACACACAGAATTACAGAAGCTTTTTAAAACCTTTTGAATAGTTATTTGATCTCTCTGTACTATAAGACTTCATAATAATTCCACACCCTTTCCTTAGCTTCTTACTGCTGCCAGTTCTCCCACTTCCATGAGCCAGCTGCTGCAATCAAGATATCTGCAAGGAAAGCTCAAATCGTGCTTTTAAAGTAGATTTCCAGCCTTTACAGATGAGAAATCTGAAAGAGCCAGGGCCCCAGGCTCAAAAAACAGACAAACAAGCCCTAAATGTATTATTTTAAAAAATAATCAAAGCCTTGGAAAGAATGACTCGTTAGTCTTGAATTCTTTAGACGTATAATACTGATTTTTGGTGAATACTTCACCAGTCAGATTCCACCCTAAAAATAAAATAAAATAAAAAAAATTTAAAAGTTATAAAACCAACTTTCAAATTGACCAACACCTTCAGTACTTTATTCCCTGCCTCTTGTCCCAGCAGGCCTCCAGCTCATCAGCCAGTGAGACTGCAGGTCCCATACCCCTGCTCAACAAGGAGCTTAGAGCTATCAGCAGCTTCAGCCTTCTCTTAAAGGGACAGAACATATTTGAGACAAATGCCTTCAGTAAAACACAAGAAAAAATCTCCACAGAGGCCTAGTGTTGCTTTGCTGAACGGGAAGGGAAACTTGTGGTGTGAGTAAGAGCAAAGGTGCATTGTGTGTGTGTGCCTCAGGTTTTTGTTGTATTCCGCATGGCTCTGCATAGTCTGTGCTCTGAATCCAAAATGCATTCACACCTAAGAAAATGGGATATACCTCTCTCAGAATTTTAACTGATTATTCTGCATCTGTCTTTGACAAAAACACCTTCAGTCATAGTAACACTCCAATTTCTAGAGTGGGCAAATAAATAATTTACTTAGGAAGTAAACTTGCATGGCTTTTTTCATTATATTTAAATGTAGCACACTTTCTACCAAATTAATATAACCTTTGTATTCAGTATGAAGTACCAGACTTACTGAATAAAAAATACACAACGGTTTATACACATCTAAGTTGCAGACCTTACACATACGTAAGTTCTTTTTTTTTTTTCAGTCCATAGAGATACATATGTGCAAACAATTGTAAAAGGTGTAGCTCTTCAGGGGTGTGTCAGGCATTTGTACATGAGTGCCAGGCTAACATCTGGCTTTTCCCTGACAGATTTTCAGGAACTCATTTTAAAAAACCTTGATCTGTGTATTTCAGCTCCTCTGAAATCTCTTGGCTGGAAAACCTTTAGGAAGTAGAGTGGATACAAGTAACTTGTGAGTAAAGCAGTCTTCATTGGATCAGAGATAATTTATGAGAAAAGCACCCACATTCCCACAGATAACTAGAACAGTTATTGTTAAGTCATTTTTAACCCAGGATGTACTGTAGACATGGCAATGTTTTAAAAATCTTTCTGCCTTAAAATATCTGGTTTAATGAATATGAAACTATTCTAAAATCAAAGATGTTGTGTAAACACACAGGAAAAACATCTTCTGTTCTCTGATTACAGTAGCTACTTCAGGATTCTTTTATCTCTTAAACTCATTGCCAGCTCTATACTGGCCCTTCAGCCTGGCACATATATTCCCTGGACAAAGCACTAGAATCTTCTCCCTTTGGGTCTTCACCACCTTAACCCACACTTCTGCCTGCAATCAATACTCTCTGCTTTCCATCCTTTCCATCCTCACTTGTCCCCAGTGGCATCTGTTTGCCTCTCTTGGCTGAAGCTACAAACTCGTACGTGCAGAAATGTCAGTGTTTTTAAAGCAGTAGGTAAAGATGGTGCATCATCCTGAAGACAGATCTGAGCATCCTTCCTCCCTCCGAGTGCTACCTCCTTCCAATAATCCCATTCAATTCTGTGGGCCAAATTCTGTCATTCCCTTTGTCATGTAGAGTAGTATCTCAGCCTTTGAATAGTCCCACTGATTTAAATGGGGCTTATTCACACAATCAGCCATTAGAAAGAATGGAAAGGGAAGCTGATATTATATAGGAACATTTCTAATATATGTCTTATGATGGCACAGAACAACCCACTAATGATGAAACCGTTGCCAAATGTGACTGTCATTGCTATTTCATTTTTGACAAAGTAGAAAAATCCTCATTTCTGTGAATGATATTAAAAAGTACCGTACCAAGTACATTATAGTGATGCAGTGGAAGCTCAGAAGACAACAGACCGATGCCTTTTTTTTGCCTTTTTTTTATGTTGCAGTATAGAAGAAATAGAATGTCATCTAAAAGAGGAAATAAATCATCTATAGCTGTTGAACTACAGCAATCCATCCATTCACAAAACAGAGCTATGACAAAAAAGAACACAGATAAATAAATAAACACAGTTCACACAGGTGTCAACAAAATGTAGATGGCTGAAAATGCATTTTTGTGTATTTTAGCCAACACTTTTAGGTAATCATACATTAGCATCATCAATCTTCAGTACACAGAGGTATGAAGTCACTGAGTATCCTGCAGAGCAAGAAATGAAGAGTAAGGCCTTGAAACGTAACGATACTTAACATTTGAAACGGTCGTATTTGTTGAATTAATGCATTTTCTGTGATGCAGACCAAACCAAAGTCCCAAAATAAAAGAGCTACTTCAAACAAGCTCCAGTGAAAGGAATAGATTTCTTAAAAAATAACACTGCAGGTGCCACAATATTATTGTGTATATGTTGCTGCTGTATTTTAAATAGTCACTCATTCCTTTAGAGAGCAACTTGTAAAAGAATTATTCATTCTTTCTGTGCATACATTTTGAGAATAATTCACTGTAGTTTTCCAAATTATTTTCAAAGTACATACACAGGAAAGGGTACAAAACTTTTCCCAGACTACATTTGAAAGCTTGTCAGCTCTCAGTGCTAAGGCCTTTAATCCCAGGCTTTAAATAATTTAGGTAACACTTGATTACTCTATTGCTGGAACATCAAGCTTTGCAAAATCTGAGTAACACAATATTTGAGGGGAAAAGAGAGAATACTATTCCACATGTACTTAAGGAAAATACATTTCCAGCCAACAAAATGTGAACTGCAGCCTGGTGCTTGCAGTGCAAACTGTGCTAAAGTACCCCTGAAGCCACCCCTCAAATAAACACTTCATTCTTGTTGCCACCAACAAAATGCCTTAGTGAGCAGTTCTGTGGTGCACTACCCGCAGTTTACATCCCACAAAGTCCGATATTCAGAGGGCTTGAGGAGCAGCTTTTCCTGTTCAGTGATATCCCCTTGCTAAACTGTGCACATCGACTTCAGACAAACAAAAAAGCCCCCCCACCACCACCACCACCATACACGCACAGACAAGGTTTAGTCAACAAAAAAATAAATTAAGTTTTTACCTTTCTTGTGGACTAATTTTTTTCTTGAGAGAACAATTTCATTTTCTCAGGTTATCCACAGGGGATTCAATATTTGCTGTCTCTATGCATTTGTTAAATAAAAAAAAGTATTACAAATTGCTTTGTTCTTTTAGGTACATCTGTACCTGGGCTGTTAACAAAGTCTGAACAACCTCGATTTTTCAGTTGTGCTTTCCAGTCAAAAAGTAGCCAACAAGCCAAACTTCCCTTTACAAAGTTATTCAGATCATTTTTCATAGGGATAAGAAGCATGAACATAATAATGTGGGCTGTGTGATGATCTATGCTTATTTCCCTACACAGAAACACTAACTTACTTAAGAATAATTAAACATCCTAAAAAATTATCAGGAGGCAACAAAGAAAAAAAATCCTCCCACTCCCTCTGCAAATTAAATTATCACTTATTAAGCCCTTTAACATCCGTTTTCACCACTGACTTTGAATCCTTTTTTTCCACAGAGGAATAGAAAGTTTTTCTCTCAAGTCTACCAGTTCCTTTTTCACCCCAGTTCTGCCTGCTTAGCCCTTTGCAATATCAAGTGCTAAAAAATCAGGATCAACAAGCACAAGCCCACGACTGCCCTCAGCAGAGTCAATAAATGGCACATTTGACTCTCTCTCATACAATTTTGAACCAAGTCCTCACACAACTACTGTCCTGACACCTCATCCATCAGCTCCTAAAGCACAAGAGTAGCACCCCACAAGCAAACCTCTTCTCTCCTACACCATCGCCAGAGTTGAGGCCCAGATGAGAAACAGCTTTATCTTCCGATACAGCAAGGGTACACCTCTAAGATCAGACCTTGGCAATTTGACCTAAAGCTATCCTTACTTGCAAAAAAAAGTCTCCATCATCTTCAGAGCAAGAAGGAAAGAGAGTGAGAGGGAAAACAGAGGTGGGGGTAGGGAGGGAAAGTCCGGTCCTCTCTGACCTGATTGGAAACTTTGTTGTGGCAATTAAAAAAAAAAAAAAAAAAAAAAAAAAAAAAAATCTCTTTGGCCAGTTGAGAAAGTGCCTATGGTTGCTCTTGTGTTGGGAGGGTCTGTTCAGGATTTCTCAATCTTCTTTTCTCTCTCCCCCACCCCCCACGCCTTTCTCCCCTTCTCTTGTTTCAAAAGGGGCCTCTGGTCAGTGCTGATTAATAAGTGTTTTTTGTTGTGAAGTGTTGAATAATAGAAGATGGCCGGTGACCCAGGAAAGACTAAACCTTGTGCTACTTTATTGTGGCAAGCTGAGAAAGGGGCTTTAGGACAGAGACCCCAAGCACTGACCCGCACACATCCTGTGGATTCCCTATTCATTCTCACAGCCTTCCAGTCGCCCAGAGCTCCCATTGTTTGCCAAGCAACAATGGAGATTTTGCACAGAAAGTAAAGCTCTTTTCAGATTCCTCCCTGATGTTTTGCATTTGGAGAAACAACCATCCTTAGCATTTTGAGGTTTTTTCCTTAACTGAATTTCAAGAAAACTCCTAGGATCTTGGCTTTTATACTTATCACTCAAGACCTCCATTGTAAACCTACAAACCCAAACATTTTCTTTTAATAAATAAATACTTTCTTTTTTTTTTCTTTTAATTACACAACTCATTTTTCCTGAGGTACCACTTCCCTAGTGATTTAAGGGGGAAAATGAGATTTCTTTTATTTCTTACCATATCACTATGCTTTAATGCATACTCCATATCACTGCAGCTCCTAAAAATAACTGTATTCAAGCATCCCCTTTTTTTTTGAGTGGGAGCCAACCAGAGAGTGCTGCTTCTTTCAAAATAAATAAATAAATAAATAAATAAAATAAAACAACCATAAGATTAGATTGAAAACTCTTGGTTTATTTCTGCCCTGATTAGCCTAGCTTTTATCTCCTCGCAGGCTGTCCCCTTCCCCATGCTCCAAACAAAGAGTTCATCTGCAGCCACCAAGGAGGGCAAATGCCACTCCATAGACTTGCTCTGATTTACCTGTAGGGCCCAAACCACATTTCTCATTCTAACCTAGACATTTATTTGCACTCTAAGCATGTGGATAAATAACTCTTGCAGCTGCTGAGCCTTTGGGTAGGAACAGAACTAGATGGATCAGAGGCCTCAGGATCACAGAGTTTTGTTTAATTGCTTTCTCTGGCCTGTTATACACGAATTTCCATTCCTCTATGGCATCTACTTACACATGTCACCAGCGACTGGGAGGTTTTGGATATTTGGTTGTGCCTTGTGTTTGCAGGTTTTGCGTCTTGTTGGGAATTTACTAGGTGTAAAAAAAAAATAACTAAAAAAATTAAAAATAAAAAAAAAGCAGGAGGAGGTTGTAATCAATAAGACAAATCCCTGTTAAATTGCTAAGAATGGGATTTCTTCCCCTTCAGTTATCTGAATTTATAACTGGCTGAACATTTTTCTCAGGACCATTGCTTTCTCTCGGTGTTTACACCTGCCTAGGAAGGTCTAGAAATCTCCCCTTTGGAGGTGAGGGAGAAAAGACCAGTCTGTCAGAGAAACCTTTAACAGCTGAAGGGGGAACAACAGTCTTTATTAAGGATATGGGGTAGCAGAATTACCTTGGCGGGGGCGGGAGGCGTTGTAAAACATCCATTTGCAAAAGCTTTCAGGCTGAAATCCTTTCATCGGAGGCGAGGGGAGGGAGAAGCAGGGCGGGGGCTCGCAAACCCCCAGCTATCTCCATTTGTCAGCGCCACAGAGGAGGGGTTGTAAAGCCAGCGGTGTGGAGGGGTGGGCTGCCCGGTGGTCCGCCAGCTCCGCAGGCCCAGGGGCTCCTTTCCAAACGCGGGATGCGGCTACAAGTGCAATGAGAGCGGCGGGCTCAGCCGGGAGCCTGCGGCATCTCTGGGCCGGGGCGGTGCGGTTCTGGGGACCTCAGCCTTTCGCTTTCATGCCCACCACATCCACTTAAAACGTTAGGAAGGGGGGAAAAGTAAAGGGAGTGTGTGGGGGGGGGGAGGGGAGGAAGGGAACGGGGGTGGAGGGGTGGAGGGCAAGCGCCCTGATGTATTGTTCGCCTGCCGAATTGATATGCTAATTCCCCTTGTGAGGGCATCACAAAGAACACCTTGCACTTCTGAAAGACTTTTGTGTCCTGTCCGGAGAAGTTTATTATCAACTAATTAGCAACAACTTCTAGCAATGAGTTGGGTTACATTTTCATAAGCTTTGAACAAACATCCTGAGCTGCGTTGTGTCAGGCTGATGGGCTCGCTAAGGGAAATAGAGTCCTAAATCAGGGAATGAGCTTTAATAATTAGCGCCTGCTATATAGGGAGCCTCTGTCGACGTAGGTTTTCTTCCGAGGCGTTTGATTCACGTTGCTTCCAGGCTTGCAAAGGACCATGACAAGCACTCTACAAAACAAAATCTTACTCAAGGATGACTGCCTTTTTTTTTTTTTTTTCCATCATATTGAGGCTTTTTTCTTACAATCGAAGAGCATTTTAGACTACCCCGATAATGCGCCAAGGATAATCAGTATATGAAGAAGCCAAAGACAGTTAAGCATATTCACATTCTATATTATTTAGAGAAGCTTGTTGTAGGTAGCATAGCATTTTAAATATAAAAATCATCTGGAAAATGGAAGGTTATAAAAAGAGAAAACACCTTTAGATTTCACAAGGTTTGGTGGTTCAGTTTTGTTTTGTTTTGTTTAATCCCATACTACTCCTGTTATAATCTTCCCAAAGAGGAACTGGTTTCAAGACTAGGTTAGCTAAATCCTCTTCCTGTAGAATCCTTGCATCTTTAGAAGCAAAAAGGTGTGCTGTTCTTTTGATTTAAAGTGAAACCAGGGGAAAAAAAAGGAGGACTTTATTTTTATCACTGTAGTAAACACTAGTTATTTTCTTCTTGGCTTTATGAATCAAAATACAGCAGAAACAATCTTCTGAAGCAAAGGACATTCTAAGGTTTACCGATAATTCTTATTAACTGGAAACAATATATTTACAGCTTTACAATATATTGTGGGGTTTGGGGCTTTTGAGGTGTGGGATTTGGTGGGACGGTGGGAGGATTATATTGCATCCTAAATCAGTACAGTTTATAGATTTTTGCAGTTTATAGATAGATCATTGGCATGGCCTTTCTGAACCTGCCCTCATCCTGAGGAGACTTATGAGGAAGTTGTGAGTCCTGGGCCCACTCTAATACAGTGCTTATTTGGATGCAGAGGAAAGCAGTTTGTCCATGGACGCTTTTGCAATTCACCTTATCCTGCTATTCAGTTCATTTAATGGGTAAACACACTCTCCATCGCTCAGTCTCTTTCTGTTCCCTTCTTCAAGTGATTTCATTTGTTTAAAATCCTAAAAGGTGGTATAAGGTCTTATTGAAACCCAGTAATGTAAGGGGTGGGAGTGGATTAGATTCCTTCATTTCCTTTTGGTAATCCTAAATGCAGCTATCTCTGGTTCCTTAATCTCCTCTAGAGTCGGATTACCACCCATTTGAGCAAGTGCAGCTGGAATTAGGAGATGACAAGGATGCAAAGAAAGTGCCAAGAACTCCTGAGGTGACCAAGACGTTGCAGCAACCCAATCACCTGCACCCCCATGAGGTCCCCAGACAGTGGAGCTGGGTTGGCAGACAGGCCCCGGGCTGGGCAGTGCCCACCAGCTCCCAGGCCTTTCTTCTCACTGAGGCTCCACATCAATGATGGCCACTGCTGGGTCAGATTGGCACGTGAATATGTGTGTGTGTGTGTGTGTGCGTGCATATATATATATATATATATATATATATATATGCATATATATATATATGCAAAAACTCTCATATATAAAAAAATAAAAATATATATATTCATATGTGTATATGTATATGTGTATGTATACATATATGTATATTTATATTTATACATACACCATACGCTCATGAATGTTCCTATATTGGTTAGAAGAAAGAATCACCATGAAATAGCTGCTGAAATGTGGAATGAATATAGCTGTGCTCACACATTCTTCCATACACAGGAAAACACAAAATACGTGTGTGTGGCTCCGTTTTTAAACAATCCCTCATATTTGATTGAAATGGAATATGCAACCATGTATATTTAAGATTAAAGCTTTATTTTGAAAGGCCTGTAATCCTTTCAAGGAGATTTTGTTGATATAAGACTTCATTGGATAGTAATTGTGGATTGTACAGCTCTGACCTTTGCAGGAAGCAGGGTGCAGGTCTTCACAGCTGAGAAATACTGTTCATCAATTTCTTGTGAAGCCCCCACAGACCAGCTAAGAAAGTGTACAAGTCTAAGAATTTATTTAAAAGGTTACAATTAGTGGTTCAGTTGTCAAAACTGAGGTTGTGGTATTTTTATATTGAGTAAAAAACATGATTTAATTATACGTTAAAGAAGAAAACAAAATGCCATGCCCCCCCCCCCAAAAAAAAAACAAAACGAAAACCAAAAACAACAAATTAAGGACAGGCCTACTACACAAATTGGAGGCAGCTAAATGTTCTTTTGTGCCTGCAGCTCTAAGGAGGCTGTGATGCATGTGAAGGAAAGTGACTGACTTAACTCATTGGGATTCAGGGAACGGCCTGCCCTCTTTTGGAAAAAAAAAAAAAAAAAAAAAAAAAAAAAGAGAGAGAGAGAGAGAGAAGAAGAAAAGTAAGAGTGTGTGTGTGTGTGTGTTCATGTGTGTGTGTTCGTGTGTGTGTGTGTGTGTGTGTGTGTGTGTCTGAGAGAGAGAGAGAGGAGGGAAAGGCTCACACAGAGTCCTGCTTTCCTGAGCTGAGAGCTGCTGTTTCCCAAGCAGAAAGTATTAGAAGAAACACAGCATCTTTTCTCTTTGCTGCATTTATACAATGAAATCACTTCTATTTTCATTCTTGCCAACCAGCCTTGTTTTGCTTGCATCCTCTCCGACACTTGGATGATGGGAACAAATACTTCAAAACAGACCAAAAAAAAAAAAAAAGAAAAAAGAGAGAGAGAAAAAAAGACCCTGAATAAACCCAACCACACTGGGATGAGGATTACTCACTTTAGTGCTGGCTGTAAGTACCAAATCTCTTGCTGCATTTCAGAGTGATGGTGAGAGGCTGTAGTGGTTTAGGTTGTTCGGGTTCAGTTCTTTGTTGTTCTCTCTCTGTTTTTTTGGTTTGGTTTGGGTTTTTTGTTGTTGTTGTTGTTGTTGTTGTTGTAGTTGTGTTTTTCTTAATATCATCCCCTCCTTATCACTCTTCCTCCAACTCACTTAGATAAGACAAAAAAACCTACCAGGGAGGGAGATCAGCAGGCAGCTGAGAGGAACGCAGCGCGGTGCGGAGGCAGGGCAGAGCCGGGGCCACGGGGCTCCGCGGGTGCAGAGGAATGTCAGGTGCAAGTGGTTAGAGGGGCAGAGGGCTATTTTAGACATCAGTTTGTGAGCTTAGCTGAGCTGAAAATGCATCTTCCTGGCATGGGGGTCTGCATGCCTGTGAGTGTACACACACCCTCAGGCAGAGAGGTCTTACTCAAGTCTTTTTGGTGCGACGCGATTCCGCACAGCTTGAAGGAATGCAGTGGTCAAAACAGCTTTACAACTAGTTTGTTTTTGAGGATTTCTTCCCCACCCCCATCTCCCCCACCCTCCTTAATGTGATAGTGGTACATTTCCCTGGCAGGGTTTGACTTAAAAACACTAAAATCAAAGCTGTCTCCATCTCGCCTAGCCTAGTCACTTTTCTCCCCCTCCCTTTCCTGCTTTCTTTCTTTATATCTGTGTGAGCGCTCCTGGGAAAGCTGATCAGATAGAGGGTAAGGCTTTTGAAATCGTGGGGGAAAATGTAAGAGAATTCAGAGGGTCCAGGGATTTCTTTGTGTGCTGCTGAAGCCTCAGAGCTGCTTTGTGCTTTGGAAGGAGAAAATGGCGAGTCCTATTGTGTTTAGGCCATTTTCTTCCGGTACAAGGGTTTTCCCCCAAATCCTAAATACTTCAGGGTTCTTTTGAAAGAAGTCTCCCAGCCCACAAAGTGTGAATGGCTGCAGCTCTGCCTTTTCCCCAGCCAGTAATACCTCACATTTGAGAGAGCCCACACATCTCTCCTCACAGGGCTAGAGCACAGTTTCTTAAAGCTGCTGTCTTCAGAGCCTCTTGCATCAGAGTGGCAACCTCAGCTGCTCTTAGCTCTCTTATTCAACTCAGGGGAGCAGGTTATGAGAGGAAATAATAACCCAAGACCTCTTTTTGCTTTAAAATGTTAAGAACAACATTAGCTAACTGGGGGAAGAAATAGTCTGAAAAAAAGACTCGCAAACCATTGAGCAGCGGCCTGACTTTCCACTAAATCATTTAAATTTTGCATACACGTACATGTATATTTGTGTGTGAGAAAGTGAATATACGTCCATATGCATGTTGCTACATAATAAGAAAGAACCTCAGGCTCAGAAAGAGGTCTTATATAAGTAATGTTCAGTTTCAGAGCATTTTTAACCATTGTGTGCAAGTTATTCCCGCAGTAACATGCAATGAAAAAAATAGTTTGAGATGTTGTGAGTTCTTTTCAGGTCAGCCGGTAGGTAGGCACCACTTACCGAAAACTGAGTCTGAATTTCCATGTTAATCCGTTTAAGGAAAGAAATGACAGTCCGAGGGTTTAAGATCGTTGTCGGTTATTAACCACTTTTCATTGTACTGTGGGTTTGCCCAAGCGTCGGTGCTTAAAAGCACTTTGAAACAGGCGAGCTATCAAAACAAAACCCAAGAAAGGTAAACTCTCCCCTTCCCCCTCCCCCCTCCCGCCCCCCTCACCTCCTTTCAAGGTGCTAAATTTAAAAAATATCACTACTGATACCAGTAATAAAGCTCAGGCGGGCGTGGAAGCTCCCGGGGCACAGCCGGCCCGGTCCCCGGTCCCTCGGCCGAGCCCTCAGCGGCTTCGGCATCGCGGAAGCGGCGGGAAGCTCAGTGCCGCCCTCCCGGCCCCGCCAGCAGCGCCCTGCCGCGCCGCGCCGCCGGGTCAGGACCATGGACAGGGGCCGTGCGCGTCAGGGCCGGGCCCGCCGTCACCCCGGGGAAAGAAAGGGGGGAGTCGGGCTGCCCGCCCCCACCCAACGGCGGGGAACCCAGCCCCGCTGCCTTCCTTGTTCTCTCTTTCGTCTGGCTGCTCAAGTTTCCACACAAAAGGCTTGAGAAATGGTATTTATAATTCTCCCTCATGAGAGAGAGCCTTACTAAAATGCCACGCTAGTGTTTTCTCTTCTTACTGCCCGAAAAAAGAAGTAAAAAGATCTCTCCATTCTGCAAACGATTGCTTCCCCCCCTCCCCCTTCAGCTGCGAGCCAAAAATAAATCTACTGCTCGGATCGGCTGAATGACAGTGGTGTAAATTAAATTGATTTTTATCAGTGACCAAGTTTCACAATTGGAAAAATTAAATGCCACTTTGACAGACAAGGATAGTATGGAACAGATCTATAAAACAGCTTCTTTGAACAACAACCACATCAACCCAACAGGAGCCTAGGTATTGGCGATCCCTTCTTCATCCTGCTCCATTATGTCACATCATTTAGTTTGCCTTTCTGCAGTACCGAAATGATTAAAACCATTTTTTGATGCAAATGGACTAGCGATGATGAGTCACGGACTTCATGCCACAGCATAGGCAACCAACACGGCTCTCAGGCAAATTTCTTTTTTGTTATTATTTATTTTGATCACGCTTCTAATTGGACTCCCCTTTCAGATGCACTTTGCGGCACTTCCAACCCACCCCACAGCTCCAGAACAGCTATCAGCAAACTCAGGGATGAGTTCCGACAATGACAAGCCGCTCTGCCTTCACTTAAGGCTTGCACAAATGCAACCTCGAAGCCCTTTATCCAGGATAAAAAAAAAATACTTCTATGCTTCCCCCCAAGGCGAGAGGAGGCCTTGAGCGACCTCCACGCTCTCTGACTGACTGAGAACGGCCCGGCCTAGTCCGGCTCGGCTTGCTGCCCAGCCGAAGGGGCATGCCTGCCGCAGAGGCACCGCGTAGCTCCGGGAGCAGCTCCTGCACGGTGCCCGCCGCTGCCGCGCCGGGACAGGCACAGCGGGAACAAAGCCCGCGGGGGATCGGCCCAGCCAGTGTCTGCTGGGGGTCCAGGATGGGACGGGCCGGACGCTGGGTCTGCGCGGGGCAGGGGGGCGCGGCTGTGCCGCAGTGATGGGGGGACTGCTGCTATGCGGGGAAGGTGGCCTCTGGGTGAGCCGGAGACCAGGCTCCTCTTCCTCGCTATGACTGTACAGCTTCATGTGACATTGAGGTTGGGGAGGTGGGAGGAAGGCGGGGGTGGGGGGATGGGGGAAAGAGGACCCGTCGGGAAGGGGGAGGGTTGAACTTTCTGCCAGACTCAGCTTTTCACACCTTTCTCTCCCCACGATGCGAGAGGACGTTCTGAGAGAGAGCGGCTCGGAGGGGTCCTTTCCGAGCAGGTTCCCCTCGACCTTGCAGGGACCCGACCGGGCGACGAGGGGCTGGGATTGTGCCGGGTTTCAAGGACACGGGAGATGATCAGGACTTTGGGAGCCAACATCTGCCTGGCTGGTGACGTCAGCAGCCCCGTGTAATCCTCTTGTACTGAAGGCAGATGCCTTATTTGTTTGGCTGGAAAGGCATTAATCCCTAATTCTGGAGCGGCAAGCGAGGGGGAGAGACCGGACCGCTTCCTACCCCCCGAAAGCAGCTAGCGGGGCTCTCCTCCTCTCCTGCGCTCTGCGGCTCCGGCTGGCGGAGAAGCCGCCAGCACTCGGCAGGTTTGACGATTTTATTTTTAATCACTTTATTTTTTTAATACTTGGAGTCGGTTCATATTTCTTATTTTTGTTTGGATGCTTGGATTTCTCCTCATGGATTTCGCCCTTTGCTCTCGTACTCTCGAGGAAGAAAGGGGAACTGCTGTTCACCCCCTCCCCTTCCATTTTATTCTTTTCTTTCTTCTTTCTCCCCTTTATTATTTTTTTAAGCTTTCCCCCGTGTTTGTTGTCTGGGGGATTTTTGCAGCCGCAAGCAGAGAGATTGACCTCTGCGGTTCCCCGCGGCTAGTCGGTTCCCAGCGTGCTGCAGAGGACCCAGGTACCTGCTAGCCCCAGCGCTGCGGTGATGGGCGTTCTGCCATGTCCCTCCTCGACCGTGGGGCGAGCAGCCCCGAAGGTTCGGGCCGACCCCAGCTCCGCGTCAGTCCGTATGGCCCCCCTTCCTTCCCTTCCTTCCTTCCCCTTCCCTCCCCGCCCTTCCCCTGTTCTGACTCCCCCCTCTCTCCCTTTTGTTATTGGCAACCGCGCGGCTTGCGGGCTCCCTGCGCCCTTCCCTCCCCGCCTGCTTTTCCTTCCCTCCCCGCTTGCCTTTTCTAATGCTCTCGCTTTGTCTGTTTTCCAGGCGGTCGCACACAGGAGCTGCAGTGCCGAGGGGGGCCGGGGCCGCCTGTCCGGTTTGCCCCCGGATGCCCCGGCAAGCTACTGGGAAGTCTGCGGGAAGTCCAGCTCGCCGCCGGAGCCGGGCCGCCGCCGGCGGCAGCCGCAGCGCAGTCCGCTCCGCCTCCTCTCTCTCTCCCGGGCCCTGGCTTTGAGGAAGCAATCGAGGTCAGCTCTCCCGATTCCTGGGGGCCGGCTGGAGTCGAGCCCCTAGGGCGATGCACGGTGTCCGGCCGCCCCTCTCCTCCCCGGAGTGCCATTGGCACCGAGAAGGAATGGTCCCCGTCCTGAGCGGTGAAAGATGGCAATAAGCGTACTAATAATAATAAGAATAAAAAGCTTAGTTTTTTTGTAGATTTTAAATTTTTTTAAAAAAATATTATTGTAATGACTTCAGCCCTCATTTCCTCACTCGCACAGTTCAGTGTAGGCAGGCCATATGGGCTGCCTCCCGGGAAGGGGCAGGTGCGAGTGAGTTAATTTTTTTTTCCTCTTTACAAAGAAAGATGACAAGTCCTGCTCTTTCATTTTCACCGCCGAAAGACCCCCTCTTCGTCCCTTCCCCGTGCGAGAGGAGCGGAGATGCTCTTATGGGTGCGGGCTCGCCCCGCCTGCTCCCGAGAGGAGACGCAGGACCAGGCGGACCGAGGCAGCCGGCGAGACACGATCCCTTCCCAGCCAAGGATGCTAAATCACAGACCGCGAGACGGGCAGAGCAAGCTCCTGCGTTTAAAATCACTCGAAGACACTAGCGAAATTAAAGCAGTCGCTTGGAAGTGTTTAATAGGCTCAAGCTCGATTTTTAAAATTTTTTAAATCCATTAGATACATATTTAGCAGCTTCCTGGGCATTTCAAGCAACAGACGGGCTAATAAGAAAATTCAAATTACATGCAGCCTAGGCCAGGATGGGACTAGGGCGGAGAGAAATTACCATTTTTTAATTTTTTTTTCGGGGATCAGTGTCTTTTCTGCTTCCACAGAAAGAGAGAGAGAGAGAGAGAGAGAGAGGCGAGCGCTCCGGGGCTCTGACTCTCCGTGTTCACAGCGGACCTTGATTTAATGTCATACAATTAAGGCACGCGGTGAATGCCAAGAGCGGATCCTCAAGGCAGCATGAAAGATCTCGCTAAAACATAATATAAGGCTAATAATAAAAATAATAGCAATAAGTGGGAAAAAAAAAAAAAAAAGGAAAAAAAAAAAAAAAAGAGAAACAAAGAAAGAGCTCGACTTCCTGTACTCACCAAGGGAAACCGAGACTAAACAGGACTGGCGGACTGAACGGCTCATCCCAGTGAAGAGGAGACGCCGCTGCCACGGGACAGGCGGCCCCTGGGGCAGCTGTCAGCAGCAGGTAACGGGGCCGGGGGGGGGGGATACTAGAGCGATGCGGTAGCCATGGTGGTTTTCGAAGGTAGTGGTGACTCGACCTCTCGCTTTGTGTCCTGCCTTAAACCATGTAAAGTCGATTAATGGGAAATAAATACGTTTTCTAATATTATCATCGCGAGGATTGTTCTTTGCGCATCTCCCAGCCGGTAGCTAGGAGTGCCCGCGCGGTAATGGCTCCTCCTCTTGCGGGGCCAGAGGAATGTGGGCCCTGGGGCAGCGGAGCGGTGCGCAGGGACAGCGGAGCAGCGCTCAAGGGGCAGCGGAGCAGCGTCTGTGCCGCTGGACGCCAGAGCCCTGTGCAGTGTTGGTGCACTCTGGGGAGAACACTGGGGGAATGGAGGTGGCATTACATCAGAGAAAGGTGCGGAGGGGCAGCGTGAATGTTGGAAGACGAGTGTGCGGAGGTTGTGCGGGTGGGCAGAGCGGATCGGCACGCAAGGGGCAGCGTACGGGCACGGCGGGGGAAGAACTGCGCAGAGTGGTGCCGGAGGGCAGCGGTGCGGAGCGGCGTGCGGGCTTTGTGAGCGGGGCCGGGCAGCGGGGAGAGGAGCAAGGCGGCGGCTTGCGAGCGCGGAGGGGAGCGGACGGGCGGCAGAGGAGTGGGGTGTGCGGGGCAGCTGACGGGCGGTGGAGGGCGCCGGGGCAGATGCATGTGCGGCGGAGCCACCTCGGTGGGGTGAGCGGAGGGTGCGGAGAGGGAAGAGGCCGGGGCCCCCCGCCGCCGGCGGCGGAAGCCTTTGTTCCGCGGGGCCTTGCTGGCGGCGGAACAAAGGAGCGGCGGGGCCGGGCGGGAGCCGGGGCACCGGGGATGCTGCCGGAGCTGTCCGTGGTGCTGGCGGCGTTACGGAGCTCCCGCCGCGGCCCGCTGGGATCGCTGGCCCCCGAAGAGCAGGCACGTCCCGGTGGCACCGGGTGGCCGGTGCGTTGGAAGCATCCCCAGGGGAAGCAAACCCCAGCACCTCAAGAGGATGGAAGAGCATGGGAATAAGCGGCGGGCGGGGCAGGGGTGCGGAGAGGTCATGGGAGAGTCTCGGCCTGTTCCTCCGCCTGTGCGTGGTGCAGAGCCGCTGCTCCCAGGGCGTCCCCGAGAGCACATCTATCCCTCCCGGCAAGTCCGCCTCTGCCCCCTCTCTGAAACAGCAGGCTTTGAAGCTGGTCCTGCCTGGGTTCTGTCTCGCTCCCTTCCAGGCTCTGTCTGCACCCATCTCCGAGGCCTAATTCTGCACTGCCCTCTATCAAACCCTGGCCAGAGCCAGCAAGGGCAGGGGATGCTCTCAAACGCTGAATATGGCAAACAACTAAGTAACAGGAATAATAATAATAATAACAAAACAATCCACCTGGAGGTCGGAGGGCTTTGCCCTCTTTCGCCTTGTGCTCAGCAGGCAGTGCTGACTGCAGTGTTGGTTTTTGGTTTTTGGTTTTATGTTGTTTTGTTTTTTTTGCCAGAGGCCGGATTTCAGATCTGACTGGTCATCTTTCTCTGCAAGGGTATAAAGCGGACGATTCCTTCCCTTTCTCCAGCCTCTCGACTCTTCATCTCCTTGTAACTGTTCTTGCATGGTCCTGCAGAAAGGTCAAGCACCTTGGTTACTCCATCCTTTCAGTCCTGCTCCAGTTCAGCAAGTTGTTGAGTCTCTCCTGATGTGTTGCCTGCTCCTGCCATGTCACAGAGCTGCTCTCTTTTCTTGCTTTGGGATACCTGTACACATATATACATCTACCTACACACATACATATGCACAGTTGTGTGTATCTATGCAGCCTCTGATTCTCATAATTTCTATTCATCACTGTTTTGTGCATATATTTCCTTTTAAAGACCCAGAGCTTCACAGGATCTCAGGGGAACCGTACAGGGAACAGAGAAAAGTACATCTTCACCTGTTGGTGTGTGAGCCAGGATAAACTGCAGCCAAGACTGACCCTTACAAAGGTAGAGTGGGTAGGGCTTTTAAATGCAATTTGTCCTGAGTGACCTGAAGCACACAGTTCAACTCACTGAAGGATTACAAATGAACTGGCCACATTTGCATCGAGGCATTATGTTAACTTCTTTTTTTCTTCTTGGAAATAATTGCTAAAGATTTGTTATAAAACATATTATTCTATAGCAAGAGAAATATAAATATGTAAGTGAAGCCAATGCAGTCAATTGTTCAATGTAGCCTTTAAAATATTTCTTGGAAAGAAATGGAACTTCCTTTGGAGTATATAGAGCTCTGTTTTGGAAATCTTCCAGAGACAGCGAATCTTGCTGTCTTATTATTATGGTGTCTTGTTATTGTGGTAGCAATAATAACAGTGGTGATGATGATGTAGCATATACAAAATGGGTGTAAACAAGGTCTGAAGACCTGGGTGAGGGACCATGACATCCAGAGCCATGCACTTCCCCCTCTGATGACATTTTGCTGCCACAGGAGTATTGACGTTCTGGTGGCGGCATCTGAAACTAACCTGCATTTAATATTAATCACTTTCCTTCCTGCTCTGAAAACAGACCGAAAGCCTTGCTCTCAGCAGTTTTACCTCGGGGTGCCCTGATTTCCGAGGCTAACTCAATCACGGCTTCCCACAGGGGAGGAGATGGGGAGCGCTGCCTGCCAGCCCCCTCTTCAGATAGAAGCGTTCAGAAAACAACCCCTTCTCCCTTTTATTTTTTTTTTCAAATTTATTTATTTTTCATTTTTAATTTTTCCTTCCTGAGGAGATGCCTGCCCAGAGCTGGGGGAGAAGAACCTGGTCCCACGGGGGCAGGATGCAGCCCCAGGTGGGGTCCGGGGGGGTTGCGGGAGCGCAGCGAGAAGGCTCCGTCTGGGCATGGCCACGGCAGCGCCCCCTGCAGCGCCCCCTGCAGCGCCCCCTGGCGGCCGCAACCGGACTCCGGCCCAGCCCTTGGTTCCTTCCGCGGCGAAAGTCAAGGAACATTTCCCATCCAGAAATGGCCTGAAAAGGTTAAATGCCCGTCACCCGAAATGTTCTGCAATGCAGAGTGTGAAAAGCGCTCTGAGGGAAGTCGAGGCAATGCGTAAGTTCAGCGTTGCGAAATATCAGCTGTGACACCAAAAGAGGCTGCTACTACCTGCTCGTGGTCTGGGGCACCAGTGTAACCCAGGGACAAACAGTGATACCATAGCAAGTGCCAAACTCAAGGTACTGCCCAGCCCCAGACACAAGCCAGTCTATTCTTCAAAAAACTTAAAATGAAAGCGTTTCGTGTAGAGCATGGATCAGGCTGATTAAACTCCAGTTCTTAATACTGTTTCCCTTGCCCCCTGTATTCAAGGCAGTAGCTAAGAGAGATGTAGAGCAGATGTAAAGGAGTCGATACCCAAAGCAAGCCCTCCAGCAGAATAAATTCTATCCCTCTTCCTTCCCCCTGCAGAGCTTGCCCCCAGGAGCAGAATCTTCCCAGATCCTTTCATTGAGAGACCCGGAGGAGAAGCATCGTGTCTGGCACTTCAAAGCCTGGTGCGTGACTGCGACTCCCAGAGTGCAGGGGAGTGGATGGGCCAGCCAGCAAGGTATAGCATGAGATTCATTTTCACACTCTGCACAAGACTTCCTTGCATTTCTTCTGTATTACTTAGCCCTGCTGATACTGATAAATTACTCCAATAACTAAGGAGTGAGATAATAGAGATAGTAATTTGCAGTCTAGCATGAATTAATTCTCTTTTAATCAGGCACTGCTTTAATAGCTTTGTGGGTATTAAAAGTACAGCACTTCTTAATATTAAATATTTGTGTGTTTGAAGTAGTCCTAAAAAAAAATCAGACTAGAGCATTCAATCACAATCAGAATACAGGGAAGACATACAAAACTGGAAATGCACTGTTACTATAAAGTATTTGCTAATGTAACTTAAGGATAATTTGATTAGCACCAAGAAACCATCAAATTAACTTCATGTACTGTTCATGGGAGGGTTGGTCTATAATTCGCTGCATTAAAGTAATTCTGTTTATTAGGTGGTGAAGTACAGGTTGCATGTGAAATAATATATTCTTAAATACACAGTTAGTACTTGTACAGAAGTATTTAAAATGTAATCTAAGCTTGCTAAATCCTCACTAACAGGTTTTGTGCAAGAAAATAAAATAAGTATTCTATTCACAGCAACTAACTAGTAGACATTTAAACTGATCTTAATTAATGCAGCTGGTAAAGGAGTTAGTAAACAAGGAAATAGCATTGATTTCTTAGCAACTCTAGCAGAGAATTGCGGAGTCCTTTAAATACAGTGCTTGGAACAAGGAAAAACCTGGCACACATAGGTCTTGCCTGCTTCAGAGGGTTACAACACACTGCTGTCATATGCCATTTTGCATAACCTGCATAAAAGAACTGTTCAGTCTTTTCTGAACCTGAAGCTTCCTCCATACACCATTCAGATCTCACTAAAGAGATCTATTTTTGGACCATTTAAAGATTTATGATTTGATTTACTGCCATACAGTCAGAGCACGAGGCAGTCAACTGAAAGAACACTTTTCAGTGAGCATACAGGTCACTGTAAAAAGCTCTAACTTTCACACTGTTGTCTTTCAAGGCTAATTACAAACTTCCTGTTATTTGTTCCTTTTTTAGGTTGTGTATGTTCAGGCTACTAGTATTTGTGTATGAAATTAAAAGAGTAGCTGTGACAGGAAAGCTAGAGGTACACCAAGTAATTTTTTTTTTACCTTCTACACTTCCTAGTAACCTGACAGACTAGGTAAAGCCTATTAAGAATCAAGGGCAAAACTCCTTTCAAATTAGCAAAATTGGGATATCTCTGGCTCCTATTAAACTGAACAAAATAAAAAAAAAAGATGTGGTTGTCACTAATTAAAACAATAATTAGTGAGATGCTGACCTATTTTAAAGATTTATAGGTCCTCATCTCCCCTCTGTAGAGAATTCTAAAAGTCAATCAGAATAAATAATTCCCTTCAAAACGGTGCCAAAAGCCCAAAAGAAAACAGGAAGTTTTGCTTTTTTGCATTTCTTCTGATCAATTTCAAGCAATGAAAATGCCAGATTCCCTGCCTTAGACAAACCAGTTAAACCAGATACAGGTTTCTGGTCACAAGTGCTTAAGAAATACTTAGAATTCCAAATTTTAACCTGTTAGGTAAGAAGAAGGAACTGTTAATTTTATCATGGCCAGTCTAAAGACGAAACAAAACATGTGAGTGAGACCTTCTGTACTTACATGTTCACAACCTTGATTTCAGTCAGCTTGACTTTCTAGGAAGAAGTTGCAGTCTTAAGACCATGAGAAAGGTTAAAACAGACAGGATGAAGATTTGAAGTGCGCAGGATGCAGTACAGACACGTTTGGCAGGGAATTCCATCCTTCCCTCTAAGAAGCCTTAATTTTAGATGGTGCTGCAGTACATCCTGCAGTCCCTGCAGCTCTGTAGGGCAGGGGGTGAGAGGTCCCGTGTGCTCTGAGCCCCCCTGACTGCAAGGATAGGGCAGACTGAGACAGCTGAATCCACGTCAGCTGAAGGTTCCCACTACTCACACAAATAACAGGTATGAGCAAGGACAGTGTTCCCACTATAGGTACAGTGCAGACAGTTCAGTGCATTCAGGGGCTTCCTAATACTATGTAAGAACAAAATAGAACATTTATTCTGCATTAAGAGAAGCAGCACACGCTAATAGCAGAGGTGGTTCAGAAGCACTCTTCCTGCTCTGTGAAAAGTGTCAGACTTTTGGAATATTATATAAAAAAGAACAGAATGACTTTAAGGACCAAGAATAACAGAAATAGAATGTCACATGAGAATGTGTAAGATCATGCTCTGGAATTAAGGAAACTATTTAATTTTATAAGTTAGGACTACAAATGGCTGGAGGCAGTGGGTGGAATCATTAGGTTGTGTAATATCTGAATGCTAGGTGTGTGTATGACACACCTGGAAAAAAAGAGCCCAGTGGGATTCTAAAAAAGGAAAATGTTTTTATGCTGTAACCCCAGGTGCAGGACGGGCTTCACCAAGGGTATGATCAGTCATGGTCAAGTAAAGAGGATGAAGAACCTCTGGTCCATGAGGTGATGGCAAAAACTTGATTTGTCAGCTCACCAAAGCTGAAGTCAGGGGGGAGATATGATGGCTCTTAGCAAATACCTGAGAAGAAACAACACTGAGATAGGCAAAGAATTAGTATTACCAGAAGATGCTAGCACTAATGCCAGCATGAAAAAAACCCAAACAATAACCTAATCCAAGCATAAAGGGAAGCAAATTCATTAACAGGCTCCTCAAAAGACTGGTGGAGGGGAGCAAAAACTTAAGAGTGAGTAACTGAATTTACAAAGACTATTCTTATCCTTTTTTTCTAACATGTTGAACTTAAAAAAATCAAAAAAAATCACCAAATCCCAGAACAGACTTCACCTTAGACCAAGCAAAATATTTCCCATGTTTTTAAAAGATCTAAATTTATGACAATTCTAAAATAAAAGGTTGTTTTGAAAAAAAGGAATGAGAGAAAGCTAAAGAACAGGAGCAAGAGAGAAAGAACAAGAGAGGATGAGAAATAGAGGAAAAAGCAGGGAGAGAAGCATGGAGAACCAAAGGGAAACAAGGAAAGAAAAGGAAATATAAATATTTTCAAATAAAAGAAAATGTTCTCAGCAAGACATTTTAATCTATTCAAGTATTTTTGAGTTGGGTAATTTGTCAAAATGTACTGTTTCACTGTTCGGTTTCAGTGAATCAGCATTTTTAAATTTAAAAAGTTATTAAAAATCCTAAAATCTTTTCTACACCAAAAAAAAAGTTATTTGAACTGTTCCTTCAGTCATTAGGAATGAGCTGCATAGTAAGACAACTCAATATGAGGATGATACTCTTAAGTTTACAGGAACAGAAAATCAGGTTATGTTAAGGCTTTGTTAATATTGCTGGAAATAAATTCTTTCTTAATATTCTCTAAACTAAGGGATTCAAAAGTGGTTTTCTTTATTATTAATTTTTTTCTGATTTTAAGCAAAGAGATAAGGAAAACACAAAGATGAGTTGCTTGTAGATTCTGTGGAGTGAGAGAATAACATTTAGAAAGTTTTATTTTAACTGCAGGCAATCAAAGAACTGCAGATCCTGATGTTTTTGATTAAATGCACAGCAGAGCTCAGATCCATTGGTTTTGTCTGCATGGTGGCTCACACATGGGCACATATGGATTCAAAAATATGACCAAAGAGTACCCCTCAAGTATCAGCTAGAGTAATATTAATCCATCTTCAAACAACTTGCAGTTTCTACAGGCATGTTATATCCTAACCAAGCTTCAGTAGTACACAACCTTCGTATAATAAAGATGTTTTTATTTTCCCTCAATTTTGGAGACAAAGCAAGCACTGGAAAAAAAGTCACCCAGGGATGCAAAACTTTGAGGAAATCCTAAATACAAGAAAACAAGAGGTTAGAACTGCAAATGCCTGACTGTTTTTACCACCTTAGACTACAAACATTGCTGCCTTTCCAGATATGACACATGAGCCTGCAAGATGAAGGCTATTTTATGGCTCATGTGTGGATGTGAAGGAGCACAGATGAAAAGAGTTCACAAGCTCATCTGCATGGAAACCACTACCTGGAATATTAGGGATACAGAACCCAGGTTTTTATTAGGAAGATTGCAGCTGGTCCTGAGAAGAAATGAGGACTGAGATTCTATACCAACTTAAGTGAAGAGAAATAATTCTGCACCTTCAGAAATATACACCATAATATGGAGAAGGACAGAATGGTGGCAAATAGTTCAAAGAGCAACAGAACTGTGAAAACTAAAAAGGTTTTAAAATGTATAATGCGTTTTCTTCACTTGTGTATGCTCACTCTTTTAGATTCAGCTTAAGACATTTGTGCAAGCAAGTTTATTTTCAGTAAACATTAACATTCTGTGGGCAAACATAAAAATCACTAGATTTTTATGTCTCCACACACATCTGTTTTTGTTCAAGCACTCATCTTCTCAGAAAATAGGAACATTTCTGCCCAGCAAGCAAGAACCACAGACAGGTCTCAAGTGAATAAGAAATGCCTTCTAGGAGGCTTTTTTTCTGCTGAAAACGGAAATATCTGCTGAGCATGTCAGAGGAAGCTGGATCTGTTGGATTCCTGACCACAGCATATTTTTTCCTTGATCGCCATGAAGTAGGATGAAGGACAGAGGAGATGGAGAGTAGGAATAAACCTTGAGTTCTTGGACTGAAAATTCAGCCCAAATCCTGCCTTGAAGGAGAGGACACGAGAAGCTGATAAGGAACAGGAGGACAAATCCTTTTCTCTACTTATGTATGTCCAGAGCTGGAATTTCAAACGACCAGTAAAAGAAGGAAAGCAGTAGATCAATCCAGGAAGGAAAAGTTCTCTAAAGACTCCTGTGCAGCAATTACAAATGTCAGAGAGAAGTCATTATAGCCTTACCAGTGAAAGAGGAAGATGGCTGATCTTTTAATATTCTGCTGAAAAAAACCCTGCAGAATGAGCAGTGGAATGTTGGCTTTGAATCTGCTAGAATTATACTGAAACATTATTTTGTTACAGGTGCACACATTATTAATGCAACACAAATCAATCTAACGCACAACAGTGTTGCCTGTGTTCTCCATCCAAATTCTGCATCTCCCTGTTGTGTTTCAGAGTTTGAATCCTCTAGCACACTATTCCTACATCTTTCTTAATTTTAGAAACTGTCCTACTAGCAGCCACTGCTCTTCTGACTGAGAATGACAAGGTGAGATTTTAACCACCAACGCTGTTCGGCATGAGGAGCAAAGCTGGGTGAAAACAACCTTCTGCCCCTGGGTGAGATGGACTGGAGATGAGGTGCTGGAGCAGCACACAGAGTTACCATGCCCTCGTAACCCTAGTGAAAGCCAGCATGTTTAAAAGTGTTTGCAATGCTAGAAAAGATCAGCAAACATCATGTTAGAAGATCATTTTTTCTGAAGCTTTTGCAGAAAAAAAAAATTAAATCTGAGAAGAGCTGGAGAGGTTCTGGAGGCCTGAACTGAATTTCCTTCTTTTTCAGTTTGACTAATAGTTTCTTTGACTAATGAAACATGTATTCTTGCGAGGCCAAAAATTGCCTAAGCTCTACCAAAAAAGCAGCTTCAGAAAAAAAAAAACCCTGAAGAATACACAGCAAGAACTTAACAATATGACCAAGAGGAGTAAGTGAAAATGATGTGACACTCTTTACTTTAAAGTCTTCCATATTCTGGCTTATGACTCTGAATTATTTAGAAGACACTTGGAAAACATCATCACTTACAGGAAAAATCTGCATCTCTAAAGAGATCACAGCTTCATGGACAGGATCCCAAGTTATTATCTCAATATACCATCTCAGGGTTACCTGGCTACTGAAATGAGAAAAAGTGTGATATTTTACTGTGATAGTTTTCTTTTTTTTTTTTTTGTTCCTAGTGTATTGAAAGTGGTTCAGAAAGAGGACACTTGGAAAACTTTGTCAACTGTGCTGTTGGGAAGTACTATTATATAGCCAAATTTTCCTGTCAGCTCCCACATCTTCAGGCTACAGCATCATGTCTGCAGGCTACATGCTTATTTATTGCCATGTGTTATTTTGGATATTATATGCATACAGTGTGTATATATACATATATATGTGTGTATATACACACACACATATTTATAACACATCTACTAAAACAAATGAGTCTAGAGAAGTTTTAAAACACTGAATTTATAAAAGAAGAGAAAAAAAATCTTTCAATACCTTTCAAAACATTCTGGGTTTTCTTCAGTTCTTCTTTTCACCTAACTAAAAGTGCTTCGACTATATTTAACTCCCTAAAGCCTGAAGATATCCTTGGTGTTTACCTTTAGTTCTAATCCACTTCCATTGCTACTGTATCACTAAGAAAAACACCTCTGTTCAGGAAAGCATTTAAACATACACTTAAGTACATTCTTAAAGGTGAATGACTTCTCGAATCAGCCTGATACTTTAAAGTAGTATTAACAAAAACTCCTTAATAAACAACTCCACTTGATTTGTCTTCACAAAATAGTGCTGCTTTCATATTCTTTCACGTTCCCCCATTTTACCACTAAGAAGGCAAATAACAGGATACCGAAAGATGGCTTCATATTTTTGATAGTTGAGGCTTAAGATGGCTTTGAAGAGCCTCATTTTCAGAAGCACACCACTTGAGAAAATCAGATTCACAATGAAAGAGTCATCCTCTGAATACCCTACATCAGTAATTATTTTGGAAAAGTTGACCTGCTCTCCTAAGCAAAGCATCATATCCATAGCAACATACAACTCAGCTATCAGTTTGCTGCTGTGATTTCATAGCCACTGGTTACACCGTGAATGGTTTTTGGGAATGATCACAAGTGGGGTGTGCACATGAGCATGCCCACACCTTTGCATGTGTCTGCATGAGGTATAAACCTGTGCCTGCCCGTGAAGTAGGCAAGTCTCAGACAGATAAGGCTTCTTGAGAGTAAAAAGAGATGTTCCTAAAACGCTCTCCAGCACTTATCCTTCTTTTCTGCAAAAATCATGTGTGTCAAACTCAAGAATGGGATAATTCTGTGACCAACTTCTTCTGCAGTGGAGAGGCTGTGGAAAGGGTCCAGTCCTCGGTCAGTGCTATCACCACCATCCTCATAGCCTGACCCCCACCCCACTGATCCGAGGTGCTCCCCAGCACATTGCCAGATACTATTTTCTTCCTGACAGTGGCAAGGTGAGGTCATTTCCACTTTCTCCATCAACATTCTCAGCCATGTATTCCCACACCCCCTCAGCTCCGGAGCTACAGTGGGAATTTCTAGTTTGAGGGAGGTTACAATTTACAGGGCTCTTTCAAAACTCATGTATTTCCCTCCTACAGTTCAGCAAATACTAACACAAGTTGTACTTGCCCAAGGATAAAAGAATAAGGAAGGAATAAGCAACAAAAAAGAGCATAAAGGGATGGGGGAAAAGCAACACTGGGACTGAGAAAAAGCATATAGGACTTTGTATTAAAACTCAATAACTGGTTACACTTTACAATGGTCCAGCAACTACCTGTAAGCTCCTAGGTGGTATATTTTAACAAATGCCATGACGAATAGGCTTAGTTCAGAGGCACTAAGAAGAAAAAAAGATCTAAATGTGTTTGATATGTAAATCTAATCAGCTCTGGTTGCCACAAAAAAGAGATTTGTCCTCTTTTTAGATACTCATCCTTAACATGGCAGTGATGATCTTAGAGACATCAGTAGACATCTTCAGAACTCCCTGTTTGGTATAAAGATACCAGCTTAATAAAGTCAGGAGGGCCAGATAGAAAGTTTGTAAATAAATAGGGTGCTAAGATTTCCAAATTCATGCTTGTTTCATAGGGAGGAAAAAAAAATGACACTTCTCATATGTTATTTGGGGGGGAGGGATGGGTGGGGAGGATCTGGGTGCGAGCCACCACACACACCCAAGAGAGTGCTGGCAAGTCTTGCTGCTGCAGTTTTCTCAAACCCAACACAGTTTTTCAGAACTGGAAAAAGAAACAGGCCATTACAAGCCATGGTTGACAAGTCCTTGTATCTTGAGAAACCACACTGTTTGTGGCCTTACCACAAAAGCAGACTGCAAACACAGCCCTTCTACTAACAGAGCAATAAAATCCCAAACTAAAAATGTTACAGATTACGTCGATCCAATATTCCTCCTACACACATGAAACCTAAAATTGCCATAATGACTCCTCTTCATTAAAGTTCCATTAAATGGGCTGTTACAATAAATAAGCAAATTACTTCTTAGAACCACAGCACACGGTTCCAGACAGAATAATGCAGAAGGTATGACTTACACAGAGCAGACTTTCAAGCCTGTTATCAAAACTGTCAATCATGTTGTGTCTAACAAGAATTTTGCAACATTATAATTTAAGAAAACACAGATGTTGTTACAAGGAATGAAGATTGGTTTTAAATTGCTTTTATTATGCAGAAGAAAGTTGGTGTTCATGTACTTGGAGGTATCTTTACTGACTTCAGACAAATCTGCAGGAAGATATAAACAGACTAAAGGTTGTCTGGAGCAACATGAGTTAACCAAAGCCCTGGATGTAGACTATGAGTCTAGTTCCTACTCTTTTCAGTCATAGACAGAAAAAAAACCCAGTATTTTTCTTTCACCTTCCTCTTTCATGAGAGGAGCCTCTGAGCTGGATTTAAGATCCCAAATCAAAATCGGACAGTTCTTGCCTCAGAGGTATTATTCAGCTTTGCAGTGATGCTGGCAAACCTCCTCAGATGAAATCAGCAGATCCAGGGCTTTAGATATCGCTTGTACAAAGAACATCTACATAATCTCATCTGAAAACACTAAAATCTGTCGATCAGGTAGGGTGAAATCATAAAGGTTTTTTTGGTATTACATCTTTACAGTGCTTATGTGCAAGGTCTGCTTTTGCATTCACTGAAGCATAGCTTTTGAGGAGAAAAAGTAACACAGACTACTTCATGCTGTGCATGTGCCATAATCAGCTCCATGTTCCAGCCAATAAAGTTAGAACAGCACTTGCAAAATTACCTTTCCCTTCCCCATACTGAGCTCTTGCTTCTGTGCATGGGAATGCATTCCTAGGTCTTGATTGGGATCAGCTCACAGAGCATGTACAGACTGTGTTGCCATCAGTTCCTTGCTGGCTACTCATGAGAAATGCTGCTTTCTAACCAACCCTCTGAGGGTCCTGGAGTTTATCATAGCATGTGTCAATAGGATAAGAATATCCAATGTTTCCTATCAAAAATGATTGATTAAACAGCCTGAGCACACACTGTAACTATTCTTTTTTATCTCAACCATGGAAGGTCCTCAAGGAAAGGTCTCTCCCCGATAAGTACTAAATGCATGGGCTACGCTCAAGGTCCTCTTGACTTAAATGAAAAAACAGATGCAAAAAAAAGTGTTGAGGACCAAAAGAAAGCTATAGTTAAACATACAGTAATCTCAACCCAGCACATCCATAATCCTTGAAAGGTTTCTTGGAGATGTCATGGATGGTACCTGTGCTCTTTTTCGCCTGAGTCACAGCTCTTCTAGATCAGTGGAATGTCAGTGCAGGAGAGTGAGTGGAGTAGATAATGTGGTCTTGTACTGCTCAAGGACTTCTCATCCCTTCTTGATTAAACCAATTAATGTCCAGTCCTCCTCCACTCACATCCCTTGGATTCTACCTGTTGACTTCAAAGATGTACTTGAGTACCTAACTGCATGAGTGGGAAATTCCTGGGTGTCATAGTCTCAGGATATACTAGTTGCTATTTTTAAGACTAAAAGGGAAGCATAGAAACAGTTAAAAAACCCACAACACACCAAAAACAAACAAACAAACAAAAAAACAACCCAAAGCCAAAACCAAAACAAACAAAACAAAACAAAACAATACACACACACACACAAGTTAAAATCCAGGATTCAATCCAGCACACTTCAATTTCCACAGGAGCTGGGATTACAGAATCTCTGTTGAAGGAAGCAAATGACAGGAACTGAACTTGTAACTCCTTTCCTTACACTACAAAGTGGTTACTGCATTTGATTTAGCTTGACGAGACCCACACTTCTTAACCTTAATAACACCTTGCAAAGCTTATCCTTTCTCAAAGAGAAAAAGAAGGGTCATGGAGCTGGCAGCAGAGTGGAGAGCCAGGAAGACTTTCAGTACCCTAGGACATTGCAGAGAGCACTGTGGGCATGAGCTTTGAAGACTTCTTACAAGGAACTCAGAGCTGAGGGCTTGCTAAAGCCTTGCTTTAAAGGGTGAAACAAAAACAATTAAGTATGGCACTTGTAAAATTAGAGCAAATTAAAAATGCCCAATGTCATAATTTACAGGATGATTGTGAAGCCATTATTTTTTTCAAAGGCAAAGGGTATACCCTTCACTCAATTCAGTATTTTACCATTATTTGCATGAGAGGACAGAGATACTTGTCTTACTGAGCTTTGGTTCCCTACAAGGAGCAATTCATCCACCTACATAACTCTTGGGTATGAGCCTCCTCCCAGAGCTCCCTGTCTCTCCATTTGCTCTAGAGGAGGTCCAGCTTAGGATGAATGATTTCTAGCCAGTTCAGCAAGGTGGATCCCCAGTTTCCCTGACTTCCATTGCCAGGGTCACATCCAGATCTAAAAAAGTGCAAGATTCAGAGCCATTACACTGGGAAAAAAACATAGGAACAAACACTACCAGAGGCTTAGCAGATCTTCTACTAGAGCAGTTTCTAATCTGACAGTGCTATCTTTGCTGCTTTAACAACTTTTATGGAGGTGTGGCCTCTGCAGCTACTGATAGGGAAAAAAAAGAATTCCCAACAATTTTCTTGGTCTTACATTCACAGCACTTCCTTTAGAGGAATTACGTCTTTTCCTGGTTTAAACAAATAAAATAGTAATTCACTTGTGATGCTTCTTATTGCCTGCAACAGGGAGTGAATTTTTCAGATTATGCATATAGCTAAAGCCCATAAATTTTGTCATCCACATCCCTAAGCAGCACGGCAAGCTAGCAAAAGCTATTGCGTTTCAGTTACACAAGTGTGTTAAATTACTCAGTCAACTGACATCTGGCACGAGCCACAAATTTCTCTCAGCATTATTTTAGAAAGATTATTATATTATTATTAATTTGCTCTGTATGTCAAAGCATATCATACACACAGCAATCCTGAAATTAATTAGCATTTTCAAGCATCACGTGGAAAAGACCCATAAAGGCAGCAGAAATAATCTCCAAGATACTAGCAGGTTAAGCAGTGATGGCACAACTTGCCTTCAACATATATCCTTCAATCCATCTTTAATAATAAAGCACAATAAACTTTTTTTTCAAACCATGTCTTCAGAGTATATCCTTGATTATTACAAATTAGTCTCACAGGCTAAGATTTATTTGACAATTTACATTTACTCAAACCAAAGCATTTAGAAAAATTATAGTATTTTCTAGCAATTCCAACCCACCTCATTAAGATACACAGTTCAGTAAAGGAGCCCAGAGAACATCTTAACTATTTAAGTATGATTTTGAATACAGGGTTGCTTTCTCACTTTGCTTTGGTCCTTCAAAATAGCAATATGGGAAAGCTGAGTAATATCATTCAATAAAATTTCATTCAATATAATTTCAAGTAAAAAAAATCAGAGCACAAAAAAAAAAAAAGGTTAAATTCAACACTTTATGAAAATGCTAAATTTTCAGCACACAAGTAGTCCTACTAAAATCCTACCAAAAGAAAATTTTTAAAAGTTCTTATGATAATTTTTCCTTAAAAGTAGAATGGCTTTTCACCCCAAGTTTCTCAGTAGAAAGATCAAGAGCTACAGTAAAAAGTCAAATGCTTGAAGAAATTAGAGTATGCCTGAATCACAGTTGTCTGAGGAGCCCTATTATATTCTCCCTGTGGCATGGCTGCATAGCCATAGAAATATTGCATGAAATCCTTCTCCCATCCATGACTACAGCAGACAGCTCAGATAGCAGGCACAAAAGTAATGTAGGAAACCCAGATTTTGTTGTTTCTCCTTCCAGTATTTTGGACTTTATAAATTACCTTAAATGTATTCAGCAATGATCCTGGGATAGAAAAGAGGTGCTGGGTTCCCACTTACCAAATTGTTGACAGCTTCATAGCATTCACCACACAACTTCATGCACCAAGTGCAATTTTTCATTAATATAGGAAATATAACCTTTACACAAATAAAGGATTATTAGCTGTCTGTTGCCCAGCAATAAAAATTCATTTCCAGAATTACATTTGAGTGTTTATTGTAACAAAAAAAGTCAGCTAGTACGAGATGTCAGCCTGAAGAAAAAAAGTACTACCATCGTCAAGAACTACGTTCTCTGAAACAGTTTTTCCAAGTAAGAGGTATGTGAATTAGTCTCCCAGTGGCTCCCCACAGTCTTTGCTTTGGATTTAAAAGTGGAACAGTGATAAGCCTAAGTCTGCAGTGAAAAAAAGCCTTCAGAACTGACACAACTCAGGATAACCGATGCATAAACACCTGTCTGGAGACGTAGAAAGCCTAAGACCATGCCACAAACGTGAACCAGAAAAGAAAGAAAAAAAAATTCTTTAATGAACCTGTTTTCTGAACAGTCAGTAACACGAAAAAGAGGTAGTACAATCAACGAGATACCCACACTGCCTATGTGTGTATGGAAAACAGAAGCCTTTCATCTCTACTGGGTTTATCCACATCACTTTCTTGAAGTAGGTAAATTGGAGGCATTCAGTTTCCCTGTGGGTCACAATCTTTCCCATCTGGCAGTGAATTTAGGCTATATCTAACACGTAACAAAGTATGATAGGGGTGGAGCCATACAGTGGAAGTTTGAGCCAAGAGCATCCACATTTAAAATCTGGCTGCGGGGTTTTTCACTGTAGTCTCTAATCTTGGCCTAAGGTCTGAATGTCTAAGCAGTTGTAGCAGGTGATGTGGTTTTGGTGTGTGAGTTGTGCTTCTTCCCCTAAGGATTTCTTCATTGCATTCTGAAAAAAACCAGTTCGTGCGCTCTGAGACCACCCTGTGGCACGTACCAAAACGCGATAAACTTGCAGTAACTTCCAGCTCCAAACTAAGGTGCTGGGACAGAGGCCGAGGTCATGCAGACTCTCAGAAGTCCAGCAGCCAACTAAGAAGTATTTCGGCAATAGGAACCTACTCTCTGACTTCGGACCGCATCTCCTCCTGCTCACACCTCAAAGTGCTGCCTAACGCAGTCTGAAGCCGCTGCTGTGCCCGACCTCACCTTCGTGTCGGATTTGTAGGGGGATGAAGGCCGCTTTCATTTTCCTGGGAGTCGCTTCGCTCCCACACAGCTTCAGCTTCTGGCAGCCCTGTGAAACGAGCCCCCTTGCTCCGGGCACGGCGGACCCAAGGGCTCGGTCTCCCGATGCCGCCGGTGCCGTCGGGGGGGATGCGGGCAGGTCCTGATTGGGACCTGCAGCTCCCGGCCAGGCCGCGCTCCGCTCCCTGCCATTCCCCGAGCGTCTGGGAAGAGCTACGACCCCAGCCCGAGCGGAACGGAGCGGCCGGAGGGGAAAACACCCGAGCTTGCCGGTGTAACGGCGCCTGGGCCCCGGCCCCGCTTCCATCCCGGTCGCCTGGTGCCATCTAGTGACCGCTCTGCGCATCGCCACCACCAGGCGGCCCGGACAGGAGGGACTCTCCGCTTCCCACACAGACACACAGACACACGGACACACAGACACAGACAGACAGACACACACACAGACAGACACCCGGGACCTCCGCTCCTCCCCACAGCAACCGCTGGGAGTGAAACCCTTGCAGTGGCAGCCCAAAGGGCAGGGAGCAAGACGCACAGGTAAAGCCACAAATAAATAAAAGGAGAAGTCTCCAACTCTGCATTTATCTCCCTGAAAGAACAGTGGCAAACATCCCCAGACAATAGGTAGCATGGGAAGAGGGCAAAACTGATCCATACTGTACTCACTTTCTCGATTATGTGCCCAGAAACAACTTAGGGCCAGAGTTAACCAGACTATGAACAATTATTAATTACTAGAAATTACAAATCATTACAAATTAATATGGGCCAGGAATGATGCGCAGGATGCTTCAGATGGCAATGTCAGCCCAGGCAAGGGTTTCAGAGTTTATTTGCAAGGCTGAAATAAGGATTCACAGAATAATTTTGGTTAGAAAAGAGCTTTAAGATTATCCAGTCCAACGTTAGCATGGCCGAGTCCACTGCTAAACCATGTCCCTAAGCACCACATGTTCACATCTCAACCACTTCCCTGAGCAGCCTGTTCAAATTCCTGGCATTTCTTTCAGAGAATAAATTGTTTCTAATATCCAATCTAAACCTCCCCTGGCACAACTTTCCCTCTTGTTCTCTCACTTGTTACTTGGGAGAAGAGACCACCACCCACCTTACTACAGGTTTCCTTTCAGGTTGTTGGTGGAGATCAAGAAGGTCTCCCCTCAGCCTCCATTTCTCCAGGCTAAACAACCCCAATTGCCTCAGCAGCTCCTCATAAGATTTGTTCTTTAGATCCTTCACCAGCTTTGGTTCTCCTCTCTGGACATACTCCAGCACTTCAATGTCCTTCTTGTACAGAGGGACCCAAAAGTTAAGACATATATTTAAGGTCTGGCCTCACCAGGGCTATATTACATAGCTCTGGCTATGCCAATTAGTGTCTCAAAAGGACAAAGTGTTCAAGGTTAAGTTTTTCTTACTGGAGTTCATGAACACTTGTGGTTGGCTAAGTGATAAAGAAGCCAAAGTACAGTCAACCAAAATATCCAAAACCTATGACTAAGAGACCTGATATTAACCAAAAGCAATGAGACATAATTTGGATGGGGAAGGTTGTTGATAAAGTTCCTGGCTTTTTATGTCTAAATGTTTGTTTACTTTTTAGTGAAGCTTGATTCTTATACATTTACATGATGTCAGGCACTGGGACTTTTTAGAAGGGAAAAAAATCCCTTCACATTGCAAAATTGGAAGAATTCTTAGTACTTGGTTAGACTTAAAAGACCAGGACTAGGGCAATCAAGATAGCGTGCTATTTTGTAGGAGCTTAAAATTATGCACCCTTGACCCCACATATTCAAGAAAGCCTTTCAGCTTATTCTTTTATAAGCATCAAAACAGTCACAGTAGTTTTCAATGAAGTTTACAGCATTTTTCTCTTTGTCTGCCTATCAGCAGACAGGATTCAGCCAGCAGCAGGCAAATACGGTAAGAGAAGGCAAAATTAGAGAGTCGTGGAGAATTGAGAGCTCAGCAGCTGTTTCCCCTTGAATTACCTACTTAGGATTCGTTTCCCTGCATGCTTGACATGGGAACAAAAGAGGCTGCCGTCCCTCCTCCCAGCCGTGGCTGACAACCTATGACAGACTATCCTGGCAAGCTGCAGATCCATTACTTGGCTTACTGGGAAGGCTCAGGAGACATCTATGATGCCACTTTCAGGCAGGGCCCTCCACCTGCTAAAAGGCTGGATAATTCCCATTCGGGCTTCTTGGTGAAGTGCCCTCTTGGGGTTTCTGTATGTTTTATTTAGTATTTTTACGTCAAGTTGCTCAAGTGACTGTACAAGGACATGAAGCATGTCTCTCTCTCTTGAGGGACACCTCTCCTGAGATCATCATTCAGGGCCCTTCAAGCTGTCCTGTCTTTCACACACAGCTCATCTCTCAGCTGGTGATGAAGGGTAACCTCTTTTGGCACTTTCTTTGCCTGATCTGGACAACCCTGAAGTATGCATGAGTTAACTTCCTGCAGCCCTACATCCTGATTGATGCTTTGTTGCATCAACTGGATCCTTCCCTTGAGATATGAAAGCTTTGTTGACAAACCCAGTTGTTCCACAGAGTAACTTGAGCTTTATTCTGAAAAAGCTGCTTTGTCTTGGCCAGCATAATTAAAATGATCAATGGCCTTTCCAAGTAAAACTGTAATATTCAAAGTTTTTCCATAGCTGCAAAGGCATCCAAAGCAGTTTTCAGTTCTTAGTTTAGAAACTGGAAGAGTACTGTTTTATGTGAAATATTTTTTTTGTTTGTTTGTAAGACCTGTTTTGCAAGAACATAAAAGTGAACCAAGCTCTTGTATATACTAACCATTAAGACTGCTCAAAGCTGATCATCCACTTGAGAAAACTGGGAGAACAACAAGAAGCATGAAAGTGTTCATCAGAAAGCAGAGACAATTACATAGCTCATGGAAGCTGCCAATTATTCATTCAAACTAAGAGTGCTTTTCCACCTTCAGCAAGCTGATAGAGTTGCATGTACAAAATAGAGGCACGTTTCTTATGGTAGAGCTCACTTGGGCAAGTGATGGTGTTTGGCTTCTGCTACAGAAATGCCATAGTTTGACTGGGAATGTGGGTAGAAGGCTTCTTCCCTGGCTGCCCACAGGACGACAGTGCTGGTCATACAGATAGCCAAGAACCTGACAATAAAACAGACTGTAAAGAGCAGCTACCTGGCAAAGTTGGGCTACTGTCATATTCACAGCTGAATAGAAGATAGAATAGCAAGTGATATGCCAGAAAATAAGGATTTTGCTTCTCCACAAGAGAAGAGCTCATAAAAAGCAGACAGTTTAGTTTGCATCCTACACTAACTGCCTACACTAACCATGACCTGAGAGAGATACACTTTAAGAGAGTGGCTTAAAGTGCAGCCAAATAGTCACACAAAACAACCCCATGTTAATATTAGTCCCTCAGGATTTTTGTTTTTACTCTTTTAAAGGGATTCAGAAGGGTAAGTCAAGCATCCAGGCCTAAGTTTCCAGAAGTTTTTCTGATTTTACTTTGCTCAGTTTTTAGATATTCCTATATGAGGACCTGATAAGGTCTTAAGCACAATTGGACTCAACAGGATGAAGAGCTGAGTCAAAAAAATTACAGTGGATACATGCATACAGTCACCATCAGATACAATTTATTTGTGTCCACAATTACCTCAGCACTGAACTATTCTTAGAAGAATTAGCGGCCAAGTTTGAACATTCTGAAACACAAAGTCCTAGCAAATTACTTGCTCTGAAACTCATCCTATCCAATTCAAGCCCAGGTGATAGATTTTAAATGAAAATCAAATAATACCAGCCTACCTACTTTCTAACAGCAAACAGGACAGGCTACGTTTCCCTTTCAGCTTGTGCTCTGTACCATTCTCCTCCAACAGTTCACCCCAGAGGCATCTTGCCTTCTTTCTACCTTTCTTTTGTGTGTGTTCTTCATGTTCAGATGAAATGTCAGTCTCCTATTTTAAGCCACAGTTTATGCAAAATGAACCTTTTCATTTAGCTAAAGAACATTTGAAAAGGCAGACTCTAGGAGGATTTCGGGTTCTTGTCCTAGATGCTTGTCCCCCCACCTCCCCTGCCCCCCTTATTTAATCAAGTCTGTAAAAAGAAAGTTCACAATGTGATAACTATGTTCATTTTGGTCACACCCCACCCAACCATATGCTGTTGTTTTTTAGCACACATGGGATTTTTGCACGCTAGCAATATGTTGGAGCTTTTTGGGTTTTAAGTGCTGAAATTAAATTACTTCTGGTGTGAAAACTAAAACCACCTCCAGCAACATGCAAGAACTGCTGAAGTTGTTGCAGATTCCACAATATTTTGGGTGTGGAACAGAGGAGGTGTACCTCTTCTTTCCTGCTTTCTTAAATCAGTTTACTAACAGAGATACTTCAGCTAAGTCACTTAGGACATATCTATGCAGCATATTGCAGTGTGGCAGGAGCGTGCTGCAGCTTCAAGAATAATTAGTCCTCTTGAAGGCAAGCAGACAAAGACAAAGCAGCAGCATAGCAACATTTAGCTCAAGATTGTTTTATTAAAAGATACAAACAGAAAACATGGACAGCTACAAATTGTTTTTTCAGATTGCCTGATTTCCTTGTTTGTTTTGCAGGAATAAGGTATTGCATGCTGACAGCTTCAAAAGAAAATCCAGTTTTCAGTGAATCAGCTAGAGTTTAAATGAATCCTTATACAATTCAAAGAAGAAGGAAGTGGAGCTTGCGCTGCAGTTCACTCCTTCAGATGCCAAGTTTTCAGTATCCAAAGACATTAATAACTCATCACTTTTTGCAAAGTGGCTGCCATATTTATCCTACAGATACTAATTTCTCTTTACACTTAGAACCTACCAAATGACATGTAAGTAATTTTTTTATTATATTTTGCATACTTTTATATCAGAAAAAAAACCTCTGAATCATGGAGCTGGTACGGATTTGCTACATACACAATATACTTGATTGTTTCATTTAAAGTTTTTAAACAGTTGGTTGTACCATACTCAGATAACTTACTGCTTATTGCTCCAATTACATGTCCACAAATCTTATCATCATTACTTTACTTGTCCACCTACCACCATGGAGATGCAAAAGAGCTTCCAGTTTCCTGAGCTGACTAAGTCTGTAACAATCTTTCTACCAAGTAAAAGACACATTTCAAGTGTAAGAAGTAGGAGGCTTCCACAGAGCTCAGCTTCTAACACACAGAGAAAAAAAGACTGTCTTACAAGGATGCAGCTCCTCACCTTTAAGTCCACCCATCTTTGAGTTGCACAGAAACACCCCTCTTCTTCTGCAGTCTCAGCTCCTCCCTTTCTTCCTCCTCCATCTTTGATTCCTGCCACCACCAAAAAGAGCACCAAAAGAGACTTGAAACATTTTCCCTATCTCTCCCAAATGAAAGTCAAGTAAATTACTCATTAAATAATCCCTCTGGAATAAAGAAGGCATGATATCTCTCTCAGAGTTTTGTTCTATGAAATAGTGATTTCTACTTCAGCCAATGAAATACAGATTTCTACCTCTTCCCTGCTGTTCTTCCTTATCCAGATGGATACCTGAGACCTAATTTCTCTTCCGTCTTCTTCACCATGTGACACCCACAGCAAACTAAGAGACTGTTTAATTTCTCATTTTCTTTGGCTGCAATGCTCCATCTCTTCCTTTCATTAAGTCCATTTCTCCTACCTTGCTTTAGCTTCATACACCAAAGAGCTTCTGAGTTCTATTATAGTAGCACTCTTGATCTAGCCAAAACCTAACTCTGCTATACTAAGCTCTTCAAAATTTTATAGAGGTTTTGGCAACATGAGCCATCAAAGAGCTCACCCTCAGGCATCCCAAATGGACAGGTTTTTTTGTTCCTCTCACAAACTCAATACAGATCCCCCTAAAATGCAGTCAAGTCACAAGGAATCAAGATCAGTGTTATAACTGCATTTCTTTTGTGTTTTTATCAATTACCATCACTATATTATTGTTTAGTACAAAATTTTATCCTCTTGTTTACATGCCTGCCTTAACCATACTACAAAACAGTATTTTTGAAGTCACAAATGGCCTTGGGACAACCCGTAAGATAAAAGTTAAGAAAACCAAAAAATGTAGAACCACAGTGTTTGGCTAAAGAGGATTCAGCAGCTGACATCGCACAAACCTAAATCTTTGGCACTGTTTGCACTGTAACATTTAAAGAATTAGCAACATGGAAAAATGTTTCATAGGAACTTCCAATAAGAATTCAAAACTGAATCTCATTTTCACTACATTTGGATCTCTTTTGTGTTTTCTTCCATAGTGATCAAGAACTGGAGCATTCCTTGACTGAACACTCTCAAAAAAGTGTATTTCAAAGTGGAAACACTTGCACTTCAATTACAGTGGAATTAAGATTATTTTTAGTTAAATTTCCAGTTGTCATACAGAGAAAAAAAAATACAAAAACACTTGCAGTGCACAGACACATTGTAAAGAAGGGGGAAAAATAATTTGTATCCTTTGGGAATTATTAACTGAAAGTGTTTAGGCTAGGTAAAGGTAAGTGTCATTTTCACCAGCTCTGCAAAATGCAATATGCTCCACGTAAAACTTCCATCACCCTTCATGGAGTGTTATTTTTTTAATTTTTTTTTTAGGAAGGCAGATAAACACTTTCCTCCCCAAAAGCAACGTTAAATCAAGGCTTCTTCCCAGAAGCTCAAGTACTCCTTATATAAGCTTTAAGCACACCCAGCTGTTCATTTTTTAGCACAAAGACTCTTTTAGTATTCCCCAAGCATCAAGAACCAGCAGGAACCACTGTGCGGGTCTGGGAAGGCAGGTAACACCCATTTAGGAAGGTCAGTCTAATTCTGACATCCTCTTCCAAGAGACACCAAGCATGGGACTGTAGTGTTTTGCAGACCTTGAAACATTATTTTAATGGATTCTAAATATAAATGTTTGTTACCATTTGTAGGTTCAAGCAAGGAGCATCCCACATCAGTGTGTTTACGGAGCTAAAGAAAGGCCGCCTGCTGATACATCATGATTTCTTTCCTCCATTAAAATGTTCAGAACTACCTTTGGACAATTAGACATAAGACTATATTTCCTAAATTTGCATAAAATGAGAATCACACAGATGGACAACACATGCTTCCCATAAGTCCAGTGTGAAAATTACTCTATCACTTGTCGTTGTACCCAATCTTTCCACGTTTCTGGCAATTCACATCTTAAACAAACAAGAATTGTGACAAGCAAAACAGATGGTCTCTCCTCCTCCTTCCTAAAAAGTTCCAAAGGCACATTTCCCAAAATTCTTGCTTTATAATGGTGCTGTTCTACTTGTCACAGCAGTTTTGAAAGAACTTTCAGTAATACACAAATAGCAGGCCTAAGCCTCGTTTACATCGAGGTCCTGGAAAAGTTGCCTGTGAGTGCAAAGGATTTGTGTAGAGAATCAGCTAAAGACCCCAGACCTTCTAGGTGGATCTAAACAGGTGTCAGTCAAGCTTTTTAAAGCAGGCTTGCTATTCAAAGGTTAAAGGGAGATTGTTTCCTTCTCCATTTACAAACTAGATTATTAATTGATGTTGGTTGTCAGCTCCTTCTTCAGTGTGTGGGAGCCTTCTCAAACCTCTGTATTTGCTGAAGGAAAAATGTTCCACAACAAAGGGTGCTCCTAAACAGTGGCACATGAGCCTCTTCATTGGGAGCATTCACAAGGAATACAAAGCTAAGAACAGCTTTGCAACCTTCTCATTCCTCTTTTACCTTCACCCCATGTGGTCTTCTCCTCAAATGTATCAACTATGGCTACAGGTACTCACAGCAGAGGCTGTGAAGTGTCAAGAGAGCTGGAACAGGCAAACACATATTGCATGGAGATGTGGACCACCACATGCTAGTAACTTGTGAACAAGCTGATGATGGACAAAGTTGTCAAGGATGGAGAAATCTTCAAGGAACAAATCCCTCAGAAGAGAATGGAAGGCAAGCAACAGCAGTGCAAAAGAGGCTGCAAAAATAGGACCAAGAGCATAACACTGTTCTGTCTCTAAGCAACACAGCCTGAAAAAGCAACCCCTCCTTACTTCACAAGTGTTAATAAACAATGCAGCCATCATGTCAGTAACCTTCTCAACCTTTGCAACATCGTTCCATAAGCTTCTCTCAGCCCATACAATAATGTGTATACATTTGGTAGGCATAAAAATGAATGAGAATAAATATACATAGTATGCATATTATGCATAAAAATATGCAAATATGCATAAAAATACAAGAGAAGCTGCATTAGTATCTTTTCATTGCTCCATATAAGTAAACAGGAGTAAGAAATGGTAAGATACTGGTGAAGGAACCATAAGTGTGCCTCCCATCAGAAAATGGCTCTCCTTGTGCTGTGTATGTACTCCCACCACTAGTGAATTGCAGAAAAGGTGGGACATCATTACTACTGTCTTAAAAGAAAGCAACTGTTGTCATCTGCTTTTTGAGAGACATCTCATGCTGTCAGAGCACATCAGGTGCTGTCTGAAAACACGTACTTAAGGAGTCCCTCAGCCAAGCTAGAGGAGAAGAATCTATTTACTAATCAGCAAAACATGATGAAGAGGCCCATGGCAGCCCTCACCATGCACAAAGCAACTCAGGACCCTGTAAGTAGCAGAATTTCTTTTTCCAGAATCAATTTCAGGCTCATGTGCCTCAGGGTCTGTTTTAGTTGTCCTACGCTGCTTCTAAGCCATGTTTACAGGTCAGGTTTTTAACCCCCTGCCCAGGAGACAAAGGAAGGGCCACATGTTCTCTATTACCCTACAAGTGTGCACCCTTCAAATGTCAGACTTCAGCGTGTGCATTTCTCAGTAAAATTTTTATGCATAAACTGCTTCTGAGTATGAAACACAGAAAGCAGAAACACATACAGAACAGGACAGAGTGTTAGTGACATTTTTTTTGCATCTGTACACCACCTAAGTCCCTGAAGTTAGCTTCGTAATTAACTGACTGGATGACACCTAAGGCTGATTTGCTGTTTGAAAAGAAAGAGAATACAGAGACTCACACTAATGATCAGGATCTGCCACTCTCACTTACACAGGATATAATTTCATTGTCCAAACTCTCTCTTCAGTTTTAGTTGACCAAGTCAAGACCTCATTAAGTTAGGTTGAGCAGTAATTTATGCCAAAATGCTCCCACTGGTACTACTGGACTATTTTTGGAATAAATTACTATTCATGTTTATCCCTTTTATTATTCACTTTCTCTAAACAACAAGAACATTGCAGGAGTAAGGGTCATTTCATATTAAAATGCACAACAAAGAATTCTGCACAAGAATGCTCACAAGAATTCTGTTCTGAAGTATTTAGAAACTTATATTCAGAGACTGAAATCTCCTCTTTGATCATAAATTTAGTAAATCATAAATTTCCCCATTTCATCAATCCTGTCAATATGTTTTGTTCCCAGTTTGAAGTGATCACTTCTAAGGCAAGAAACTCACTCAGCTTCTATACATCCAGGACAAACCCTGCTTCAGATGCATTTAAAACTACATGTGGCATCTTTGTAGCACTTCCACCTGGAGAACAGATTCTTGCTAAGAAAGGTAATCAATCTAAATACGAAAAATTATTATTTCTGATGAGAATCCTCTTTCTAGTTTAAAAGCCAAAACACTGAATTCATTTTGCATGTCACAAATAAACCTGGACTGAAAAGTGAAGGAACAATAGAAGACCTGTTAGTACATATAATTTATCATCTGAATATTTCCTTGCAGGGACGTATGTCCACTTGTTATCATCAGCACAAGCAGAAGTGTAGTTACTCCACACAGCCTCTGCCTCTCCACAAACAAATACTTCTGAAGGGAAAGCAAAAGTAAGGAGATTCCTGGGAACATCTGTGCCAATTGCCATGTGATTTTCTGGTGACTGAAACTGCTGATCCAAGAGCATCCTCCCTGACTTCAAGAGCTCTGTGTTCCTTCTGATACTCATGTAGGAATCTGCCTGGCTAGAGGGACCCCAGGGCACTGGACAGAGTAGAAACAGCATAGGGCAAGTTATTTAAAATTAGTCACTGCAGTCTGGCAAATTTTTGGCAGGCAGCCACACCCAACAGCCATTCATAAATGCCAGGTGGCTCCATCTTGCCAGTGAGATAATTTGGCAGAGATTTTGTAATAATGCAATTCAAAAGTGAAAATCATCTGCCCTTTCCAAACAGAACTGTCTCAAATACTTGATTAGATTTCAATCTACAATAGATACTTTTCTGTTCACATTAACTGACTGCAAAATAAGGCATTTTTGTCCTAGACTGTCTGGCTGATCTTGCCTCATAATGACTTTGTGGTATTTCTGGATGTTACCTCTGCTCAGGTGTATTATGGAAACTGGTGGGATATTCTGTAAGTGGGAATTATATTTTGGCAAATAGGAACTTCAGATTTATTAAAACTCTCGTGCACTGTAGTGTACATCTGTCTGCAGCTTCTTGACACGTGGTATCTCATCTTCATCAGGAAGACTAACAAGGAGGAAAAAAACCTAATCCTGGGTGCTGAATGTGAGCAGAGGCAACTGAGGGGTTCTTACCATATTTGTATTTGTTCATAAAATACCTGAGCCAGTTTTAGAAATTTTATGATCATAGAAATATTTCATATTTTGAAACTGCTCTCAGATCTTATTTTGGAATGTTTTAGTGTCAAATGGTTTTGTTCCCACACTGAAGGAAACTTTTTGTTTGGGAATTTGATCTTGTTTACACCACAAAGAATTTATAAGTTTAAAAAATCAGGATCCAAGCACTTTCTAATTGACCTGACATTACCTACTTTTGTCTTTCTGGCTTGACTTATGAAGAATCTAAGGAAAATTGAATGGGAGAAGGTGAAAAATTTCAAAGGGTACAACTTTTCATCCCAGTTTAAACTGAAAAAAAAAAAACACCTCTCAAAAGATGAGAAAACAATTCTAGACAAGGATATAATGAAAAGATGCAGATTTTTTTTTAACTATAGGAAATGGTCTTGGAAGGAAACCTATCTCTGACCATTCCTGAGAGGGAAGCTCAGCAGGAACTCAGAGCTATTCAGGACACCTGGTGTGCAGGGAGGGAGAGGAGATGAGCAGGGAATAGATGTAGGCTTGGAACAGACTTTGGCTGGACACTTGTAGATTTTGTGCAGTGATCTGCTCTCCTGTGACTGATGAATTGACTGAGATGCAGTGACCTGTGCCCAGAGCCCCTTGACCCAAAATGTTACACAGTTTGTCAGACAAAACCAATTCTGATTCTTTCCTGGGGAAAAAAACCAAAATAAAACAAACAAAAAAAAACAACAAACAAAACCACAACAAAACAAAAACCAAACAAAAAACCAAACAAAAAACTCCCACCAACTTATTCAGAAAGTAGAAATTGCAATAATTCAAGCTGCTGATAAGTGAACTGTTAAGAGATGCAAAACTGACAGTGTTCAGGAGAAGACATGACAGGAATCTTTCTATATACTCCCTACTCACTCCTGTAAATTATACAAGAAGATCTCTAAAGACTTTTAAAATTACCACTATGCCTTGAGACTCCTCTAATTACCACATAACTAAAATTTCCAATTAAAAAAACAGGAAGTAAAAAAAATTTTTCAGAGAATGTGTGTACATCAGTCCTTCTCCCAGCAGACTGCTGCTGGTAAGAAGTTGGTTGTTCCTCTCCTACAGCCAACCAGAATCAGCTGTAAAGTACTAAATACCCTTTGCCAGTGCTGGTAAGGCACAGAGCTTACCCCACAGTGTCCAAACTAATGGGATTTGCCAGAGGCTTCCAACCTACTGGTGAACACGGGCACCCTGTTGCCCTCTGACTTGGTGCCTGGGCACCTCCAAGTGGGCTCCACTGCTAATGCATACACAGTATTCAGAAAAAGGGCCCCCAAAATGGCAGGGAGGAGATCCAAAGTCTCCTCCGAGGATCCCTCATGATGTCCAACTCTCACTGGAACTCCAGCCACCAAGCTTATTTCAGAGACAGTGCAAGTCACCCTTCCTATCTCCTCCTACCTTCACAGCTCACCTTCAGAAGGAAAAAGGCCCCTTGCAAGCTCTCAGGTCTGGGGTAGTTAACTTCTAGTCTTGGCCACCTTTTCACTTCCCTAAGAAGTATCCTGCATTTTTGTAAAAGTCAGCCTCCTGCTTTACCAGAGAGATCCTGAGAGGAAAGATTGCAGGGCTCACCTTCCTGCCCCTTATGCTGTGTCTCCTCCCTTTTTGGGACTCAGTCATTCACACCACATCACCTCCCTTCTTGCACTCAGATTCAGTGATGTCCCTGTGCATGCCTACATGAGGCAGTCACTCAAGTAGGTTAGAAAGAGCCTAAGTGCTATTCTTTTCTTCCTGCCTTTTCACATGCAGACATTTCAGAGCTTTAAGACAAAGCAGAGGGGAGTGAAAGGCAGATTTCCCACATTCTTTTCTTAAATCATCAGCTGACCTTCTGTGTAACCTTAGAGGAAGCCACTTCAGCTTCTTTCTCAGCTACCTGTAAAGCAGGGACAACTGAGCATCATGGATTCACTACAGGCTGAACATTATTAGGCCTATTTCTTTCCATTACAACGAACTTCTTGCAGTCCATGGTACCAAGGTATCTGAGATTTATATGGCTTGTCCCATGCTACAAGACAAAGTTTCATGGCTCAGCATCATCATCATGGTTTTCACAAATACTGTAAGGCTGAATAAAATATCTCCATGGCTGTTTTAAGGCCAGTAAGGAGCTCTCTATGCTTGTCCTCTTGCATAACAGTTTATACATTTTTTTTTCCTAGTGATTCCTCCACCAAACACACTCATCTGTGGTTTAGATGTAGCAATTTTCATCCTTTTTGACTTGCGCTTTTCAAGGAGAGGCATCAACTTCTGTCAAGCCTCCAGGCAATAAAGCTGCCTTTTTAAGCTCTCCTTTGAGATCTCTTAGAAAGAGTCCATGGAGACCAACAGTCTCCATGGTTAAATTGATCAGAGCTTCTTGTGTTGACTGCTTCAACAATTTGCATTCCCATCTCCAGAGAGCTGTCTCTTTCTGCACAGGCCCAGACAACCTTGGAGAGAGCAGCAGAACTTCTAACCAGATATGATGTTTAAGGGATGGGGGAGCTGGAGAAGGAGCACCACCAGTGTAAGTGTGCCACCCTCTGGGCAGTGATCTGATTCAACTTTTCCAGGACACTAGGATCTTGGGATAAAGATTGGCAGCCAAGTGGGGTCCAACAGTTGTGAACCCGAACAAAGAGTCAACTTAACTTTGTAAAACTGAGTCCTGCTTAGTTCTACCATAAGCTTTCTATTATTAACTCTACAGCTCACTGCTGAAAGTAGATCTGATCCTGTGACAGCAATCATTGCAGTTCATTTTCAGATATTAAGTCTATGTAATCTGCTTCTACCCCTGGACCACTGATTTCCTTTTCCCTGTACTGGTTGCAACCAGCAGAGACCTGAAGTGCAGCACCACCTAAGCCAGAAGTTGTGCTAGCAGGAAAGGCTCTCTGGGTTAGGGCCTTATTCCTGTCTAATTAAATCTTCTACTTTTCACTTATTATTTTTTTCCATTTTAAGGTTTACATTTTGCCTCAGCAGCCCTCTCTGTTTCAAAGCTAAAGGATATAGATAGTGCTGTGCAACAGAGGGTCAGTCTCTTTTAGGATACTGCACAGGGTATTTTGGACTCTCCCTTGCACTAAGCAGCAAGCATCTTAATAAAGAATGTCCAAATTGTAAACTGTCTTATACAGCAGGAGGCCACAAAACCACCCGAATGAAGTGAGCACATTGAACCTCTGGATGGGTGGCAGTCTTTACGGAAGACTCTTCCCACCTGAAAACAAACTTGCAGTCCAGCAGCATTTCTCTCTGTCCTCTCCTACCAGCTTGAAGTCTTATAATCCATAAACCTAACAGACTGATTTTAAGTTTTATTGTTTATTACCATATTCCCAGGCCAGGTCACGCTATTCCTTCTTGAGTGAAAACTCCAGGTTTTGTTATTAGATCCTCATAATGGCATCTTACTCTTGCTTCTTGGAAGCAATGTGCCTCGGTGGGCAATTTTATAAGTGATCAGATTACAATGGACTAAAATGTGATGAAAGTGCTGCATAAACCTGGTTAAAATTGAAAGACTGTCTTTCTAAAAGAGATTTGTCTAGCATTTGATAGATGGGGGAAAGAAGAAAGGAATAGAGGTCCCTACTGAAGAGAGCATTTTCAGAAACATTTGTTCTCACTGGACAGTAAATTGACTGTCAGCCTGTTTTTACAAAAGCAGAAGCTGCCTTCTCACAACTGGGCTGTGAGATTACAAATTGTGTTAAAAGAAAATTAAAATTAGAAAAAATAAGCCCTCACTACTTTCTAATAGGAAAAAAGTTGCCTGCCCAAATTTAATCTGTTTTGTCTCTAAGTGCTGTGAGATGAAATACTCTTTTCTGTGATGTGGCCACAGCATCATATACCAGGCTCATTCAATGTGCAGAATAACTGATATTTAAACATTCACTCAACCTTTCTATATACATTCTCTCACAGGATGGTTAGGGCATTATTTGCAGTACCACAGACTGATGTTTTATCAGCTGTGAAATTATTCATTACCTCATAGAAGTTCCTGTGATGATGTGATTTCACAACTGATCCACAACCATTACAAATTTGTCTTTCCAGTATGCCCAAGAGTTGAGAACAAGGATGCTCTGCAGAAGGAAAGCTGAAGCACTGGGATATTTGCATCCAGTTGTCCTTCAAGTAGTTTCTAAAGTGTTTAAGATTTTATGTCATCATGTGGCAGAGAACCAAGAACAGTTTTCATATAAACAACTCCTGCAGAATAACATTTCAGCACTGTAGAGGAAATAGAGACCCCACCTAGACATTCTTGAGATGATCTTAGAGACAAACCATTAAGTAGCCATTACTAGAGACTTTACATCTATCAGTGACTCACTTAAGGGTGTACAGGCAATGCTATTCCCTACAGTGTAATTAGGTGTAATGTACAGTGTAATGTATTTCCCTACAGTAAGTTTCATTGTACAGAACTGTATTTTTCCTTTTGCATGAGTAAAGCAAAGCTGATGATTTCACACCTGCTATAGACTCAAGTATCAACCATATCCCCTATCTCTTTACTCCGCCTATCTGCCCTGTATCACCGAACCTTCTCCCTCTGCCCCTAGCCACAGTCACTGTCATCTCTTTCTGAAGGCTCAGATTTCCAGCCCCTACCAGCTCTTCTAAACATTTTTTCCAGCCCTTCTAAACATTTTTTCCAGCCCTTCTACTATTTCTTCTGCAATCCAGTGTGACTCTGCTTACCATGCAGGCACACTGAAGGGCAGCACCATGAGAGAAAGAACAAGTGTGTAAGTTCAGCAGCTGTAACCAACAGAAAGCCAGAGACTTTTAACAGAAAGAGTTAGATTCTGAAGTAAACTGCAGTGTTAGCAGCTCTGCCTTCAATGGGTGCACTGGTGGCTGCCACAAATGTGCCTTTTCATTTTAACAAAAAGATGACAATTCTCTCATTGTTACTAAGCATTTGTCTCAGTTGGACCTCATGACAATGGGTTCCTCCACGTAGCAGCAATAGTGCCATAAGGTCTGGTGTTTTGCCTGTGCAGTTACAATAGCTAAAAGTGCAGAGAAAAAGACTGTGCTAGCAAAGAAGTTACTTTAAACTGTGTCTCCACCAAGAAAGCTTGAAAAGTTCCCTACAAGCCTTTCTGGCACAGATGCATACTCTTGATACCCTATAGAGACAATCTTGGATTATGGGGTGGTGTTTTGGAAGCAGCAGGGAGCCACAGAAATGGCTCCTGTGGGAACCTGCTGGAAGCTCACCTGATTCCAGTCCTGGTACAGCCTCTGCCCAAGGCTGAGCAGATATGGGAAGCTGGATGTGGCTCTGTGAGGCATATTCAAGAAGCAAAAAACAAAACTGAAAAAAAAATAATTAAAAACATTCAGACCAGTGAAGAGGAGGTGAGAGCAATGCCAGAGCAAAGACACCAAGGTCTGTGAGGAGGGAAGGGGAGAGAGTGTGATTCCTCCACAGCTCATGGCGAGATGGCAGCTGTGCCCCTGCAGCCCCGTGGAGGAGCAGAGTAGAGCAGGCCCTGAAGGAGCATGACATGAGCAGATGTGGAGCTGCTGCTGGGGAGTGTCACAGGTGGGCAGACATGGAGCTGCAGCCCTGTGTGGAATCACAGAGAGGGTCAGATGTGGATCTGCAGCCGTGTAGGACCCCGTGGCAGAGGAGGTGACTGCTCCCGCAGCAGCCGTGACTCTGTGTGCAGCCCGGGCTGGAGCAGTCTGTGCCTGAGGGACTGCACCTGTGGGAGGGACTCATGTCCCAGGGGTTCCTGAAGGACTCTCCCCCATGAGAGGGATCCTGCGCTTGAGCAGGGGAAAAATGTGAGGAGTCCTCCCCCTGAGGAGGAAGGAGTGGCAGAAACATCGTGTGGGGAACTGACCCTAAACCCCCCCTGCCCTTCCCTGTGCCCTGAGGGGGAGGGAGCGGTGAAGCGATCCGGGCCTGGGGAGAAGGGAGGGGTGAGGGAAGGTGTTAAGATATGGTCATGTTTTCTCTTTTTCCTGATAAATTAAATTAGGTTTTCTCCTCTTCCCAAGTTGAATCAGTCTGGTTTTGCCCATTACCACAGCTGGGGAGTGAAAACCTCCCTGTCCTTGTATTGATTAATGAGTCTTTAGGTGGACTTTCTCCTCCTTGTCCCCGAGTGGAGATGTGGGGTGAGCAGGCAGAGGCCCGGTTGGTACTGGCTGGAACTAAACAGAGCTCAGAAACCTCTCTACGAGCCTTTCTGGCACAGATCACAGCCTTAAGACACTACAGAGACTGACACCAGGCAGCACAGGGTTTCCTCATATGCAGTCTCAGAATAATAAATGCCAGAATAATCCTGAGAAGTGATTCAGGGTCATGTTTGCCCTCTGCTTTTGAGGAAGAACAAACAGCATGGAACAGACACACAACACAAGCAGGGTTTGAATAGCCTGCATACTTCTTAACAGTAGTGATGAAATTTAATCTATTAGAAAATAGGGATCTTTCCCAGGTTAAAGCAGGGTCAGGAAGATCTGCCCTAACTTTTTAACACTGTATGTCAAAGAGAAATGGATGAACCAAAAAGGCTGAACCATGTCAAAAGATTATTCAGTGTCTGACACTCTGTGGTCAAAATCTAGTACTGCAGGTAACAATTCGGCTGCAGAAATCTACTGCCTCAGAAGTAACCCAGTTCAAGTGACCCCAGTCAATACAACAATGGAAATATTAAGGGATACATGATCTACCATTTCAGTATTTTATTGGCATGTGTTTTTAAGCTATAGGATAAACATAGAACTAAAACCATAGTTTTAATCGGAGTTAATTGAACCTGAATAGAAGGCACAAAATCCAAACGCTGTAATTTTTTTTTTCAGAATTAATAAATAAATTCTGTCTGATCTTAAACTACTGAGAAAAGATATTTTTCCCCACACTTTGGTGTCTTGAAAAATGCTAGTCACCCTATTGACATTTTTAGTACAATTTTTAGTACAATTCAGTAGTGGCTTGAACCTACTACTTTGGGAAATTGTAGGAAATAAATAGCAAAATGTTAATTTAATCCCTGAAACAAATTATCTACATGCAATCAGCGAAGTAATCTTGATTCAAAGTAAGCCATCAAATAAAAATAAATTAATACAACAAAGAATTACTAACAAACTTCACAAAGATATTTAAATTACTGACAGGGAAATCAAAATGTCACAGTATACTACTGTAAATAAGGCAGTGTAATCTTTTGTATCATCACACAATTAAAAAGAACATTCTAAGAAAGAATACAAATAAAGATGTTCCTGAAAGACCTCTCATTGAAGAGTATGAGACATTTAGGCTTTGTTTTGCATCCACAGACCTACACTGAATCCAGGCTGGTGCTGAAGCCCACCCAGAAGTGACAAGGTCAAGAAGATAATTTTCTGAGATTAACTACACTGCTGCAATAGATACAAGAAGTGGTGTGACTGAAATAACTCCAGCCTAGCAAGTAACCTTGGCTGGCATGGTGGGCATCAGAACTGCAGGTTTAACACTGCGGATTCAAGGACTTTTATGAACTACTGCAAGAATATAGCAACACAAAGAAACAGCCCATACCCTCTAGTGTCACATTTCAGTGTCACTGCAGAATATTTAGGTAAATTCCTATAAGATCCCTTTGCATAGCAAGGAACAAGGTTTGGCCGGAGGAGTTAAAAGTCCAGGGGAGACTTTCCAATAAAGCTGTAGGAGATGTCAGACAGGAACTCAAAAGTCAGTGATATATTTGGTTCCTTGCTACTTGAGTTTATGGACTAGAGATTGCCTTCAGAGCACTGATGGCTTGCCGTGGAGTACCAGCCATATATGCCAGAAATAATCCTGTCTCTCTTATGAAAAGTCATGTTTCTTTGCACAACAGGAAATTTTTTTGTCTCAGAAATTAGGTTGGTCATGCATGGGATTTTTGGTGATAACAAATATACCATCTTGAAAGCAAACCATTTGGAAAATATGTTGTGTTCTGAAAAAGAGACTGTGAAGCCTGCCTGTTAGAAAGCTTAGGATATTCCTTTGTTTAAACAAAAAGAAGGCTCACATTCACAGGCCCTGGGCTTCCTGGGAGACTTTATTTGCCTCATTATCTGTTGGAAGGGCAACACAGCAGGGGATAAGCAATCCAGGAGGTTTCTGGAAGGCACTGATGATCATCCTGAGACTTGGATGTTGCTCCTGTTTTCAATGGTAAGGAGGAGGATCTGGAGAACTGCAGACGAGTCAGCCTGACCTCAACCCTAGGAAAGTGAGGGTGTCAGGAGGCCTGGAAGTAACTTCCAAAGAAAAGAAGGACAAGAAAGTGATTTGGAGTAGTCAGCATGGATTTATGAAGGAGAAACCATGCTCAGCTAATCTGATAGACTTCTACAAAAAGATGACTTCCTTAGTGAATGAGAAGGGAGAAGGGAGCAGTGAATAGGTTTATCTTGACCTTAGTAAGGCCTTTGACACGATGCCTCCAATAGCATACACATTGACAGACTGATTAAGTACAAACTTGGTAAGTAGACAGTGAGGCAAGTTGAAAACTGGATGAACTCCTAGCTTTGAAGGGTTGGGATAGGCAGTAGCAAGTTCAGCTGGACACATCCCAGGGATCCAGTTCTGTAACTTCTTCATATTGTAAGATAGAGTGAAACCTCAACAAATTTGCAGATGATACAAATGTGGAAAGAGCAGCTCTGCATTAGGAACAGTGTTGCCAGCAGGACCAAGGGGGTGACCATTTTCCTCTGCTCAGCCCTGGTGAGACACATCCCAAGTACTGGGACTTAGGTTTTGGCTCCCTTGCACAAGAGTCTGGGGAAGGGCCATAAAGATGATTCAGGGGCGAAGAGATCTGACACGTGGAGAGAGAGCAGGGCCTGATCAGCCTGAGGAACAGAAAACTCAGGCAGAAATAAGAAAATAAGAAATGCCACAGCTACCAGTTGTGGTAAGTGCTGTGTATCCTCAAGCTCTGGCTGATAAAACTCTTTTACTATATATTCTATGATGAGCTGATATAACAAAAAGCATTTACAACAAAAGCTCTGCAAACATTTTAGAAAAATTTCAGCTGTCTTCTTAGGGGTATCTGTCATAATTTTTTGTGTGTGAAGTCAGGTTCTTACCCTTAGAAATCTCTACAAGTAGGTTAATGATATTTTTTTGAAAAGAGGGGCTTTAAGTCTGTTTCTTAGGAACAAGAAGGAGTGTTGTAAAAAACATAACTTAAAATGTCACTAGGTAGGATTGGTTAGAGTTTTTCTGTGAAAACCTCTTCAGTAAATCAAAAACATTCATGAAATTGTCTGCTTGCCTCTGAACAGGCAGGAGCCAATGCTTATCTATTTTTGAACAGGGGAAATCTAATCAAGTAAAATGCAAACAAAATTCATTTATCAGCCAAAGCAAGACAAATATTTTTTAAAACTTTCTTCTCACAACTTTTGTGTCAGATGTCTCAGAGGGCAAAAACCTGATATTAGGCATCCTGTCTTAAGAACACCTTTTTTCCCAGGATATAACATCATGTTGACTGCTGGGTCTCCAGCGCAGGGGCTAATAAAGGCCTCTGTCTCATAGTTTGGGGGTGTATAATTTTGAACAGAAAATTCTATAGACTGAGGAAAGAAATGAAATCTATAGATGTGTATGTAGACACCTTTCTGTACTCTTACCAAAGCAGTTGGATTACAGGCCAGCAAAAAGTGAGATGATGAAAAAAATATCACTTTGTAGCATGTCCTGTTCCCACATACTTACATGTTAAAATCAGGCATACATGCCTTCACACATGTATATATATATCTTTATATGTATTATATGCCATGTATCTGACAGTACAAAGACAACCTTTCTCTGTATTGAGAGTGGAAATGCACTCAGCAAACCAGGCTACAGCTCTTCCAACAACTGTATGAAAAAATTATGACTGGAGATACTTTCCAACCTTTAGTTACCAGCTTCCATGTCAAGAAAATCAAATCTGCTGAAGTCTGACGTGGTATCGTGGGAATATGTTTGGAGGATACTGTTTCACCAGGAGTTTTTTTCATCTTGAGCTGACATTTCTCACTATTCATACCCATCAGTGTCAAAAACTATATCAGGTTTTACAGCAAAGTTTCTGCGCTTGCCTTAAAGGGTGTCAGTCAGGCTGTGCTCCCTGCAGTTAGAAGGACTGGTGGGGCAGCAGGATTCCCAGCTGTGCTGAAATGCAGTCTGTGCAAACCCTCCTGCCAGACAGCTCAGCATCCTGACAGCAGCTCTGCTCAGAGGGCACAGCTGATGCTCTCCCTCCCTGGAACCGTGATAACTTTTCACTGGAAGTAGGAGTTGGTGATACTATGGTGTAGTGGTTTTGCTTGAGTTCATCGAAAGGTGTTTAATAGCAAGCACAGAGTTGAATGTGTCATCTGCCTAATTTTGTGTGCATTGAGTAGAAGAAGGGGAAGCTGAGCATTTGAGCTACTTTCAACATGTGTCTCCTTTTGATTTCTTGGGGGGGAGGTTGTATGGCTCCATCACCTCGTTTCATCTCAACACCTTGCTTTGAATTCTATCCTTCTGAAGATAGCTTCTGAAAACAGGAGACATAATGGTAAAATTAATATCTTCAACAGTTTCTACATTGAGTCCTACAAATAGGAGAGCATCCTTGTTTTACAACAAAAGGGATAAAAAGGATTTCCAGACATTTCTCTTCTACATTCTGCTCTTAAGGTCCTATCTAGTTAATTTCTGCTTGCACACTGTCAGATGCTTCACCTTTTTATTAGCATCTTTTCTAAGTATATAATTATACACCCCAACCTGATACTGAAAACACAATGTAAGTCCCAAAAGGGCAAGGTGTTTTAAGCTTTCACCTTTAAGCAGGAGTAATTGCAATTATGACCAATTCCAAGAGCCAAATTTTAGTGCTGGTGGCACTAAACCCCAAAACCCTGAACAACTACCTACAAAGTTCAAGTTGATTTCCAGATCATGCAAAATAACAACTAACTCCAACCTGAGGGTTTTTTTAATAACAAAACTAAGTTTCATTACCCATAAGTAAGACTCACCTTTGACCATTGGGGTGTCTGAAGTTGCTTAAATGAGATCCCAAAACAGAGATGTGCTTCCAAAATTGCTCCAGACAGAAACTTAGTTTTCATGTCCATGCATGAAATTTCCAGTGAGCTGTGTACTGTAGCCTTCCACTCACCACAAACACCTAAGACAGTTGGATATTTCCAAGACCTTTCCTCAGTACAGAGAACTGTAAAGTATATAATGCCTCTACCACGACTAATCAGAGGAAATAAGCAACTTTCACTCTATAGTTAGAAAGTAGACTAAGTTCAAATAAATGAGCAAAAGGGAGCAATTAAGATGATGAACAAGCAAGATTAGTCTTCATAGATGCTACCCATCATTATATAAAAGAAAATGAAATTTCAATATTTTTCATTGGAAAAAAATTATCTGAGGGAAAAAAAAATGAAAGAGAAAGATCCTATTATTATTTTGGAGAACTTAGGGCAGAGGTGCCCTTTTTGCCCCTTTACCTTCTTCAGGAATAAAAAAAAAAGGAATTATACCCAAGAGGAAGGAATGTGTCAAACTATACTCAACCCAAGGCTTCTGATGTGTAAATCTACTCAAACTCAGCTAAAACACAAATTTCAACACAGCTTCTTCCACAAGTCATATGCAAATTGGGGATTAACCACAGTGTATATCTTAGCTGTCCAAAATCCAAGCACTGTCTTCAAGCACTATTATTGTGCAGGTTCCTCAGTATCTCCAGCATTTGCAGTGGGAGTGTTGAACTCTATCATTCAAAGAAACCAAGATCTTGGTTGCAAGCTTGAGGCTTCCACGGATGTCTTGCATACATAAAAAGACATATGCAGTGTGGCTGGAAGAGGAAATTCAGTAGGTTTTCTTTCATCTTATTTTTGTGATTCCATCATGAGAGGAGCAAGTTTTCATGCAAGAAGAATTATGTGGTTCGAGTTCTCTCTTCCATCTTTATTCATACTATTTGTAGTACACTTATCTCTACTCCTTCATAATGCTACAGATTTACAGTGCCAACAAAAGTAATGAATGACCCAAATCCACCTTTAAATCCCAGGAAACTTGAATAGCCTGTATCCACTGAAATAACACTGTTATTGCAACAGCTTTGAGTAATAAACTCCTAACTGAACTGACAGAAGTCTGGTCTTCATTGAATACCTCCTCTAATCATCTCAATACAGAACAAGCTGTTTACTTTAATGTTTATACTCTTGAAACACAACAGGACTTCATTGTTGGAATTACTGCATAAATATGGAGCTGAGAAGTAGTCACTGGTGAACATTATTCATGGATGTAGAGGTCTTAAATGATTCAGACTCTGATTCACTCACACCCTCAATAATTATCACCACAAAAGAGAACACATTTTAAGGAACAGGATGTGACATTAATGTTCTGAAGAATTTGTAAAACAAAACCTCTACAGATCTTTTTTTTCCAGCTGACTATGAATTGTTACTGACTTCTAATAGCTCAATCAGGAGTCTTTAATTTTTAAACAACCATGGTACATAGATTTTTTTTCATGGTAAAACCATAAGAGAATTGTTATGTAACTGGAAACTTTTAGAATTAATTTAGGACAGTTTAGACCCATTAATGCTGCACTTCCATTTTTATGAGAAGATATGGGATTTAAGGCACTGAATGATTTTTTTAGAAGTATGAGGAACTCTGTTAACATCTGTAGAAGTTTTCGCTCAAGATTGAGCCAAAGCCTTTGGGAGATTTATTGCAAAATTCTTTGGGACATCTCTTTAATAATTAGGAGTATGTTCTTCCATCTGTCCTTGATTGTAATCAGCCCTATGAGAGCAATGTAAAATATCTTGCAAAACTCCATCATATGCATCTTAGAGAGTAGCACTCTTGAGATTTGCCTTAGGTAACTGATAAATGATTCTGTCCTCAGGCATGGCAAAGATGGTCTACAAAGATAAGCTCAAGAGCTCTTTGGACATCTTAGATATCTGAACAAACATTGTGGGCTTAGATATCTGAACAAACATTGTGGGTTGCCTCCTTGCCTAAGAATCCCTGACTTCATTAAAGGAGTGTACCATGTGGCATGATGTTTCCTTTGTTATGTGGTGGTTTTCTACCTTTGGTTGTCAGTCAAGCAATCAAGAGTGTTTACAATATCAGGTGATGTAAATCAACTACAGAGCAAAAGGAAATTTAAGAGAATTGTTTGCATGAGCTATTTGATTAATATTTCTGAATAACAAATATGGTGGTGCAGATGAAAATCAGATGACAAACTATTTGTGGCTGGAGAATGAGGCTAAATTTTGATAAAAACTATCAAGTAATATTTATTGAGGTTTAACTTTGGTATTCATTTGAACTTTTGAATGCCTACAAAAATCTGAAGTAGTTTTCTCTATCTGCTTGAGGTGTCCACATCTAATGGAGTGATGCTGTAATTAAAGTTTGCTACATTACTGTAAGAGTTTAATCTAAATTACATAGAAACTATCTAGCAATTTTTGGTATTTTCTTGGATCACCTGGAAAACAAGAATTTTATTTACATCTTGTAAAATGCTTTGAACAGCATTCAAACAGGACTAGATGACCTCCAATCATCCTTTCCAACCTGTATGATACTTTGATTCTAATTCCAGACAAATCCTGAGGTATGCAATAGTGTGGATCAGCATTTTAATAGAAACCTTATCTGTTCTTCCCTGCATTTAATAATGTTCTACCTGATTTGCACAGGTTGTATAATCACAGAAAATAGGGCTAAAAGAAGAAGGTTCATGTAGGCTGTCTCCCTTGTCTGGGACCATCCAGTCTGTGATAATTATTTCATTATGAGGCTGGCATCTGTGATAATTCAATAATGCAAGTCCTGTTAGTGCCATAGGACTCCAAATGGGCAATTAAAGAGAAAGTTCATTCCATGTAGAAAATACATCCACTTAATTTCATAAGTTTGGCAGTATATGTCTTGATTGTGAAAAGTTCAGCGTGATACAAAATTCATTTATTCACTAAAGATTATTCCCTAGGAACTGTCTTATCACCATTGAAGAGCAATAATGCTAAAGCTATTTTCACTGAGTTCACTGAGATTTCTAATGATTGAAAATATGTTTGTTTTGATTTGGGTTGGGTTTTTGCCTTTTTTTTTTCTTTTCTTTCTTTTTTTTTGAGAGAGAGAATAGTCAAAACAGAAAATATATGTCATGACAAACAGTGAGGCAAGACAGAATATGTAAGTGCAAGAGAGAGGGAAGAAAATAGTTGCAATGGTCCAGGGGAGAACAGTGGAAAGGGAAAACAAGTAATAATGTAATAAACAAGTAAAAATGAGACTGAGATTAAAAAGGGTTGTGAAACACTTAGATAGATGTAAAAAATAACATGATAAATCTTTGGCAAGGCATCCAGTCATTCCAGCATGCCTAATCATTAGATTAAAAAAAAAATCTTAAATTGTCTTGTACAGACATGATTTCTACAATTAAGATCTTTCAGTAAAAAGAAAATAAAAATCTAGGGTTTTGGTTTCTGCTCCAAGGTTGGGAGGGTTCTTTAGGTTCTCACACCTGGATCTCACTGGAACGATGGATCCTTCCTGAGTGCATCTGTATGCTTTAACATTGTGTTCAGGTGCAGTCAGATGTCATCTGTCATCCTGCTACCTGTCAAGGCAGACAACACACTGGAAGATGTGATAAACTCTAAAATTACAGAATTAACAGTATTGCTCAACTTCAGTTCTTCACCAAAAACATACACTATCCCTTTCTCCCATTTTAGCTCCCTATTACTTATCCAAGGACTCTTTGTTTCATATGAAGAACACAAATATATGGAATTTCAGAGCTATTCTAAATAGCCATTATGCTTCTAAACTTCTTGGTCTCATCACATTTTGACAATAAAATAGCTACATTCTGTAGACACTTTTCCAAGGACTAGAGAAAGAATAAACATTCAGAGAACATGGGAGACTTCTCTGAAAATCCTGTCAACTTGTTCATGGATATTTTTAAATTAAGTTCAGATTCATTGTTTTGAAAACCCCAAAGTTTTTTGTTTGCACAGAACCGTTGCCTTTATGAACATTTCTATTTTAAACAAAACTGCAATGTATCAATAGCCATATGGTTTGACAGATTCCTAACAAGAAGTTACATATTCTGTATTTTTAACCAAAATTCACAGTCTGAGGATATCCAGAACACATGCACATCTGGAAAGTTTCTTGAACCAGAATCGCAGACCTGAGTGTTATCTAAAGTTAGACTGTCACATTATATTCACTAAACTGATCTTGTAATCTCTCTCTTCCTATCTTGAGGTAGTCAAAATGTACTTCCAAATGGAATTTACATCAAATACTACAATTCAGGTTTTTTGTTTGGTTTGGTTCATTGTTGGTTTTTGTTGTGTTTTTTTTTTTTAACAATACCAGAAATTTTCACTAAGAAAATAATGTAAACATTTTGACTGTGAAGAATCTTCAGACTAAAATATTGATTCTTAAGAGAGTTAGTTGCCCATCCCTTTAGAGGTCATGGAAGAATCTTGGACTTGTACTATTTGCTCAGTTAATGTAAATTGGAGTATTTTATTCTATTTGTTTGAAATCAGACTTGTCAAGGTGAGATGTGTCACAAAGTGGTAGAAAAGGAGGTCAGAGGATAAGAAGAAAGAAATTGAGCTGACCAAAACACTAATACAAGTTCTTCTATAAAAGGTATATTTAAACTACACCTCATAATGATGCAACAACCTTTTCTGTTGGTACTGAACATCCGGTCATCTCATTTTATCAGCACAATAGCAGCATATAGTAACTTCCCCTGTTTTTTACATCTTTCTTGTACTTAGCAAATCTGAAGGCTTCTTTTCTCTTCCCACAGCTGCCCAGGACCACTGGTCACACCGGCAGGTTGTTCTGCCTCTCTAAGCAGGTACAAAACTTGGGCTTTCAAGGTTTCTTCCACCAGCTTCTTCAGCTGACAGTCTTTCAGCTACGATTCAGCTTCCAGCAAATAAACTCAGATATGTCTGGAACCTACCTCCTGATTTATACTATCTGCTGTGGCTTTTTTAAAAAAAAAATAATTAGAAATGACAGAATCTGAGGTAAAGTTTTCAGAAGGGAGCTGTACGGCGGGACAGCTGATGATACCACTGTTACTCTCCTTGTGACAGTTTGTGACTCGCTCAGCCTTAGATCATTTTCTTCCACAAAGCTGCACCTAACAATTACTTTTGGTGTCTGTTGCAGAGCTGTCAGCCCCGCATCAGCTGTCAGGAGGCGAATTTCACTCCGTCTGTGCCTTATCTCCATGGCCGTGACTGAGAGGCATCCTGCAGTGTGTGCATCTGACTGCTCCGGCGTGCTGCCAGCCCACTTCTTCCCCCAGATCAGGCTTGCACCCTGAGGGGTTTAACCTGTGCTCCTTCCCAGGACTGCCAGAAAGTGGGAAAACACAGGTTTCAGTCAGGGGCAGAAGCATGGAGAAGGACGAAACCTCACAAGCTGCTAACCAAAGATGTTCTACCACTCCTAGACCCTTTGGTAGCAGCACCCCTCTTCTTTCCTATAGGATTTCTTCCCAGGATGAAACCCACTTTCTACTACAGCTGCTCATATCAGCAGCAGTCTGCAATGGCAATGCTTGCCCCAAAAGCAACTTTGCCTTCTGGGCACATAGAGCAGAGGGATGTGGGTGCTGGTTCAGCTTGGCGTGTATCAATGAACTGAAAGGATGTACCTGCAAGGAGGGAAGCCCCAGACGTCTGAAGCACACAGAGTCCCAAAACTTTAGAGGAGAAAAAGCCATTTGATTCATTACATATTTCTTTTCAAGACTGGCCCTTCCTGCTCTGAATCCCTGCAGTGTTGGGTTGGTCTCTTCTGCTTTTGTTCCCCTTTTGCTCTGCCACCTAAGGAACTCACGCTGCAGGCACAGCAATGTCCAAGTGCTTCAGATCCACAGCTCAGGCTGCAGAAAGGATTCAGTGGAAACTCTGCTCCCCACTGAAGGACACCACCTGGAGATACACAGCACTGGCTGCATGGGCCACATTGACACCCCAGGGGACAGGAAGCCTCCTCCCAGGCAGTGCAGCTGCACTCCTGCACCCCAAGGAGCACATTCAGCCCCTGTGGGAGCTGCCACGCATCCAGCCAGAGGTGCACAGTGCTCATCATTGTTCCTCTCTCACCCTGGCAAACTGGTGCTGGAAGGTCTAAGCCATCCCTTCCTCTCTGCCTTATTTTGAAGCTGTGAATCACAGTGACATGACAGAATGCATCTTTTGGAAATCATTAAAAAAAAAATAAAATCATACAGTGTTAAATATGCAATAATAACATGATGAAGAGGGTACTCCAAATAAATAAATGTTAACAGTGGAGTTATATATTTCCCAGTGACCATTTGTGATACAGTCCAGTTCCTTGGAACTAAACAAACTACTTTGGTCTTCGAGATTAAACAACTTACTTTAGAGAAGACTTTTCTTACTTTACAGAAAATATCTATGGACTGTTTGCACAGCACTTTTTTGCACATAAAGTCTTCAGTATCAAGTCCAGTTACATGTATAAAAAATAGGTTTATTATCTTCTCATGCAGATGACAGACCAAAGTGGACCTACTTATCCATGCTTCCTGCATGACTGGAGTGACTCCTGCCTGTCTCTGACTCCTGACTTTCTCAAGAAATGGGTGTTGCTTGCTACGTTTCACAATCAAGTTTCATTTGGTAGCTACCCAGCCACAATGTCAGATATTTAAAAAAAAAAAAAAAAAAAGCCATAAAAAATGACATAATGATGATGCCAGCTTCTTCTCTTTTGTTTACATCTACTAGAAGCCAAGGCACAAAACATAGTATTTCCTTTTCTTTTTACATCTAAATTTACATGTATATGCATGCACAGATACAAACAGTGCAATTTCATTAAAGATTTTAAAATACCAGATGTCTGCAAGTTGATCATTAAATACTTTAAAAAACAACAACAACAACAGAACCAGTAAAAGAGTAGATTTGTATTCCACAGGAGAGATGAATTAAAAGACCTTCTCTAACAGAAGGTCTATTTCTATTCCCTTAATGCTTTCTGCCTTATTCTAAACTAACCTTGGAATTATTTTTTTCTGAAAGCTCTGTTGTGCTAAGAAAAGTAGTAATTCTGTATTTCCAGATGTAATTTTGGTGCAGTTATTTTTGTAGCTCTTTGAAATCACAGGAGAGGGCCTTTTTTCAGTATTCAGTTATGTTTGCTCATGATTTCCTAAGAAAATAATGATAGCAAGAATAAAAATCATACCATTGTTAAATGTTTGCATTGTTTGGATTACTTTATATGGTTGAACTCAGAATCCAAAGTTGGGAAAAAATATTGAGGAAAGCAAAATGATTTCTCTTAGTTTCTTTTTCTGGTGTGTGTGAGTGGGTGGGCAAATTGTCTCTCACTCTTCCTTACATCACATCTTTCCTTCTCCTTTAAATGCAGTGAGAAAAACATTTTAAAAACTGATGGAAGGGGCAACATCAAATTATATTTTTTTCAGAGTTAAACAAGACTCACTTTTGTCCTCAGATAACAAAATCTGCAGTGCAGTAGGGATGCAGACAGCTCACAGGACAAGAAGGGGACAAGCCAGGCCTAGGTGTGATGTAAAACAGGAAGGCTTTGGCACCATGGGTCACAATGCCTTGTGGAGACAGGACTACCATGCAGGATCAGAGCCAGATAAAAGGCCCAGACTTCCCAGCTGTGGTACTCAGACTCTCATACAAGAGGATGAAAAGCAGAAAAGTCACACCAGCACCCTAGTGGGGTAGCAGAGTAACCCAAAGCTGCTGAGAAATCCATATTTGAGCTGCAAGTGAAGTACTGATTATTTTCACCATAGGTGAAAAAATACTTCAAATTATTGTTAGGGATTTATTCTCCCACTAATCTGTGAATATGTGTGGAGGCAAAACACAGTGATCAGAGTGTCTGAGTGCAGCTAGTGATGCTTTTTAGACAGTCAAATGTAAAGCTGTGCATCCTACAACACAAAGCACAGGCTAAACTCAGAGGCCTGGACTACAGAAAACAGATCCTGAAGAAAGATGACTGGAGGTACCATGTTGACAGGAACTCAGTTCAGTGATAGAGAAAATACCACATTTTGATATATGTGGGGGAAATGAAGGAGCACAAGACCTGTTTTCTGCAGGCATGGAGTTGTTTTCAGATTCCAGGTGGAGCAGGGCAGAGGCACAAGATTCATTGAAAGCTGTGGGTCTGCCTCTTCTCCCAAGTAACAAGTGACAGAACAAGAGGAAATGTCCTCAAGTTGTGCCAGGAAAGGGGGTTAAATTGTATTTAAGGAAAAAATTCCTCAATTTTGGCATGCAAGTAGGGCATGCAGGTAGGGCACAGCCACCTTCTTGGCTTCAGAGGCTACCGTAAGTAGTGGTCATAACCAGTGGTCATCACCCTCCCAGAAGAGTTATGGTTTCCACTCAGATGAAAGCTGCTGCCAGGAGGAATGTGGTGACCCAGACTGAGGTCTCACACAGTCATGCAGGTGTCAAGGTCTCCAGCTGCAGTAAGTCCTTGAGCCTGTTGTTGCTGTTCATACCAGAGGGTGATGGAGAGACTTTGTGAGGTTCAGCCAGGTGAATGATCTTCTCAGTTTGGTTGCAGAGCTTAAAGAGGAAGTAAAAAAGGCTAAAGAGGATCAGGGAGTGTGAAAGGGAGAGCCACACCCTCACATCCCTGAGGCAATGGCAGGAGTTGGGGACTCCACAGGGAACAGAGGTTCCCTTACCTTTCTGCCACCAGGACATGATGAGCCAGGTGGCTGAACCACAAGAAACAAAAAAGAAACAAAAAAGGTATGCAGCATTAGTGGAGCCGAATTGCATATAGATAGATGGGGGAAAAATCATGTCACTTTATCAGACATCAGAGACAATGAGACACTTTGGACCCTCATTACCCACAAAAAAAGACTGAATGCCATCCCTGACCCCCAGACATCAGCACCAACAACATATATGATTCTTTAAGGTCTCTGGACTGTCATGAACATGTGCAACACTGTGAGGCTCCACCAGAAAGACACAGGGGTTATCACAAAAAGAAAGTATGGGTACTTTTAGAGAGGGACTCTCTGCTAAAGGGCACTGAGACACCTATCTACTGACCTGACAAAGAATCACATGAAATTTGCTTCCTCCCAGGTGCAAAAATTCATGACACTGCTGAAAGTGTGCCACAACTTGTGAAGAGCACTGACTACTACCCACTATTCCTCTTTCATGTGGGTATGAATCATACTGGGAGAAGGAACTTGAGTAAAATCAAGGCAGGCCCTAAAGCTCTGGAGGCACAAGTGAAAAACACTGGGGACCAGGTTATCTTTTCTTTTATCTTACCAGCTACAGAGATGGGGGCAGTGAGGTATAGAAGAACAATTAATATTAATTTCTGGCTATGTAATTGATGGCATCGCAAAGGTTTTGGCTTCTATAACAATGGGACATTCTATGATGACTGTAACCTGGTAGGTTGGGATGGAATCAACTTGTCTCATAGAGGCAAGAGAATCTCTGGGGCAAGGCTGGTCAACTTAGTCAAGAGGGCTTTAAACTGAATTTAGCAGGGGGTAGGATTAAACATGACAGTGTGCCTGTGATTGAGGCATGCTTTAAACTGAAGGATGTGGAAGGCGGGATCCAAAATGGCAATGATCACTCCACCATCACCACTACAATCTATCTGGGATTAAACCAGACCAACCAGAGTAGCGAAAAATGTGCCTCAGTTGCGTCCTTAAATGAGGAGCAAAAGGTCAGACTCCTAAAGTAAATGCAGCATAATACATCATCTGAGCGAGGCATCAACTTTGCTAAGTTTTTCATTACTTACTAAAGGAGATAAGAAAAGGAGGGTGGCATCATAGCAGGGACAACAATTCGTTCAGGTTCCAGGAGTGACTTGCATTTGGGTACTGCCATTAATTTTTTTGCCTCAATTAAGAGCAAGCCGAGTCCCTGGAGTGGTCTGGTTACTCTGAGGCATTAAATCAAGACTAGGTGTTTTTCTTCAAAATGCCAACCAGTCTCATTGCGAGTGAGCACAGAAACTGGTGGATAAAATTCTGGGCTGGATGTAGAAATTGATCTCAAAGATCCCCTGGTGCTCCTGATCCCTCCTTCCTGCCTCTGGAGTAAGGGTCCAGTACTTTCCCAGAATAGAAATAGCAGGACTTCCTCCCAGCAGCTTACAGAGGTCAGGACTTGTCCTTTCCTCCATGTGAAGAGATGGGTGTAAGGCTCAGCACCAGTCACTGAAAGACCTTTGTAGGCAGGGAAGAGACAAGTCTGAAGGAAGCAGGGATGGGAACATTGCTGCTTTGTAACCTCACAGCCCCCTTCCCACCAGAGGCACGGAAGAGGACAGGGCCAAAGGTGCTGCCAAAGGACTGGAATAGAAAAATGCCACTCAAAAACTCTAATCTGTGCTTTTCAGGTAGGCATCATCATTCCATGTGGCTTAAATTCTTTACTATAAACGGTAAAGGAAGAGTTATGAAGAGCAGCTCAGGTATGGAATTTGTATATCTTTGCCATCAACCTGCCAAGGACCTTTGTTAATTATAATTTTGGCTGGAGTTTCAAGTTAGACTGAGAGTAGGGTTTACTCTTATCCATAATCCATTCCCTTCCTATGCCACCTTCTCACTGAACCATGGCCTGTAGAGAATGACTACATAAATGTTCAATACCAAATGGAAAGAATGAGGCTACAACTTTGTGTAACCATCAAGAATACTTTGCAATTCCTGTGTAGCTTTAAAATGACAGGGAAAAAAAAGAATGCAAGATAATAACTTAGCAAATCAAGTAACTATACTACAAACACCTCATAAGGCTGCCTACATAACATGCACTGGAGGAGATAATCTACAGCATATGCCAGAATTTCCTAATCTCGGGCTGGTTCCAAAATATTAGTCCTATTTATAGACTGCAAAATGAGAACAGACAAAAGTGATTGTTTAGTCTGATATTCAGTGTAAGAGAGATTTTAACATTCCCCTACATTAATTTTTGATCCAAGTCCAAGAGTCAATTTAGCTAGTCCATTAGTTTTCAACCTTTTATAATTTGCATACCCTTAAACTTTCCAGTAGGTGAAGATGCTGCGTGGGGATTTCAGGCCCACTGACAGTCAACTTGCATTTCTTAGGTACCTTTCTTAGATCCCTTCAGATTGACCCCTGGTGTTCACTGTCCACCAGGTGTTCTGAAACACTTAAAAAAACCACATATACTTTTCAAAAAGCATCCGGTCTTAATTTTAAATAAGTGAAAATTATTGAGGAAGAAAAAGCCCCCTTCAGTGCTGAGTAATAAACACCTTCATGCATAAAACTCACTGTTTCTCACCTGAATTTCTCTGGTTGCAGCTTCCCAGCAATATATGCCATGTCTCTTTGCCACTTAGGCTGCAAAGCCCTCCATTACTGTGCTCCTCTCCCAATGTGGACTCTCAGAGAATGATCATATTGCCCATTCACCTTCCCTTTGATAAGTTAAATGGATTAAGCTTCCCCCAGCCACACTACAGGGCACATTTCCCCCCCCCCACACACACACCCCATTAATCATTCCCCATTATCATGTAAACAAAACCAAAAGGTATTAAGTACATTCTTTGTATTTCTCTGTTCATACTTATGTTACTGCCTGCTTTAAAAGACAATTTTATCTAAGTAAGTTATAGATCATTAAGCTGAAAAAAAGTTTGCCCGTTACTGCTGTTTTACCATCTTGCCCCATCTTGTCTCATTAGCAGGAACTGATTGAGCATGAAGGTGTTCTCTGGCTGTCAGTAGATAAAGTAGGTGCTCTTGGCTTTCATCTGTTCTGAATTCTCCTTGTCTCATTATCTTCACAAGGTCAGACTCTTTGACACCAGGACTGCTTGCTTAGCACTCCATTCTGGTAATTACTTGCCTGGCAACCTTAACCATAAGTAGATTGCATGTATATGGCAGCAATGAAAGTATCAGCATACAGGCCAACAGCCATATATCCATATAACACAAATACCATTAGAAATGTGTTCATTCTACTGATGTAATTGTTATGCTGCTATATTATCACACTGCTGCAAGCACGGCGTACACATTAAAATGCACAGTTTATATTACAGCACTGAAACTGAAGTTGCTGTTCAGCTCTCTTTTAGGGCCAACCCCTTAGCCTTTTTTCCACAAAACTCACAAACAACTTATTTGGAAAAGGTGAATCCACACTCCTGAGTCTTCTTTTACCCCATGTTACAAAGATGTACTCAGCTCCTGAAGCTTTAAAGTCCATAGAAGAGTTTTGGGGAATTCTGAATCCTCTGCTAGTAAAAGGACTGTTCTCAAATCAGCGTGCAGTCTTCTGCAAAATAAATGCTTCCCCTTTGATATGTTTGTTGTGAGAAAGTAAAAAAAAAAAATAAAAAAAATGCAGCCTGTGATAGATGTGTTATACAGTTCTCCATTTTTTTTCATTTTACATTCACAAAATTACTTCCTCTATGACAAATCTTACCTACACCATTTATCAACAATAGTCGAATTGTACTTGAGTCACTTACTTCTGCAAAGTTGTAACAATAATATATACGTTGTTTATGTTCCAAGAAAATCCATGAAAAGGATAAAAAATGTGAATGCCTCACATTTTGGTAGAATGCCTAAACAAAAATACTTTCACATCATGGCAGTTCAGACTCATTTATGCCAGATTTAAACATGCTTCTTCTGCTAATGCAGTTCATCCTCTGGTCACCTCATTCTTCTTAATGTGTCAGCAATACTCAGATTTACAACAAAGCTTTCAAATCATCTATTCAATGTGATTTCAAAGGTGGTGGAATATCTAAATAAAAATCTGTCCATGAGGCACTGGGGGATAGGTATCACGTTGCACTTATATTGTGCAATTTATTGATGGTGATCACATTTCACAGATGGAAAAACTGATGCCCTGAGAAACTAGATGAGTTTGCACTAATCATACAGCAAGGTAAAAATAAAAATTAGACCTGATGCCTCCTGGTTTCATAATCCTATCAGTCTAGCTTGTTTTATTATGACCCCTCTAGCAACCACAGCCCCACACTCAGGTACAAATCCACATACCCATCTTTTTTTTTCAGGAAACCCTTGGTTTTCTTCTGATGGTACCCACAGCTCACAGCCCTGCCTCCAGGCCCAGACAGTTCCCCATCACCCTCCTCCCTGCTCATCACAGAAAATCTGTTTTTAGCTCTTAACTCTCTAGAGTAAGGGGGATTTTCCCCACACAGAAGTCATGTCTTGTTTCCACTCAGTTCAAAAGCCAGTTAAAGGGCAGCTGAGACATCTTTCCAAATTATCCCACAGAAATCCATGTTTCCTCCCTTGTGGCCCTTTAGCTTTACCAACACTCTCTAAATGAGGCTCTGTGTTATATATCAGCCTAGAGGAGCTGAGTCTTTTGATTCTCAATATGCAGGTTGTAGCTTTCTGTTATACCTCCACCCTTCTGTCTGGAAATCTCTCCCAGCTCACTTCAGCACAATGAGGATCAGGATCAGCCTTAACACCTGAAGTCATAACACATTTTGGCAGAAAAACCTTCTTACCAGCTGAAAGGTGGCATTCACTGGAACATGGTCTATCTAGTAACCTGTGTCTTGACATCCCTGCTCTCTGGTCCACCCTTTAATGTCTTTTACTGGATGCACTGGATTTACTGGATTTTACTGGATTTACTGGATGCACTGCCAAAAGCCCCAGGACACATATCTGTGACACAGAACACTGCCTCCTGTCTTGGACTGAAAAATACCTGAGTGCCCATTACATACACATAGGGACACTAACATGTTTAAGAACATTTTTTGCCTTGTGCTGTTCTGTGCATATTTTCATATCTAAGTAGGGAGGGCCAAATTTCATCAGACAGGAGAATTTACTATTATCATCATCACTTAATTTTAAAAAGATGAAAATTGTTACAAAGGAATATTTGGGAAACAAGTGAATTGTGGCAGGGGAAAACTCCTTGTCATTCATTTTGCCAGGAAAAGCAGCCTATTGTATCCACTAAGTTTCCCTGAGTGCAGTAGACTCATTCCACTGGTTGGTTGAAGAGGAGCCAAGGAGCCAGAGCATTAGCACTGAGCTCCATGCATTCCCTCAGCCCCTCACAGTACATACATCCACTTCACAGGAGCTGATAAACAAGCAAAGGAAAGACATGTACAGCTCTGTGTTTTAGCTCCAAAGGTGGCACAGTACAGCTCACAGGGTGCAACATGTTGAGAGTCTCTTGGCAGACGAGCCACCTTCAACTCTGCTCTTTCCTGTGGATCCCGGGCATCTTTCATCCTTCAGTACCTTTGGAGACTAAGTAGTTTCAAGCCTTCCTGTTCCTAACATCCTTCAACTCAGAAGGATTTTTTAGTCCTTAACTCAGTCAGAAAGGAGTTTCAGTCTTGCTCACATCAGATTATCACCTACCTACTAGTGCCTTGGAAAGCTGGTGCCTTGGGCATGTGTTTTGGGGGGGTTTTGCCACTGGGTAAACAAAGTCAGCTAGTTACTGCTTGGCAGTGCTTTAGGCAGTCTGTTATCACAGGCCTTGCATCAGTATAGATGGCAGCCAAGCCTCAGTGTGCAGCTTTTTTCTCATTCTGAACTTTATCAAAATATATAACTTGCTGACATATGACAGCCATGAGAGGGATCAATACATCTAGGTCTTTACAGAGATTACATGGGATGGAGGACCAAAGACTGGGAGAAAAAAACAGTACGTAATCAGAAAAAAAAAAGAAGAAAAAAAAAAAAAAAGAAAAAGAAAGAAAGAAAAAAATAAGAAAAGAAAAAGAAGAAAAAAGAGAAAAAGAAGGAAAAACAAAAGAAAAAGAGAAAAAGAAAAAAGAAAGGAAAAAAGATAAGAGAAATAAAAAGAAAAAAGAAAAAGAGAAAATAGAAAAAAGAAAAAGAAAAAAAAAGAAAAAACGAAAAAGAAAGAAAAGAAAAAAAGAAAAAAAAAGAAGAAAAGAAGAAAGAAAAAAAGAAAAAAAAGAAAAAAGAAGAAAAAGAAAAAAGAAGAAGAAAAAGAAAAAAAGAAAAGAGAAATAAAAAAGAAAAAGAAAGAAAAAGAAAAAAAAAAGAAAAGAAAAAAGAAAGAAAAAAAAGAAAGAAAAAAAAAGAAAGAAAAAAAGAAAGAAAGAAAAGAAAGAAAAAAAAAGAAAAAAGAAAAAAAAAGTCCCGAGTGACTTATATTAGGATGAGGAAATTGTCAGGGATGAAAAGAGAGGAAGGCAGGGTGACAGCCAAAGGAAGATGCTGTAATAGCTGCAGTTTGGCTGAAGAGCAGCCAAATGAAGGGAAAAAAAATGGGGGGAAAAAAAGGTGGGGTAGGGGATATATTAACAGTAAATTAAGCCAGAAAATTTAAAAAATAATGGGTCAGCATCTTAGATGCTGAAACCAAGATAAGACGTTGAGATTTTAGACTGTTTGGGCTCACAAAGTGATCTTCATTTGAGAAAAAATACCAATATCCCATGAAAAGGAACCCAAGCCTCAGGTGCTTTGAGGATGACTATGGTAAGCCAATTCAAGCAGGATGGTTTACCAGTTTTCTAGGACCTCTTTCCCCAACAAAGGTGTAGGATGGGGCCTTTACATTGTACTGTGCAGCTTCTCAGACTCTACCCACTGCCTTCCTTTAAGTACAGTCAGGATTATGAAAATTCTTATCACATATAAAAGATTCAGAATCTCCATTTAAGAGTATGCTTTAAAGGAAATCCTGTCTTCTGCATCACTGAGGTTTCATATTTCTTCCACTGCAGAGCAAATAGTAGAATACTTGAACTGTGGAATCAGAATGGCTTGGGTCAGAAGGGACCTTTAAGGACCATCTAGTCCAGCCCTCCTGCCATTGACAGGGGCATCTTTTATTACATCAGGTTGCTTGAAACCACATCCAGCCTGATCTTTAACACATCAAATGGTGGGGGCACCCACAGCCTGTCTGGGAAGCATGTTCCAATGTCTCACCACCTTCATCGTAAAGAAATCTTCCTTATACCTAGTCTGAGCCCATTCTCTTTTATACCTAGTCTGAACCCAAACTGTCCTGCCCTTGTCCTGCCACTACAGATTTTGGTAAAAAGTCCATCCCTACCTTTCTTACAGGCTCACATTAAGTAATAGAAGGCTGAAATAAAGTCTCTCAGGAACTTTCTCTTTTCCAGGATGAATAACACCAATTTATCAACTACATGGTAATCTGAGCAGTAAGACTGCCACAAGAAAATCAGTTTCTGGGAAACCCAGAGTTCCACACAGTCTGAGTAAAAACCACTGGCATAACCAGAAGAAAATTGTTTACACTAAATGACTCATGGAGGTGGAATTTTCTAGCAACATCTTGTTGTAGCTGGAAATCTACGGACAGCAGATTTGTGTAACACACAATATCACACTGATGTTAGTGTAAGTTTGTCTCAGTGAAAATAAAAGCATACACAGAGAGAGGTTGTGATAACCTTAGTCATGGTGGTTAAAACTTTGCTCCTGTGAAGAATATCCAGCTGAACCTCATGCCCCACTGAAGTCCCACCTAGGACACTTTGTCAGACCTAAGTGATGCATGAGCCCTCTGTGACACTCTGCACAAGGGTCAGTTCATCCCACATAGCACTGATGAAGTGTGGCCCTGTATCCCTAAGTTTAGCCTAGAACTGCAGATCCAGCTATCTCAGCAGATTCCTGAGATGCTGCCTCTGCAGCATGCTAAGAGTTTCCCACCAGTATTAAAACCATTGACCCAGCCCAGGCTGTTTTATTTCCTCATTTACCCAGGGAGAGAGGCTCTGAATTTTTTATTTTTTGTGAAGGACAATGTATGACAAGTCTTACCGGGTCTTCTTCAGTGTAAACAGGCAGTAATTCTTAAGGTCAAACAAGTACAGATTCTCAGGAATGAATAATTAATAGGTATATACAAAATGTCAGAACTCAAGTTTCTAGGATTCGCTAAAACACAGACAAATTGGAATCTGACAAAAACAAATTGTGTTTAATAACCCTTAAAGACGTGATCCCTGAAGCATCCTGCAGTACCCAAGTCTCCTCTTGTCCAACTTCTTCCATCTTCATTTACACCAGACAAAGACTACTGAAAATAATGTTTGAACTTTAAGTAATAAAATCAGTTATAAAATCACTTACTTTATCACACTTAAATGCTTTTTTTATCACTCTTGCTTTTTCTTAACCTTCCTGACTATTTTTAGTGACTGAAGTTTCCAGCTGCATAGAGCCACCCCTCCCTCCCAGAGAAGCCCAGTGCTATGGGGGTGGTGCCTTGCAGGCACAAAAAAAGAAGGATTTTGCCCTCTGGTCTCCAAGGTGGTGCCAAACCTTGTGACTGCAGATGACACAACACTGAGCCCCAGCTACTAAGCCAGAGACATGAGGTAATATATAGGCTCTAATATATATAGTCAGGTGGATTATAGTTGACTCAGAGCAAGGGCAAAGTGGGGTCACGTATAGATAGATCTTATGGGGGAAATCACTGACCAATACTCTTAGTTTACACTTCTTATCTCAGTCTTTAAACCTGTGATGTCAGTCTGACATTGGCACTGGTCCACTTTATCATCAGTCCATAAAAACTGAACTATTTCTGAGTTATGTCAACATCTTTCCACTCTCACAGAAAGTTGCAGAATCAGGCCATCAACCAATAATGAAAGCAAAGGGAGGCCATTAAATTGTTTCTTTTTATTCCACACTGGCCTTCTGGACAAAAACCAGAAAACCTCATCATAAGGATGTCAAGAGCTGCAATAATTTTTTTGAGTTTTCATTTGCTCCTCAGCATGTGCACTTTGCCCTGTCCATGCATTTGGGCACCTCTGTTGAATGCATTGCATTCAAGGAAAAGACATTTTCTCAAGAACATCACTTAGTATATACACGGGAAATATTTGCAGCACGCATCAGTATTAATAAAGGCAATGAATAATTACCTCAACACAAAATCATTCTGAATATATAAATATGGAGAACATTCTGAATATCTGAATTCTAAGGTGTTTCTCAGCACACGATGTGGTTAGTTGCTTAGCTGGGCAGATGCTACAGAATTCACCATGTATTTTTATTAGAGTGGTATAAGTGACAGAGGGGACTCAAACAGCACCCTGGATACCAAAATCTCCTCTTGTTGTGAACAGACACATTTGGTCAGGCAAAATTGCCAGCCAGCCAGTTGATCAGTATATAACCTATTTATATTTATATATATTTTAGACAAGTGCAGCCTTAGACCTTGAACTGCAAACTGGAGGCTCCCAGGCAGAAAGCTCAATGAAATCATTGGAGACTGAAACAAGGAATGGAGCACTAGCTGCTGGTACTCACTGTCCAGTGCCCTATTCCCATGATAAGAACTATAATTGCCCTCAGAATTGTCCCACACACAATTTGCTTCAAATATTGAGTAAAAGTCGAGGACATGCACAAAGAAGACATGAGAGGTGAAGTGTGTGGGCAGAATATCCGTACCCGAGGAGAACATACTTAAGAGACACAATGCTTCTCCACCAGGCTCTCCCAGGCAGTGTCTGTACTAACAAACACAGCAAGACTCAGGGTCAAGGCTCCAGCCCATGGTCACTCACTGTGTCAGAACCTTCCCCACTACAGTTTTGGTCTGTGCCAAGCAGCAGCATCCCAGGCTGTCCGGGCATGGCTCAGAGCACAGCAGAAGCCAGGGCACATGCCACTGTGGGAAGCTACCCCTGTTCCAAGAGGGACAGGAGTTCAGGCATGTGTGGGTGAATGCAGCATGCTGCTTGGTCCCATTGCCAGAAGCCTGGCCCAGATTGTTTTTCAGTAGTACCAAAGGCATGGCTTAGGCAAGCTGTTGCCAAAAGATGTGGGCTTTTTTTCCCCACATCCTTCTGTTTGCCTTCGCTCATGTTCAAATTAGCATGAACTCCCGTGCTCTGCAGAGCCTGTATGTGCAGTGATAAGTCAGCTGTACCCTTCAAAGACCTCTCCATACCTAGGCTGGAGCCCCAGCTGAATCTTTATCCTCAGGCTGCAACAGATAGTTCTAGCAGTTTCTCATTAGCTCCTCTCAGGTGAGACTTCAGAACCATACTTCAAGCCTAGCAGTTTCACATTTTTGAAGCAGAAAATTCTTCTCCCTTTTCTTGTTCAAGTGCTCGTTTCATTCCTTCTACACTTCTGATGGAAAATAAGGAATTCAGTATTTCCTCTCTCTCTGCTCATTCAAAATCACATAGAAACTTATGCTCCAAACTGAAAAATATTAATGTTATATAAATAGTAGTTTTACTTTACACCATAGATTACATGCTTTGTTTCTTTTTAACTAATTCAGGTTATCTTTTTCTGTGTCATATACTTGAGGCATTATCTTTAAATCCAGATAAAGGAAACATTTTCCATCCTGATTCTAGTCAATGCTCTTTGATGCAGTTACATTGGTCAGAGATCTTGCAAGGCTACTAAAAGTTGGGATATAGATATTTTATAGATATTTTCTTCCAGATGCTTATGCAAGATAAAGAAAGAGACTAAGTTTAACTTCACTGGCTGAAAAAACATTCTAAAGAAAAAGAATAATCTCCCCCCCAGAATTTTGTACTTTCAAGTATTTATTAGTCTGGATATTGTTACGTCTATAAAAATTCAGTCCTATTTAAGTTCCTAGTCTCAACAACACTCTATTACGAAGAATTCTACCATCTGTTACCTTTTATTACTGTTGACCATTTCACCTCTCAGATCCACGGATCAGACCTTGATTTTTATATATATCTTTACCTTTATAAATACCACAACATCTATCATGGAAACTCGATATCAAGATTGGGAGCAGTCAATTATCACCCTAAAGGCAGTTGTGGTTGATGTGCACTCTTTCAAGATAGACAAAGGTTTAAAGAATGCTTAGAGACACAGAATATGAGATGAGCCTGGGATTTGAACCTTGCTCAGCTAACAATCTGTTTAGGGATTAGCCAATTTCCAGTCTGGGGTCTAGGCTGGCCCTAATCAGCACCAGCCATGCTCAGGGGACATTAGCATTTTGAAGGCAGAGGCAGCTGCTGGCCTCCTGGGAGGGAGCTCCTCACTACCCCCTGGTACAGCTGAGGATTAAGAAGCCTTAGGGAAAGAGCAAGAAAGATTTGAATCTGAATGGGACACTCTGGAAGCCCCAAGGAGGGTCTGGCATTTGAAACTAGCCAGGACTCTTCCCTCTATGCTACCTGGTGGCAGTGGTATGCACAGTACCACCCAGGCTTAGGAAAGCATTCAGAGTTCTTGTGATGAATAGAGAGCTGAAGAAAGATCTTACACATCTTACCCTGCAGACTAAGCATGACTTGTTTTGCTTCTTCTTGCCTGTGACTATATAATGGTCTGTTGCATAATTTGTTTCTATTTTTTGCCAACCTTTTAACCTCACTTGATTTTCAACACAGCCAGCATAGCACCAAGGACTACCCACCCCACAATGGTAGCAAATCTTAAAATAAAGCCAAAATCCTCTCTAAGTATAGTTTGCTTAGTTTATCTCATTATTATAACAGAAAATACCTGTGCTTAGCTGTTTAAAGCCCTTCAAGAGCTGGAAATATACTCTTCTTTATGGAAGAATTGTCTTCTGATCAGCAGCAGCAGCCTGGAAATCTTCCAGACAACAGCAAGAATTAGTGAGGAGGAAATATGTTATAAGAATGGGCCACAGATGTGAACACTTTGGTGTGCTGGTCAATTAGAGGTAGTTAGCAGTTTCCAGACCTGGGCTTGCCTTGAACATCTGCAGACCACAAATGCAGCTGCTTCTCATCTTCTCCCTTCTTCAGAAAACAGAGCTGCTGCCACAATCCCATACAAAAATCAGTCATCTGAACGGGTGTAGCATCAACCACTTTGGTCTGAGCAGAGTTTTTAGAATCAGTAAGCCATGTGCTGAAAAGGTGTTTGCCAAAAGCAGCTTTTCAATTGACCGTTTTGACATTTACATTTTATACTGAAGTCACTCGTTCATACCAGAAGGAACACCATCACCTCTAAAGGTGCAAGCAGACAGATGACCCAAGAGTATTGTGCTTTGGGAGGTCGACAGACCCCTTTTCAAGGCACTACCGAACTAAATTATCAGTAAGTAGAAAAGCATCTGAACCATGCAGGCAGTTTTCACAAGCTTGCTGGAAGGCTTTATACTACCTGGCCACCTGTCTTTGTAGTAATGTCAGCCCTAATGTGTAAAGCTACGTAGTGAGAGATCTGTTCCCTGGCTCAGAGCACATACAGTGCAATACCATATGCTCTCATCAGAAGGAACCGTGGGTGCTCACAACCAATCAAGAATCAATCTCTTCAATTAGGCAGATCGTAGGGGTTTCAAACACAAAGGAGAAGTTGTAACTCCCAGTGGATGCCCTTATTCTCTTAGCCGTGTGGTTTCTGTGTTGGAATTATTGCTGAAAGGCTTTAGTGGGGGGGAAAAAAAAAAAAAGAAAAAAAAAAAAAGAAAATGTGTTTCAAGGAGGAGGTGTCACAATATGTCATTTATAAACAGTGAATTATATTTCATCATACACATTTATAATACATCCGTGTGGACAGGTGCAGATACATGCAGGCTGCTTGGTCGGTGCTCTCAGATGGCTGGGTAGGAGCCAGCTTTAGTCTCAAAGCTGTTTAGACATTAAACCAGTAATATGCACAGCCTGTCACCAGGCCTTATTGACTGGAGTGCAGTGCAATGCTAACACAGTTATATGGACCAGAAATGCCTATGTGTCTGGCCAGCTCAGAGGATGGGGAGACAAATCCCACAGGCTACCTCTGCCCTTAGCAGGGTGGCACCCATAGACTCCCCTAAACTCCCCTGACTCATAAAGGAAGATGTCAGCATCTGAGATAGAGCCAGTGAGTGGGGGCATTTTCAGACTCAGACAGGAATTTAAATAAAGTTTTTGCTGTTGAACATAAATACCTATATGGGTTTTACCTCTCTTCAGGTTTGTGAAAATAAGTATCTATATGGGTCTTATCTCCCTTGAGATTTGTCCTTGAATTTTTACCATGTTCATAGACATGCTGATAGAAAAAAAAATCAGTGTCGCATGTCTTTCAGCATATGGCTCTCCTTAGAGCCAACAAGGCTTTTGTATGAAAAAATGAATATGAAATCAGGGCAAAATTTTAGTAAAGCAAAGCAAATTTCTCCAATGTTACCTACAACAAATAAAAAGAGAAAAGAAAAGGTTGGAAAAATCTGTGAAGATGATAAAGCTACCAGTGAGCTTAACTCAGGTCCACAGGTTACCTCAAAGAAAAGATACAAAGCAAAACAAGCAAACAAAACAAAAATCCTCCTTAGAGATGGCACCAGTCAGCTGGCCAGAAAAAAATGCCAAAGCAACAGTGTACTGGTGCCATCTGGCTACTCCTCCTCCCTCCGATGGCTCCCTGCACATATTCCTGACCAGGATATTGGAAGAACCAGATACAGGCCACATCCAAAAAAATCCTCACAGGTTTTATACTGGGCCCAGTGGATGCTGGAACAGGTTGCTGGGAGTCAATGTTATATAAATGTCATGCAGTGTGAACATGCCTGAAACTGCTAATAGCTGAATACCAAATCTTATTACCTTAAAGGCAACACTGAGACTTTGCAGAAGTAAAAGCAGCAGTTTCAAGCCAGTGCAGCGTTAACAGGGCACAGTGTGTAGAAACATACTGGGTTTTCTCCTCTGTGGCTACTTTTCCTTTTCCAAACTTGCCTTTCGGATCCACAATGGGACTCTTGCCTCGAAGAAAGCAAAGATTTGGGGTCATTTTTGCCAGCAATGTAATCTTTAGGTAATCTTTACCTAAGTCGAAGCAAGCCAGGTTGTGATTATCAGACAGTTGTATTTATTTTGCTTGATATAAATGTAATCTAGGGATTGAAAGCAAAACACTACATATTCAGAAGATAATTCACAGTTTTAGATATCAACTGAAAATCAAAATATGCACCATTTGCAGTCAGCAAACAGTCGCGAACCACATGTATGGGGTATGTACAAGCTGGCTGTAGCGTTTAATTTGAATGCTATTTATGTGCTATGCATGCTGCATATAAAGCAGATTGTTCAACTGTTCACTTCCAAAAAGAGGAAACAAAAGATACAAAAACCTACAAATCCCGAGAACCTCAAGTTTTGAAAGCCAAGACCAATGGTCGGAATGAGGTTTATACCTAATTTTTAAGTTTTCTGATTTTTGTCAGTTTAACACACCCCTTTCACTCATTTGGGGTGTTTCCCTAAAACATAGTACAGTTTGTTTATGTGTGGTTATAAAATTCACATCTCTGAGGGCACAGAAATGACCCCTGTTTAGTGAATATATATATATCTTGTATTTTTGAGTTTTAATGTTGTAATACAAATAATTTATATATGAAATAATTTTAGTTGCTCTTAAAAAAATGTGAGATTGTCAGATTTTTAAGAGACAAGTTGTTGTTTATTCAGCTAAACATATAAAAGTACAGGCCTTTGCTGTGCACTGCCTGAATAAAATAAGGCAAAGCAACTGGACCTTTGGTTGGAGACTTGCAAACTTTACTTCATGTTCATTTTATCTCAGTTAACTCAACAAAAAAAGGCTCCCCCACTATTCTTCAAGATAGCTCAGAATGTCCTAGGAAAAGCTCACGTAACCCACCTTTTGATTTAGGAGGGGAAAAAAAAAAAAAAAGGTAAAAAATAAATCCCAAATGTTTTTCCCCCTCCATTTTCTCTCCATTTTACCTTTCTCAACAAGTAAGAAAGAAATATAGCCCTATTCAGAGCCAATAGCAGGGTCACCACTACTGAAAGTAGCAATGTGGGCAGTAAGAGAAGTATGTGGAAAGGCCTCCTCTTTAATTTTAATAATAACAGTGCAGAGCTACGCAACAATAAATTTTACTGGTATCAGATGTGCTACATCTGTGCCAGAAAGTAAAAATAAGTCCTGGTGTTTGATGACTCTGAGAGCAAAAGAAAGAGCACAGTTTGCACCTATGTGCCCATATTCTTCTCCATTCAAAATGCAGTGGCCCATCCACAATGCCTATTTTGAGAGTCCTTGCCACTTGACAAGTGATGCCAGACATTTTCTGGAACAAAATCATTGTATCCCATGTAATGATCTCAAGGTGAGAGGGATCTCTGGAACAATAGGATCTTTCCATTGTCCCATGATATTAAAGGAACTCAGCATCCTTCACACTTACCACTGGCAGTGGGTATCTAATAGAGTAACAAAGGGATGGGACTAATTTAGCTGTAATAACAAAGTGCTCATCTACAGTTCCATGCCAAACACCTCTTTTTTTTATGTCTAAAACATCCTAGATGGCAAAATGGAGGGGGTTTGAAACATTGAAACAAACAAACAAATTTATGATCTGGAAAGTTTAAAAGTCTTGAGTTGATTTTTAAGGAATTTCTACTTTATTATAACAAATAAAGTATGCACTTATAGCCCAGAAACTGAATCACTTCCTGAAGTGATTGCTGCATCTGGGACTTACTTTCCCCTCAAATATGCTAAGAAGTGGTACATCTATTTGGTAAATCTCCACAGGAATTCACACTCATTTGGGGTGTGCAGAGTAAAGCCTGCTCTTCAGGAGAGCAGACTTCAGCTGCTCCAGGTATCTTAACATGTAGGATCCTGTGGGAAGCAGCTCTGAAGGGTAAAAGAAGTTCAGGTGTCAGAGCTGTCAGGTGTTTAGAGACAGCATAGGAGATGCATTAGGATATAGACTAAACAGGGAAAATACGACAGAGCTCCAGTGCAAAAAGGCAGTGTATGAGAGGTGGAATTGGGGATAGGCTGCAAAGCAGAAATGTGTAAATATTTCCTGAACATGTACCAGTTATGTTAGGAAAGCCAAATCTCACCTAAAGTTGACTTTTGCAAAGGATGTCAGGGCAAGAAGAGCTCCTACCACTAGTTCGTGGTAGCAAAAGGCTGAACAAGGGGAATCTGAGTCCACTTCTGAAGGGAGAAGGTGATCTAATGACTGGGCACATAGAAGACTGAGGTTCTCAATGACTCTTCTGTTCCAGCCTTCCCCAACAAAGCCTTCCAAGCCTCTTTGCTTAGAAAGTTTGAGAATTAGAACTGCCAACAGTGGTTGAGGGTCCAGGCAGGGATTATTTAAAGTGACTTAAACTACACAAGCCCATGGAATTAATCAAGTGGCATTCAGGGAACCTGGTCAATGTCCTTGTGAAGGGAATCTATAATTTTTCCTAAAATTGTAGAGACTGGAAGAGATCAATGACTTGTGGAGAAAGGCAAGTGTTGCAGCCATCTTCAGAAAAGACTGAAATAGCCAGGAAACTACAGGCCAGTCAGATGCTCTTTGGTTCATTGGAAAATTGTGGAGCAATCTTGGAAGATATTTCTGGGCACATGAAGAAGATCATTTGGAACAGTTAGCATGGATTTATTAAAGTCTTTATGCCTGACAGACCTGATTGTCTTTTATGGTGAAATGACTGGTGTGGTGATTAGTGTGAGAGCAGTGGACCTCATCTACCTATATTTGAATAAGGTTTTCAAAACTGCCTCCCACAGGGTTTGTGGGGTTTTTTGTTTGTTTGTTTGTTTTTTTGTGGTTTTTTTTTGTTTGTTTGTTTGTTTGTTTGTTTTATATCCAAGTTAGGAAGTTTGCATCCTGGACAGCAGACAGATTGTTGCATGGAAAGCCAGTCAGTGCTTGGGCTGGTTATTGGGCTGAATTCTGCCTGGAGACCAGTTGCAAGTTGAATACTGCAGGGTCTGTACCAACACCTGTCCTGTTTAACAACTTTATCAATGGTCTGGAGGAGGCAACAAAATGCACTCTCATCTTGTTTTCAGGCCTGGTGCCTGTCCATTTGCCTGAGAGCAAGGCCAGCATCCAAAGAAAGGGTCCTAGGCGGGCTGGAGGAATGAGCCAACAAGAACTTCATGAATTTTAATAAGGACAAAAGCCAAGTCCTGCACCTGGGAAGGAGGAGCCCATTGCAGTGATACAGATTGGACAGGCACTGGCTGTGGAGCAGCTCTGCTGGAAAGGACAGTAAGGTTTGGGTAGGTAGCAAGATGAACATGGGCCTGCAGGATGCCCTGGCAGGAAAAAAGACCAACAGCATCCAGGACTGTATCAACAGCAGCAAGGCTAATAAATCAAGGGGACTGATTGTCCCCCTTTGCTGAGCACTTCTTAGATGTCATGCAGTGTGTTTTCTCCAGTTTTGCCCCTCCTGGTTCAAGGAAGGCATTGATCAAATGAACTGAGTTCACCAGAAACATGATCGGCATCTGGAGTAAATGTTCTGAAAAGAGAAGACAAGGGACCAGTGCTTGTTCAGCATCTAGAAGAGGGTGTTTGATACCAGCCTTCCAGTACCTATGAGGACTTTTAGAAGAAGAAGCATCCAGGCCTTTACATATGTGTGTGACTTCAGATCTTGAGCAGGATTTTGGACTGTAAATATGAATTATTCTGTGCTTCTATTTTATTATCAATATTTATTTAAGATCTAGCCATTAATATTTTATTTTAGTATATGTAATTGTAAGGTAAAATTATTCCTGCAGGCTGGACAGGAAACTTGGCAGTCCTTTGAATCTGAGTATAATACTTTCCACAGGACTTAACCTCGTGAGAGGTTTCCTTCTCACTTCTCCTTGGCTACAAGTATTTTCCAGCTTCTCCATCCCTTTTTCATGATAGCCTTCATAGGCTAGGCTCCAGAAGTTTATACTTCTATTTATAGAAGAATATAGAAGCTATGCCTTTTCTGCACTGTCATTCTGACAGTGGCTGAAATCTCTCCAAATTTTACTGAGAAAATAGAGGACTGTCCCAACACCCAAAGGGAGCATTCTCAATCTTTGGAGGTTTAAGGATGGAGAGTAATTATTGAACAAACACAAAACATGCCTTTTTCTCTGTTGTGCATTGTTTTCCACCTTGCTCATTCATACAGCTCCTGGAATAATAAAAAAAGGAGCATGAAATAGTGAGGTTATGATATTATTCACATAGTACCCAGGATTGGGGAGAATACATCTGGAAAGCTGCACCCAGCACTGAGAGCCATACTTGGAAAAGCACAGAGACTGGGATACAGATTGAAAATTGTTCCAAACAGTTACAATTCATGGTATGGAAAACCTGTCCTACAGTGAGAAGATTGGACATCTCAATATAGTTTCTCTAACAAGAAGATACTAGAGCTTTAAGAGCCTGGGGAAGATTTCTGTTTGTAAATAATCTGTTCTGTTGAGTAGACAAAGGCATTACCAAGAGGAGGAGTTAGGAGTCTTCAGGTAGTTATAGGGCTGTGACCTCAGGAATCCTGGAGATGGTTCACATGGCCAGAGAAATGCAGAGGATTGATACAGGCTCTTCCAATGGAAAAGGCCAGGATGATGGGGACAAGTAGCTGCCCTTTATATGAAAGAGCAGTTGGAGTGCATGGAGCTCATCACAGAGCCAGTTGAGAGCTTCTGGGTCCAGATTAGCAGGCCAACCAACATGGTTGTCATTGGGTTTGGTATCTGCTACAGCAGACCTAGTGAGAGAGGACATGGAAAAGGCTGAGGTACTCAGTGCCATCTTTGACTCAGTCTTTGTCAGGAAGAGCAGCCTGCAGGAATCCCAGGCCCCTGCTACAAGAATGAATGATTATTGAGTAGCTGAACACCAGTTATCTGGTCTGTGATGTATATTTAAATATGTTTTAGCATATTGGAAGTGCATTTGCAAATTCTTGTAGGTATAGCAAGAGTATTTGAATCATAGAATCATAGAATGGGTTGAGTTGGAGAGGACCTTAAAGATCATCTAGTTCCAAGCCCCCATACATGAGCAGCGACACCTTCTACTACACCAGGTCACTCAAATCCCCATCCAGTCTGGCCCTAACTACTTCCACGAATAAGGCATCCACAGCCTCCCTGGCAACCTGTGCCAGGGTCTCAGCACCCTCACAGTAAAGAATTTCTTCCTAATTTCTAACCTAAATCATGTTTTATCATGATAAATTTAAGGGACTGATTTTAACAACTGTGAAGTTGACAGCTCAGTTATGTTAGTAAAAGTGGCTTTCAGTCTGGCTAAGGAAGGTCTAACAATGTAATGCCAAAGCTGAAACTAGAACAGTTCAAATCAGGAGAAAGTTGCACGTTTTAAACAGTGAGAACATCTATCATTGGAACAATTTCCCTAAGCACATTGGGCATTAACATAGGAAACTGAAACATTAATTTTTTTTAAAGGTGTGATCTAATTCAAACAAATTAATTCAGTGCTCTCTTCTGCATCTCGCAGGAGGCCCGATTAGATGCTTACAGTGGTTCCTTTGGGCCTTTTAGCTGTAATTTGTGCTTTATGACTCTCCTGTCCCCATCTAGACTGTGGTGGGCACGAAAACGCTGTGCTACACAAGTGCGTATGCCTGCACCAGTTACAGTAGGATGAAATGCACGCTCTCCATGGCACTGTAACCCACATGTTTTGTGCTGCAGCACTTGACTTTGGCCCAAAGAAAGAGAGAACAGCTGTTGTTTAGACTCATTAAGAGCCAAGGAACCCAACAGAGGTCTGTTCCACGTATTGCCTGCGTGCAAGCAGATCGGTTCGGCGCTACGGGAGCACAACCCAACAGCCCTGTCCAAAAGACTTGTGCCAGCACCATCTCACAACACGCTTCTCCACACCTTCCTTCAGCAGGCACACACCATCGACATCTTCATCACTTTCCTAGGGGTAACACAGCAAAGACCTTCAAATACTTGTAAATGGACTATTAACTTAATTAACAGAACCGGTGCTGAGTTAGAGTCACACATTTGTCATTGGACCTCTGGGTCTACCCTGACACAGCCTTTTCCTGACTGTGCCATATTTTGGGACTCAGTCAACTCTACCTGCTGGTTGTTGCCTGAAAATGTCTTGTGCAAAACAATTGACTTAATGCCTCTTGTCTGCTCTCCTCTTGGCAGAGCACGTGTCCATCTGGAGTTACAGCCTCCTATGACCACCAGGCTACCTCTCATGACACAACTGATATACTCACAGATATGCAAACCATGTTCTTATCAAGTGGTGGCAGCTCCCAGGGCTTCTGGTCCTGCCTTATTTTTGCAAGTATTCAATCTCTCTGAGTTTATAACTTTTTTTTTTTGTTCTCACAAGCAAAATCAAAGTTTGTGTTAACTCTGTTTTATTGGCACCATTCTATAGAAGAAGTATTCACCACAGTCAGAAGTTGTCTCCATAGGTCTGAGGGGTTTTTAACAGGTACTTTATTATTTCAGTGACAGGTTCCAACAAATGGACTGAAGAAAATGGGAATAAAAGGGTACTCACCTAAGCTGGCACTTTACTGCAGACTGCTAAACTAATGTCCACTTAGCTGAGACTGCGTGAGTCTTTACTGTGCCAGCTGTTTCAGGCAGACCAGCAGAAATTACCTGAAATACAAAAATCTGTTTATTTGTAGCGAGGCTCTCTGAAGGAAGTGAGTATAGGTAGGACAGTGAGGTTTCTCAAACACTCCAGTGAATAATGATATAAAAGGATACATCCTCCTTGTACCAGCTGTGTCACCTACAGGGATATTTAGTCTTTATGTCCTTTTGCTTTAATTGCTCTGTATGTTTTGTGTAAATAATAATCCTTAGCACTGTTTGAATGCTCACAGTTTCTTTGCAGACAATAAAACATCCATTTCACATTTCTCTTGGATTTTTCAGTTCCCAGACTATTCCTTTGTGTACTTCTAATTTAATTTTTAAAACCCTCTTTCTGCAACTGCTTAAGAATCACAATACTGGCTGGAATAAAACACTGTGAAATTGTGAAATAAATATTACAAATATTGTGAGAGAAAATCCTGCTTATTCTTGTCCCTTCCTTCAACTGGCAATAATTTTTTGAAATAAACTGTTCTTTCTACCCTATAATAATAACTTTTTTTTTTTCAGGGTTTCATTCCAGCAGCAGTTCTGGCAGCAGTTGTCCACCTTTCATTTGAAATTGGATGAATTTCTGTTTTCCTCACAGCATAGCATAAACATGATCTAGCACTAGGCTTTGCAACACAACATTTCTATCAACTACTAAACCTCAGTCAGGTTTGTATTCAATCTGTAATATCACTGCTTTGAAAATGAAAAAAAAAAAAAATCTATAATCCCAAGGTAGAAGCTGCTACGCCCTTCCTAGTGATGGCAGCAAGTGGTGTATGGTCAGTCTCTGACCATAAATATATTTTAATTTATTGATAAAGTAAAAAATTTTAAATCCAAGGGCTAAAAAAACCCCATAATTTTGTTTCTATTTGTCTCTAAAATTTGTTGACTGTCTGTACTGTCTGGTTTGACTAGTTCAATTGGACAAAGTTTCACAGTTTGATTTTCTGGGGAAATTGTGCAGCCTTCACTTCTCAGCTGCAATGGTCCCAGTGATGCAAGGTCCATCTTTTAGTCTATACCCACATTCCTAAGTAAAGGAGGTGGGGATCTGTCCCTGGTCCTCCAGGCAATGTGACACACACTGATGGATACCCACATGACTAAGGCCAGACCTCTCTTCAGTAATTTGGCTTCACCCAGAGCTGAGATCATTGGGAATTAAGGCCCTGGTGGCCCTAAAGTGTCATTGTGTTTATTTTGTCAGCTTACAATACCTAAAATAATATGAGAGATGTGACAGAGGCAGTTTGCACAGTATGTGCACCATCAGACTAAGCAAAAACAAAGCATGCTAATAGATTGGGCATCTGGAAACACAGAGCCTTCCAGGGTGCTCTGAGAGGACCATGTAGAATGGAAGGAACCCAACCTGGTGCAGTCTGTATTGCCCTTTGGGCACAAAGAGGCATGAACTTATTTCAGGCTTAGAATCACAGAATGGTTTGCGTCAGAAAAGACCTTTAAAGATCATCTGTTTCAACCTTCTCCATCATAGACAGGGACATCTTTCACTACATCAGATTGCTCAAAGCCCCATCCACCCCGACTTCAAACACATCCAATGATGAGGCATCCACAACTTCTCTTAACAACCCAAACCAGTGTCTCACGACTCTCAAAAAAATTTCTTCTTTATGTCCAATCTAAATTTCTTTCCATTTAAAAGTGTTGTCCCTTGTCCTGTCACCACAGACCCTGATAAAAGGCCTGTTCCCATCTTTCTTATAAGCACACACTAAGTACTGAAGGCTGCAATAAAATCTCCTTAGAGTCTTCTCCAGGCTGAACAACCCCAACTTTCTTAGCCTTTCTTCATAACAGAGAGGTTCCACCCACTCCAACAGGTCCATGTCTTTCTTTACCTGGAGATTTCAGAACTGGATACCATATTTCAGGTCAAGTCTCATTAGAGCACAGTAGAAGGGGATAATCACCTCCCTCGACCTGCTGGTGATGCTTCTTTTGAAGCAACCCAGGATACAGTTGGCTTTCTGGGGTGCAGGTGTACATTGCTGGTTTATGTCTGATTTTCCACCCACCAGGACCTCCAGCTCCTCTCCACAGGGCTGCACTCAATCCATTCATATCCCAAGATGAATGTACTGGTGCTTGGGATTGCCATTACCCAGGTACAGAAAAATTGCATTTGGCCTTCTTGAACTTCCTGAGGTTCACAGGGGCTGACTACACCAGCCTGTCTCTTCCCAAACTCTATTTTGGAAGCGTGCAGCTGTAATAGTGGAAAGCAGTGGCAGGCTGTGAGTGTGAACAGCCCATACTCTGGCTCACTCTGCCTTTAATTTTCCTTTACCTACAAGCATGGTCTACATGCTGAAGCTATAAATACTTTATATATTACATTTTACTATATCAACACCTTTCCTTTACAAAAGAAAAAAAAATGCACCTTGTTTAACTTTACAATATCAAGTCTTTTATGTGAAAGCTCTTTAGGTCCTATGATCTATCATTTTCAAAATACCTTTGAGCACGATGCAGTAGGTGCCCCCCAGGCTGACTGCAGCCACTAGGATGCTCCCATCTGGCCTGCCATCTTTTCTGTAGCAGACAGAGACCAGATGTTCAAGGAATTAAACTCACTGGGAAAGCTGAACTCCTTCTCAGGCATTCAGTGAGAAGCACAGCACTAATGTGCCCTTCAAAACCGAGGTAAGGCCAATAGCACAGTTTCTGCCCATGGTCTGGTTTGTTTGTTTGTTAGTGTCCAGTTTAAAGTCTTAAATGTTCCCTTTGCTTTCTGATTGAGTGTCTGGAAACACAAGCTTAAGTTATCATGAGGCAGAGTACAAACCACAGTAACTCTTTGAGTGCAAACTTCTCCCCGGTGAAAGCTCCTAATCCTACAACTCATAAGGAGTAATTCACCCAAATCCACATTAGGCCTATGATGAGGTTCTGTAGCTACAGAATTTGAATATAAAATGACAGTGCCCAAATGTGTACCTGGTCTTCCCCTACAATTTATCCTTATGTTGCTATATTACCAGTCCATCCATGTCCTGCTAAGAAGTTGCCCATTACCCCACAGGATTTTGGCAGCTGCTATTGCTACTGTTTTCTCCTTGTCAAAATCTCTTTGAGCATGATGTTCACCTCTTTTCTGACCTGTTTGTGGTGTGGTTTAACTTAACCCACAAAGAAAAGATCCTACTTAGGCTCCTCTCCCGGCCAACTAAAACCCACTAGAATATTTAAGTGCTTCAAAAGAAAACACTGTAATTTATGAGGCTTGCTGCTGTCTATCTTTCTCCAGTTACCTACTGTCTGCAGACACAGCTGAATCTCCTGCATCTGTCTTGGGAAGAGTTTCAGCACTGCTGGTGTTTTTAAACCAGTCTTCTGTATGACTCAAGGTCCTGGGTTTTCCATAGCTTCTGTATCCCATGTAGTGCCCTGCTCCTCTCTTAGCTTGGGTCCCATTGCACTCTGCACTGTGGCCTTCTGTGTAGAAGCCCCATGGACTTGTGCCAGAGCCTCTAGATACAGCTTCCCCTGAGAAAAGGCACAGATTTTGGATGGAGTGCTTTGTGTGCTAGCATCAGGGCAGACCAAAACAGGCAAAAGGGCTCAGAAATACTCAGAAACAAAGGATGGGGCATGTTCTGGCTGCATCTAAGAACTGTTTCTAAATGTTTTCTAACTGGAGTGAATTTCTTGATGAGTAAATCCAGGCAATGGATAATCCAGGCACAGTTTCTCAGACTCCTGCCCATGTGCCCTACCCACAGAGCAAAGTGTTGCCATTCCTCCTTGCTGAAGGCCCTCAGATAAGAAGTTTGCATTCATGCTAGAACCAATTTGATAATGAGCAGGTCACAAACACAATGAAATACAATTTCTTCTGAAGGGAATGCTGCCAGAGCATTATCTGAATGGCATTGAGACCAGCAAGCTTATTAGAAAAGCTCAGGGAACATATTTTTTAAGGGCAAAAACCAAAATAAAATAGTTTAGGGACAGATTGTGATGTGGTTCCCCCAGGGCAACTTGCACATCCCACAGTCTTACCCTGGGATTGTACCAGTGTCACCAAGATTTGCTGCTGGCACCAGCTGAGCAAGAACCATTTGTGCCAGTTTCCTGGTGGGAGTGATTGATTAGAGCTGGTTGAGCTTGCTCTGTCCAGAGCAGGTGTGGAGCAAATTTGCCCTGACTCAGTCAATTAACTTTATCAGAGAATCAGAATCAACAGCATGAATATGATAACAATGTGCTGCAGGCTCCATGCTTCTTACTGTGCCTGATCTCACACTCCTGGTGTAATTCTGAAGTTATCACTAAAAATGGTACCCAAATCTTGCAATGTGTGAGCACTTGGGCCCAGATTTATCCCATGCATGAGAAGAAAGTTAGTGAGCACACTGAAACTACACTTCTCCACATTGTGAGCTTCATCTGATACACAGGAATTTATTATCAGAGCTGAAAGCATTTGTGTCTTTGTTTTAGTTTTGAGTGTAGTTTTGCTTTTATTTTCTACTGCGGGTGAGCACTGCAAGGAACCAACCCTAAGAAGTGGAGGAATCCTGAAGGAAACCTTATGGTATAGTACAAAGACAGGAAGCCAAATTAAGAAAACCAAAACATGGAAAACCAAGCAGGTAGGGGCTCGGATGCTCAAAGGTCAAAACTGATGTGTATCATGGGACACAGAACATGTGTGTCCTTGAGTTTATTAGAGCCAACATAAATTCTAGAGTCTCTATCTCCCACCCTTCTGCCATTGAACTGGGAAATTCCTGAATAGTTTCCTTTGGCCACAGTGATGAGAAGGAGGCATGGAAAATCCCATACCCTGTTTGAGAAGGCTAAATAAAGTGCCTCAGGGAACATTTTGATCCAGAGAGGAGAATGCTGACAGCTATAGTTCAAGGAAGCATCCCTCCAAGTCTTGTTAGCCTGCCAGGCTAGTATAAAGTTGACCTCTGTGAACTCACTTTTCAGAAAAACTGTGTGTTTTTCTTCACTAAGCTCTTAACTGAGGGTTATTGACAAGAAGTAACCAACTACTGCATCAAACAGGCCTTATTTCCTCCATTAACATGGTCTGATGCTACATGTAAAAGTCTATAGGGCCAGGGATGTGAAAAGGCTGCCTATGCCCTTTCTCTGACAGGGGAAAGCTCACAAGTCTCCAGATGCAATCTTACATGTTTCACAGACCAGATGCACCTAGCCTTGCCTCCAGCCACACTGTTTGTTTTCATGCCCATTTAAACTCAAATAAATCAAACTGTTGTCCAAGTCGATGGCCAGTGAGAGAAATGGGACAATAATGAAGTAAATCAGCCTGAAATATGTTTGGATCTTCACGCAAACTTGCCTCCTCAAAGATGACTGTCACCTTGGTGGATTCAGCCTGCAGGTGCATGGAGCCCCTTGCTTCCAGCTGTCCTCTCTTCAAATAATCAAATAACTCTGCAAAGGAAACATCAGTAAATCTCTGTGACAGCCTAAGACTGGACTAAGGATGCTAAAAGCTTTTGTCAGCCCTCGAGCATTCTCTGGTCACTCAGTTTTACCCTCAGAAAGGAAGTTGTGTGTAAGCTTTGTGGTACCTGGAATGCTCTTGGCAACTGAGGCCATATTGCAAAATATTCTAAAGGCTAAAGTTCCTCACAAACCTCAAATTTATGGTGTTTTGTTTTGGGGTTGTTTTTGTTTTTTTTTTCTCCATGGACAGCATTTGGTCTCTGTCCTTACCCTGCCTTGGTTTTGCACTGAGATCTGGCAGGGGATATGCTAATCCTGGGCTTGAATGAAGGACTCAGCAATCTTCAGGGCAAAACCAAGGGTGCTGTAGGCACCTCCAGATGTCATAGTTCAGCAACTGGACTTCTCAGGAGTCCAGCAGGGTTCCTGCCTCACCTGCTCATGCCTTCCTGCTTTTCCTTCCCTTGCCCTCATGTCTACAGTGAGGTAGAGTCCTTTAGTTTGCAGCAGCAGACCTCTGTCCAGACAGAATCGATGACAGGACTGGGACTATAGCTGGCAGCATTCTCCTCTCTGGATCAAAAAGCAAGTTCAAATCCCACTGCAATGATTTGGCTCAAAAATACTGTGAGTGAGAGTCACAGCACTAATCAGAGCCAGGCACTGTTACAAGGAGTTTTTCTCTTGGTCATGATCTCTGCTGTCATTAAAGGGTCCTGTCACTTTTAAAATTAAGCACAGCCATATGGTGTATGAAGCAAGTAAGCAAGAGAGAGAGAAAGAAAGCAAAAATAAGCAAGCAGGAGAAAGAGGGAGGTAAAAAAGAAAATGAAAAAGACAGGGAGCAAGATAAAGAATGAGAGAGAAGAGAGAAGAGAGGGAGAGAGGGAGAGAGGGGGAGAAGAAGAGAAGAAGAGAGGAAGAGAGGAAGAGAGGAAGGAAGAGAGGAAGGAAGAGAGGAAGGAAGAGAGGAAGAGAGGGAGAGAGGAAGAGAGGGAGGGAGGAGGGAGGGAGGAAAGAAGGAAGGAAGGAAGGAAGGAAGGAGGAAGGAAGGAAGGAAGGAAGGAAGGAAGGAAGGAAGGAAGGAAGGAAGGAAGGAAGGAAGGAAGGAAGGAAGGAAGGAAGGAAGGAAGGAAGGAAGGAAGGAAGGAAGGAAGGAAGAAGGAAGGAAGGAAGGAAGGAAGGAAGGAAGGAAGGAAGGAAGGAAGGAAGGAAGGAGGAAGGAAGGAAGGAAGGAAGGAAGGAAGGAAGGAAGGATTGGAGATCAATGAGTTATGCTGCTTCCCCTTTTTTGTTAAATGTCATTTCCCTAGATCCAGCCAGAATCACTGTTTTGTGCTCCAGTGAAGGCAAATAGAAATAATATCCAGGAGAAAAAATATGATCTAAAAAAGGGAAAAATTCTCCTACCTTGTATTACGTTCAGTTCCAGACACTGTAACAGTGAAACATGAGCTGATATCTCTGCTCCTGTGAACATGCTATGTTTTAGAGGATGTTACTCGCAGAGCTTCTAAACTTTGTGACATAAACAGCAAACCTAATTCTCAAAAAAGCTCCCACCACACCTGATTACCATAACCAGGAGCACACAGCTTTAAATCAAAAGTCAGCTGAGTTGGAAAAGGTTTAAGTTTTTCCAATAAATTACTTTTTATAATGACTATAAAAGTTATATAGTACACAGAGACTTGCTAGAGGTAGATACTTTACTGTACCTGAATTGCTGGGAATACTTCCTGAGACATAAAGCTGACAATCAGACATCTGAGTGTGTTTGAAAAACATGGTCTTCCAAAAGATTAAAGTATGAATTTAGCAAAGTAATCCAGGAAGGAAAGTCTTTGTTCTTTCTTGTTGCTTATCATGGCAACTGGAGCAACTGAATGGGAAACAAGCTTACTAATTAATGCAGAAATAGTTGAAATATAGGAAGAATTTTTGTATAAAATTATTTTTCACTGTTAACATGGACATGGATTTTGACTCTTGGTGAACTGTATTTCAACACATTTTTATATTTTATGCCTGTTACAAGTTATTAAACATATAAAATACCTTATTTAGAGTATAACAGCATTACTGGCGTCAGTGCTTCTATTTTTCAATGTAGTAACTACTCAGATATGTACAGATTATAAATGATCTTTTAATTACAAGAGAAAGAAGGGAATTGTTAGGAATAAGAGAGGCTTATTATTCTACAAAGAAGAGAACAAAAGGAGTGATGATTCTAAATTAGGAACAGTATTGAGTTTCATTTTTTATAAAAAACAATGTACAATTAGGAAAAGCAACCCTGTAGTTAGGATTGTTGAGAAAAGGTCATGAGGAAGGTTGAGGGAGAGAAAACTAAGGATGTGAAACTGAGCATATCCCTGTGATATGCAGCATGTGGAGGAAAGGGAATTAACTAATGAACTTCTCCAAACTACTGACAATTATTTTAAAGTGTTCATAGAGAATTAGTGAGCTCTAAGAGGTCTGAAAAGAAAGGGGAGCATGTTACTGGCCTTTAAAAATGGCAGGGGAAGAGAAAGAGAAAGAGTGAACCTGTCATCTACCATCTGGTGAGCCTAACTTCAGTCTGCACTCACATAGTGAAAAAAATATTAAAAGGTAAAATTCCTAAACACTTAGGGGAGAATGTATCCACAACCAATAAACCACACAGATTTATAAATAATGGAAGAAAAGCACACGCCAGCATTTTTTTCTTCCTATAATTGCAAAGTGGAGACTGAAAGGAATACAGTAGATGTAATATATGTGCCTACTAATAGATAGATCTGGATGCACGGGCTCCAGTAAATTAAACACGATTTAGCAGTGTGACCAAAAAAAAAAAAAAAAAAAAAAAATCCAGTGTAATTTTTGGGTTTCTAACACAGAGGCACCGTGTCATGTACCCAGGGAGTGATAGATGTCTCTCTCAGTATACAATACTGATGAGATAGCACAGCTACTACTGCTTTCAGATTTAAGTACTTTCAGGACCAATAAAGGTGAACTGGAAGGAGTTCAAGAAGCATGAAAGGGAAAGGAAAGGCCTGCACGAACCATTTGGAGATGAAATATTAACTGAAAATAAACACTGGGTTTGGACTAGATGACTCTTAAAGGTTCTTTCCAACCCACGCTACTCTATGATGACTCTATGACAGCCTGGCCAAACAAGGGTGGGAAGAGTCAGCTACATTCCTTACAGTGAAAAGTTTTCAGTATAAACAAAAAGGAGTCAAGTGTGAGAGTGAAGGATGGACAAGGAGTAAATATTAACTTTATGTATTAACTAGACTCCTGCTGAGACCCACCCAGACATTGCTGTGGAGTGTTTGAAAGGAGCAGAGAGAAAGAGAACTTACTATGAGAGCTGGAAATAAACTCTGAGAGCTGCACTTATATAGAGCTGTGTGAGGTGTGATTTAAGCTAAAGTAAACACAACAGGTAGCTCTGTCATGCCACTGGATGGTTTGTTAAGGGGAGCTACACCAATAACCCTGGCTTGACCAAAGCAGAGGTGAGCACAGCTAAGGAACTATGTGCATGAGGAGAGGAATGGCTTGGAGTACCTAAAGAGGCTTCTCTGGGGAAAGGAAAGAAAGGAAGAGACAAGAAAAGGAGGAAGGGAGTGTAACTCCTCATAAGTTTGTTACTGCATATACACCTAGTGTTGTCCCTGAAATTGGCATAATATCTGGGTCTTTCTGCCATGATCTGTGCCAAGTAAATATATTTCTTGTTGTGTGTCTATGTAAACAAATACATAATACTTCCTCTTGTCTCCTGTCCCACCACAGCCCTCAGACAATAGGCTTCCAAAGGGAGAACAGAGGATTAATTACTTCATTTCCAATCTCAAAACACTCTGAAGAATTATTTTACATTTCCATGTAATTTTACATGTCTCCAGTGTGTCAGGTCGGTTCTTCCTTCCACCGACATCAACCCCGAGGTGGCCCATGCATTCCTCTCACTGACCAGGAGATGGTGCTGTGGATTTTGGATCGGGAGCTCAGCAACCGGGACCGGGGCTGGGGCTGGGTGGCCGTTAAGTCCCCGCCGGGCTCTGCGGGGAAGTGGGGCCACCCGACAGGTCTCAGCGGGGACCCTCAGGTGGGCTGCCGAGCCCCTCTCTGCTGCTGGAAACACTTCCAGGACCGGCAGTTCCCCGGCAGACACTTCTGAGGAGGTTTATACTAGGAGTGAGTACAACAGGGGTGTCATTACCTTCTTCACCTGAACTTAAATAAAGTTTGCCCAGGACTGAAGGCAACACACAAGGAGCTGGGGCGAATGAAAGCGCTCTGTGACTCTTGATTTAGAGATAGAGAAGCCGGGCAGACTGCGGCTGGGACCGCTCCCCGTCCCTGCAGGGGAAACTTGCCTCCAGGCTCTTATCTCTGCCAATCTCTGAGACGCTGGAAGAAGGACCAGAAACTTGAGGGTGATCCCAAGCCCTCCCAAGGTTGCTGTGAGGACTGTCCTGGCTCAGCGGGCACGCCGTGTCCCTGCCCAGAACAGGCAGAGAGAGGCTGCCTTCCTCTCTCTAAAACATGCCTCGCCAGCCCTCAGCTCATGGGCGCCTTTAAGGAGAATTTGAGAAGCATCTTTCCTCCGAAAAGCTTTTCAGCAAACGGGAAGGCCAGCTCAGAGGAGAGGGAAGGGGTCCCCTAGGTAGGGAGCAGAACAAAACTTCTCTCCTAGGTAGGGAGCAGAACAAAATTAGTAGATCTTGCTACTCCTCTGAGTAGATCTTGCAAAAAACGCCATGAAAATTTAGTAAGCTCAGTGCTGTCCGCTTTCACCTGGGACTCTCCAGCCTCCTTAGACCCCCTGCCCCTTTCGTCCCGCCCCGCCTGGGATGTTCCGAGCCTCTCAAGGGGAAGGCTGGGGGATGTTCCAGAGTGGCCGGCTCAGTTAGTACCTTCTGCAGCTCAGCTCCTGGCTGCTCGCTCTCCGAAATACTGACCCAAGTGGAAGTGGAGCCGGTGGCAGAGGGCTGCGGTACAATTAAACCAGGTAACGAGACGCTGGGCAGATGTGTTTTCATTGCGCTGTAAGATAAACGCAGTGTTAAATGCCTGACAACTTCCCAGAAGCAATCAGCAAAAGTTTACGAGTGCATAAACCTCAAAGACCATTTCTCGGTATTTTTATAAGCCCCGCATTTAAAGCTTCTATAAATTCTTCTGCCTGCTTCCAAACTAAAGTTCCCGGAGTCTATTAAACATTCACTTCTTCGGGAGGGAGTCCGGAGGAGTGGGGCGAGACACATCACAACTAGAGGGGCCGAGGGAGAAGAGATGAACGAGGTGTACTCTCTTTTTGTTTCTTCCATTTTCCTCTCGGTACGCCCATCCCATACCCCCCCGCTCTGAGCTAAACTTTACAAGAAAGGTGGCATAATTAAAGCACAGTAAGTTACACATGAACGCATCGCCAACACGACTGGGATACAGCAGTGCTTCAGGAACGGAAGGCAGACCCAGAAAGAAAGGGACGAAGGAAAATAATGGGACGTGCACATAAACAGATCCACAGACAGATCAGCAGCAGGCAGGCTGACAGGTGGACAGGGATGAACAGACAACTTAGACCTAGAGCGAGAAATTTCAAGCGCAAAGCGTAATTCGGAGACAGCGCAGACAAGGACAGAAGGAGGTGGCCGGGACCTCCTGAAGGTTTCCGCTATGCCCCCGTCCCCCCGCCCCGACGGCGCGGCTCGGCAGCCTCCGCTCCCGCTCGGGGCAAGCGCGGCGGCCTCAGCCTCGGGTCCACTGGCCCCGCCGCCAGCGGAGCGGGAGCATGAGGAGTCCCGGAGTTGCAGACAAAAAGAGGGGAGATAAGACTGGTGAATCCACAGATCAGCGGGAGACATCGAGCCAGAGACCTGAATCTTCGAAGTAATAAGCTGCGAGGAATGGAATGTTCCCCCTAACCATCGAATTATAGTAACAGTACCCGTCATCCTTAAGTGACCACAAGAGTTTCACAAGTTGGATATTAAACAAAGTAAATAAGAAAAAAACAAAAAACAAAAAACCAAAAAAAACCCCACACCACTCTATGGCGTTTATAAAGCTTTTTGTTTATTATCCCAGTGAAATGAAGTTGCTAATTGGAAAACAATAAACTTAAAACGCCTTTGAATTAATAATGATAGAGGTTAACGGTGGCATACCTTGGAAAGGGGGAGGGGAGCTAGGTGCATGGTGACTGTGCGCTTGGACGGCGAGCGGGGACAAGCGCAGAAGCCAAAGGGAGTGGGGGGGAAGGGGAGGGGGAGGCGAGCCCCCCCTTGTCTTCGGAGTGCTCGGTTTGTATGTTCGCCTCTGATCCGGAGACACGAGGTGAGGAAGGTCTGTATTGTAGTCATGTCCTCGCTAGATGAAATCTCAGTCAATTACTTTGAAATCTGCAGCTTGGCTTCTTTTCATTCTTTCCAGGTGAAAATTCAAACGTTTTCTGTTGTCGCCTGGTCCTTTCTTTCCTGAAACAAGGCACCCAACTGTTCTGATATTACCATTCAAAAACAGGTTCTGTGGCAAACCTCATTTGTGAATCTATTACAGAGATTAATAGATTATTTCTCCTTTTTCAACTAATTCTCAGTGGGGAAATTTAACCATATGGTAAGGAGAGAATTAGAATTTCATCACATTAGAGCAAAATGTAATGAAAAGAGTCCAACACCTGGGGCCAACTCTGAAAGGCACAATTAAAAGGTTTTTAATGAAACCAGAGAAACCAAAAAATTTCATAGCCTTCAGTAATTCTGCCACATAAGAATGATTTACTAGAAGTGTTGGGAAATATTGTTTTTACTGATGTCATAGGAATGAAAACCTGCTACTAAATACTCTTGTGCTCTTTGAGTAAAGCGGGAGCGAGCTGCTTGCCTCGAGCATTAGAAAAGCAGTGGGACAAAATTCAGACCAGCCTTCGGGCGTTCACTTCAGCTTCTGGGAGACCTCAGAAAAGAGTGTGCCCGGCTCGGAGAAGCCCCGGGAGGTGAGCGGGGGGGGGGGGCGGAATAACTGGGGCACCGGGGCCGGTCTCCCCTTGACACCGGCGACGGAGACATCCCGGCGTTGGGGAACGGAAGGAGGGAGCTTCCAAGAGTTGGTCAATCACAATTAAAAAAAAAAAAAAAAAAAAAAAAAGTTTGTTGGGTTTTACCCTTTCTTACCCCAGCCTCCCTTCTCCCCTGATCGGTTCATGTTCAAGGTACCGGATGGGGCTCTATATTTTTTTCTAGGGACACGGGGGATAATCACTCCAAAGAGGCAATCTGCTACTTGAAAACGGCTAAGGGGGAGGAGGAGGGGAGCCTCCGAGTAGTTTGGTCACTGTTTGCTGGGGGGGGTGGGTGGGGGTGGGAAGCAACGGGAGTGGGGACCATCCGCCTCCCAGGGAATCAAAGTGAACTTAGGCGGTGGGCAGGAGTGGGCACGGCGGTTCGGGTTGGTCCAGGTTTTTTGGTTGGTTTTTTTTTGTTTGTTTGTTTGTTTTGTGGTTTGATTTTTTTTTTCCCAGGCGAAGCTTTTCAAGAAGACGGGTGGGTGTGGGAGGGGGCTATAAGTTAATGTAAATGCAGGGAGTGGGTGGGCTGGGGTGGGGGGTGAGGGTGTCACTCTTGACTCTACGGCTAAGTTAGCAGAAGTCTGCTGGCAGCACTCGGAAGGGGAAGTGTTGAAGCGGGCTTTTCTGCAGTGCAGGGCTGTAATTTGCTGAAGGAGGCAAAGAACAACCTTCGATCTAAGTAGGGCTTTTAGTGTGCTCATTGATGAGTGAAAGTCGCCACACATGTCAAGCTAAAGGCAGTTGTTGGGTTACTAACAGGACACAACGTCTTGCAAACATATGCGTTAAGCTGTGTATACAGATGGCAGGGAGAATAATGGAGCAGGCGCCTCTTATAAAGCTCTAGCTGCTGCCTGTCTTCAGACCTGGGAAATGAAACTATTCAGACTCAGGGCCAGATAGCGCCTGGGATTGTTTGTTACCGTTTTAATCCTATTAATTAAAACGTTAACCTGATTGGGTAGAAAGCTCTGTCCCAACAGGCAAGTCTTCTTCATAATAACCTACTCTCAGAGATAATGATGTAAAAGACTCCCCCGTCTGCGGCGGCTGCTGGTTGATGGGTCCGGAAATCTCTTGAAGGTGAATCCAAGCAAGATAAACGGTGGAAGCGGCTCCGCTGGCAGCGCACAATGCCCCAGCGCGGCGCCTGCTGAGGGCGAGCCGGAGCCGAAGCCGAAGCCGAAGCCGAAGCCACAGCCGGAGCCCAAGCCACAACCACAGCCGCAGCCGGAGCCGCAGCCGCCGCCGGAACCGCAGCCCGAGCCGCCGCCTGAGCCACAGCCACCAAAGCCGGAGCAGGAGCAGCCGCGGCGCCGGTCACAGCGCAACCCCGGCGGGATCCGGGAGCCGATTTCTACCAGCGGGACGCCGGGGAGACGCCCGCCGCGGCGCGGAGCCTTGGAGAAGCGGGCCGGGAGCTGAGGGGGGCGGAGGAGGCGGAGGCGGAGGCGAGCGGGGCGCCGATGGAGCGGGCGCTAGGGCTGCCCGCAGAAGAGGACCTCTTCCACAAGAGCCTCGCCGCCTCGGCCAAGCGCATGGAGTCCGCCTTCCGCTCGCCCCCGGGGCTCGACCTCTCCCACCCCCGCGACCGCCAGCCCTCGCCGCTCGCCTGCTACGAGGCGGCGGAGCCCGAGGCGCTGCTGCAGCCCGGCGTCGGCGGCGACCCGCTGGCGCTGCCGCCGGGCTCCGTCTGCGTCAAGTACGGCGAGAGCGCCAGCCGCAGCTCGGTGGCCGAGAGCAGCGGCGGCGAGCAGAGCCCCGACGACGACAGCGACGGCCGCTGCGAGCTGGTTCTGCGCGGCGCCGGGGGGGACCCGCGCGTCGCCTCGCCGGCGGCGGGCGGCGGCGGCGGCGGCGGCGGGGGGGGCGGGGGGCTGAAGGCGGCCGAGGGTGGCTGCTCCAACAGCCACGGGCACGGCGGCAGCAAGAAGTCCAAGGAGCAGAAGGCGCTGCGCCTCAACATCAACGCGCGGGAGCGGCGGCGGATGCACGACCTGAACGACGCGCTGGACGAGCTACGGGCGGTCATCCCCTACGCGCACAGCCCCTCGGTGCGGAAGCTCTCCAAGATTGCCACGCTCCTCCTGGCCAAGAACTACATCCTGATGCAGGCGCAGGCCCTGGAGGAGATGCGGCGCCTGGTGGCTTATCTCAACCAGGGCCAGGCCATCTCGGCCGCCTCCCTGCCCAGCTCCGCCGCGGCGGCGGCGGCGGCGGCGGCTGCGCTGCACCCCGCCCTCGGCGCCTACGAGCAGGCGGCCGGCTACCCCTTCAGCGCCGGGCTGCCCCCCGCCACCTCCTGCCCGGAGAAATGTGCCATTTTCAACAGCGTCTCCTCCAGCCTCTGCAAACAGTGCACGGAGAAGCCTTAAGCGCCGCCGCCGTTGCCGCCCCCCGCCGCCGCCGCGGCCCCGGGGAGCGGCGACAGCCGGGGGCTGGGACCCGGTGCCGGCCCCAGGCCGAGGGGCGCGGGGGAGGCGGAGGGACTGACCGATGTCCGCTCCCCCCCTCCCTCCGCCCGGCCTCGTCTCGCCTCTCTCTTCTCCTCGGGTTTTGCCGAGACGGGACCGCGACGGGAGCCGGCGTGCGTACGGCGCCGGGGAGGGGGCGCGGGACCGGGGGTGCCGCGAGTAGGAAGCCCCAGCTGGGGAGGGGGGAAGGGTGGGGGGTTTCGTTCTCGCCGGTCGACTGCTGCGCGTCCGGACAAAGGAGAGGCCGAGAAATAGCAGGCCGGGACGGGAACCGGGGCTAGCACCGGGGAGAGGGACGGAGAGCGGCCCCCACCCCTGTCCCTGTCCCGGCGGGGGAGGAGGGAAGGAGCAGAAGAGACCTGGGCGCGGAGGTGGATGGGACAAATCAGAGAGGGCACTTGAACATAGAGATTTTTTTTAATTATTATTATTAGCAGTATTATTATTATTATTATTACTCTGAGCCAGGAAACAAACAAACTTGAAATGTAAACTTATTATTTAAGCGACTTGCAGAAACAAAGAGACTGGACCATTGCTATGGAAGACTTTGTATTTTTTATCGTCTCTAAACTTTAATCCTGTGAAAATGCGCAAAGTTTGGTGAGAGTGATTTAAAAAAAAAAAAACGAGAGAGTCAAAAAAAGAAAAAAAAATAACCGATCACTCCGCCCCCCACACACACTCCGTGTGGCTGAAATTATTGCATTTTAAAAGGAAATATTTATGTGCACCTTGTTTCTTCCCACTTTGCAATGATGTATAAACAAGACACGCTATTTATTTGTTTTTCTTTCAATGACACTTCCACGCCAACAATATTTATCATGTGTTAAGTTCACGGGTCTTATGTGCAGTTACTTTCAATGCTTCTGAATTTCTGTTTATGGGTTAACTGAAACTGTGTGCCAAGTATTTAAAACGTTTATTTGCCAACAACGTATAACCAGAAATGTTGATGTATGCTTAGGTTGATGCTGCTTAGGTTTATGAAAGGTCATCTGGATTTTAAGTTGCATCATCCCTGTATTTAAATTGAGCTTTAATAAATTGCTTCAGTCCAAAAATTACAGGAAAGGTGTATTCTTAATTGCTCAACCAACTGGTTCTTCAAAGGGTATTCTTTGCATTAAAACAGGTAATAGCTATTTACTTTTATTAGGCATCAGAGCAATAGCTGCTACAAGAACACTGATCAAGCCAATGTTTTCCCAGGCGCTGTGTTTTCAAAGCTATAATTTAAACCGCTTTTAATGTGTATGTAAATCATTCTGACTGTGGATGATTATTTAAGTTGAAATACTTTAAAACACTTTAAGCTGATTTACAGAATGCGTGGATTTTTAATTTTTTTTTCTTTTCTGGGGAGGGTGGGTGGGAGGGCGGGGTTTTTTTGAATAAAAATGAGAGATGAAATCAAGAAGTAGCTATTTACCCAAAGTGAGCCTTCAGTTTGAATTTGCATGGCTGGGTGGCTGTCTCTCTGCCATTTGTAAATCAAGACTTGATTTTTTTTTTCCTACTTTTTTTTTTCTTTTTTCTTTTCAAAAACGAGTCCTGCTATTTTCCACTACTTGCAGATAATACAAATTTGGACTGTCAGGTTGGATGGCAAAATAGGAGCCATGATGGATCTGTTGGCAGGTCACGGATGTGTAAAGAGTGATATATATTAAATAGGTCAATCAGATTATGACAGCAATGTACGATCGTTTGTATGTGTATCTATGTCGAAAAGAATCTTTATTAAAATATTTTGAACAAACGCTTGTATTATGCTGTGCTTTGTTAAGCATGTGTCTTCAGATTTTGGGGGGGGAGGGAGGGGGGGATAGTGGGGCGTGTAGTTTCCTGTCCTCTGCCTTTCTCTGAATGCTCGCCAGCATCCCCCCGGGACCCCACTCCTGGCTAAGGGTGTCCGGCGGGGGTGGACGGGGACGCGAAGTGCATTTCTCCAGCCCTCGTGTCAGGCGAATCCCTGCGGTGCGGGGCAGCTGTGGGCCCTGTCCACCCATCGCGGACTCCATGCACCCCCTCTCCGCTCAACCCTTTGGGCTGGCTGCTCCCCGAAGTGCGATGCAGGACCACCCTGCCCCGCCTCTTCCCTAAATTGTGGAATCGCCACACCAGTGGTGGTCCCTCCGTCCTTCCACTAAGAGGAGGGAAAAGGGAACAGGCAGCTTCACAAAGCTGCCCACCTGTACTGGGCCCGGGCCTGGGGTCTCGGCAGATCCGAGTGCTGGGGCCCCGCCGCCCTGTCCCCTCCCTTCCCCCTCCTCACCCTCCAACCTCGGGCGGCCCGGCTCGACACCAGGTGTCCACAGAACCGCCTCTCCCAACTGCAGCAGCACACGCGGGGGAAGGGGATAAATATTTTCTGCTCCACTTCCCATCAAAAAAGATTAATCAGAACCTGTAACTTTTCAGGAAACATAACTGTAAAGTGCCACGGAGCTGTGGGAAGGCAGCCCAGAGAGGGTGGGCAGATCAGCCCCCAGGCGCAAGGAGAAGCGTCTCTCAGCATTTACAAGACAAAGGCTGGGTGCGTCTAATTATGATTATTAAAACAATTTCCATGACGATGTCTAATATTATGTTAATTTGAAAACAACTGTGTATGAAAACTGTCGACTATAATACCTAAATTCATTTAATGAAACACATCGTTAAGGCAATTAAACCTCCTGGATGTGATTAAGGAACATAATTACGACACTGTTCTGCGCCATAATTGGGTGTCTTTAATCAAGGGGTAAAGTGATCAGCAACACAGCCATTAGTTTGTATTGTTCTGTCTCTGCTGTCCATCATTCTGATTAGGAATTAACCACCGCCACCAGCTTGGCGTGGTGCGTGCCTGTGTCTGTGTGTGTGTGAGTGTGTGAGAGTGTGTTCGTGCATATAACGTCGCAGGACACATTTGCTGCAAGATTTACCGCTTAATATCTCCGGCTACCGAGCAAGTTTCCCGGAGAGGTTCACTGGAAAGCTCGGGCGATGCTCGGCTGTGCCTTGGCGTGGGATGGGGCAGGCGAGAGGGGTCCCAGCAAACTCTTAGAAAGGCCGGGAGCTGGGCTGGGGGGAAGTTCAAGGGAATGTGGGAGACCCTCGCTCTGCCTCCCGGGTCCGGGGAAGGGGCCGGTGAGGGGGTGGCATGTGAGGACCGGGCCGGGGCTGCTCCCCGCTGGCTCGGAGGAGCCAGGGTGGCCGCTACTGTCTATGGCACATCGGGCGGCTTCTGCATTCACCTCTCACTGTTATGCTTTGGAGGGACGGGACCGCGGAATGAAAGCGCTTTTCCCTTCTGGCTATAGCCGCCGCCCGATTTGGGGATCTCTTGTTCCCTCCTCGCTTCCTTTGAATGGGGGGAGAGCGGTCTCTGCCCATCAGAAGTGCTGTCAGTCCCGGCCTCTCGCTCCCGTCCCTGGGCACCGAGCAGCCTCGCTGGGAACTACCACGAAGCCGCTGGGCCAGTCCCTTGGCAGGTCTTTGCCAATGCGAGAGCCGTGTGTGTCGGGGGTGGGGGGAGGAGAGAGGCTCCCCCGCCTTTCTTAACGCTTGATAGATCACTTAACCAGAAATGAACATGTCCCTCTTCAAAAGAGCTTTTCCCCCGTTTCCAACAGCCCCACTGCATCGGGATCTCCCCCAGCCTCCTCCGAAGGCTCCCTCCGTCCGCACCACTCAGCTCGGCTTCCTTTCCCCGTCCCCCGTCCCCTTATCCCGGCCCTGAGCCTGAAATTGTCCCAGCATGAGTGACATTGGCTTTCCTAATGTAATGACTTATGAAAGATATAATCATGTGTTAAATTGAATCCTCCGCTTAACTGTTAATGGTGTGCTCTGGGCACATTTACGTATTAGATGCTATGGTAACTAATTACCACTAGAAGAAGGGATAATACACTTTCCAGACTTTGACAAATAATTATGAGTGTTCACATCCCTGCTAGCAGCAGTTGCAGCGGATCTGCTGGAATGAGTAAGTGAATAAATGAATGGGTAAGTGAACTTGTGTGCATGGAGGGGACTAGATAATGAATAGTGGTCAAGTGAGTTTTCTTATTAAAACCTTTAATGAAAATGTGATTTAGGGTGGAAGGGGGGGAAAAAAGTGCGACGCTGCCTCTAAATGTAATTAAACTGCGTGATATAAACATCAGAAACATAAATAAGTTTGCTTTTAATTAAAACGCAGCAGTCAAAGTAAATTATCCACGTGCTCGGAAACTTTACAGCAATTAATACTTTTTTTTTTTTTTTTTTTTTTTTTTTTTTTTGGTAGTGGTGATGGCAGAGGGGAGTTCTTAGGGGGTAAAATAAACGAGGCAGGACTCCCGCGACTCTCTCCCAGGACCATTTGTAACTCAGATTGCACCCCCTGCCGAAAGGCCGAAGGGACCCTGATGCTTTAATCAGATGGCGGAACAGCTCCTTGTTGGAGCGGGACAAAACTTTGGGGAAGTCGCGGTGGGCTTCGCGCCTGCCTCGGCCTCCGCTCCCACCGAGTCGGGTTGCTATTCCTCGGCGGGGCAAGGGTCCCTCTTGGGGGGCTCTTCCGCCAGCGGAGCCCCGCGGAGGCTTAATGCTTATGTCTAATGTCTCTACGGAGTGTTGCGATTTGCTGAGGCAGGAGCCGCAGGGGTTAAGTTGCTCCTGCAGGCGACCCTTATGCCATCCTGGGCCGGGCAGGAGCTGCTGCAGGGAGCGGAAAGCAGCCAAGCTGCCCCGGCCCGAGCCCCGAGCCTGACTCCGGGGCTCCCAGCAGCCGTCCATCCGCGGAAGAGACATCTGCTAAATGAGCAAAGAGCTGCAGCCAGCCCCATTTCCTCGTGGTCACTCATCAGCTCAGTGTCACCCAGCTTCCCCCACCCCCGAGGCGCTCCGGAGGCGGACTTGCTCTGGTTTGGCTGGTTCTCCAGCCTCCGGAAGGGTTAAATCCTTCCCCAAGCCCCTAGTTGCCCTTGTCCTCTCAACCTGATTCAGAGACGTGCAATAAAATATGAAGCAAATTTATGGTCTGTTTCAAGCACTTTACTGCTGTGTTTTTAAATTCATATATGCACATATAAGAACGATGATCTGTGAATAATTTGAAATGCTATAGGAAAACGATGCATTTTAGATCAAACATAACCATTCTCTTACATAATTGTCTCGGATTAAAAGAAAAAGAAAGATACATTTTGAACAGAGACAAAGCTGAAAATCTAATGACAACCATAAACTGCTAGACAGCCATAAATTAACGTCTTCATCAAACACTGAAGGGATCAGTGCTTATCTAAATCAACAATTATTTCTTCCGAGAAGTTGCAGAACAGATTGCCCTTCTAATACTGTTTTTAAGTCCTCATAATTGAGGATCAGGTGCAAACAATCGCCTTTCCAGGGTAAACCTCTCTACCAGCCGAAGCCCTCCAAACTCACCTAACACCCAGACCTGTTCCCTAGGAACATTCTCGGGGGGTCCTGCCCCTTTTTCCCACTCCAGCATCCCTGGAAGCAGGGGTTGCTTCAAAGACGGGGCGGCAGGAGACTCTTCTAAAGCCCCTCCCTATCCCTTTCTGCTTGATTTTTGTAGGGGGTCGGGGGAATAGGGCGCGCCGGGAGGGCGGCGGGGAGTGCGCAGGGAGGCGGCGGGCGGGTCGGGCGGCTCCCCCCGCCGCCGAAGTGGGCCGGGGGCACACCGAGGAGGCATCCCGGAGTGGTGAAATCCCATAGGGGCCGTATGCCCCTGTGCTTCGATCCCTTTAGAGATCCCGAGCTCAACTAATGCCCATCCACTTTCCAGGTTCACAGCATTAGCGGCGCGGCGCTTCCCTCAGCTGCAGGTACCTGCGGTGCCGGTTTCGCAAGAAGCTGCTGCAAAGATTTCTGTTTGTAGAAGGCAACTGAAAAACACGTTGAGGACATAGCGGATTCACAGGCTCGCAAGATGGAAATTAGACAGGGAAAGACCTGCCTGTAGGAGGTTAGCGACTAAATTATTTGGAAGAAAGAGGTAGCTGGAAAGATGAGCTGATGGGGAAGAAGTGACTGTGAAGTCATCACGGGGTGTTTACTTACTGTCTTTTACTCTCCCTGTAGCCAGAACCAAGACTTTAACTTTGCTGTACTCATAGCTGCTGTTTGGGGAAAAAAAATCCAAATAAAAAAACAAACCAACACGTCACTGTCAAAATAGGTTTAAGAAAATCTTGCAAAATAGGATCCCGCGAGGCTCCTAGCACGTACAGCCGAAACTGACTTCTTTTGATTATTTATTTTGGTGAAAATAGATTCGAAGATAAGCACATTTCTGCTATTACAAATTATGTAGTCACATAATGTCTCAGTACCTGAGATCTCAGGCAAGTCTTATGCGTAGAACAGGCTACATAGCTGCAGTACTGGTTTATAAGAGGATGAAGATCCCACTACTATTTTTATATACTTCTATATATGCAGCAACCATTTCTCATACTATTTAGAAACAGAGCCAATAATTTAAGGATCACAATACTTTCTTAAGGATAGTTTTAAGGGGGGGTTTGTATTGAGAGAATTTTTCTACTATGTTGTAGATATGGGGACATGACTAGTCAGGGTGCATATGACCACCTCAGTAACAAGCAGAAAAATACTTCATTGCATAAATTATAAATTATACTTCATGTTTAAATTGATGTCTCAAATAATTTAAAAATACAGTGAAATGTAAGTAACATCAAGAAAGCACCTAGTTTCATCAAACCAAATATTAGAGAAAATACAGTCTTAGGATGTCTTATCAATTCCCCCATCCCAAGATACCTTTTGGACCACTGTGGAAAGCTCACTCAGAAACGTGCCCTTCAAGAAATCTCAAACAACGCCACTTCTCATTTATAAACTTCAGCAACTTGTAATATAATCTGAAGTTCAAGCATTTGCAAAAACATTTATCAAACCCAGAAACATGCTGCAGGTCTGTCTTCTCTAGGGTGTATCTTAAATAGCCCTTGCAGACACTCCTGACAAGCGTTTCTGCATGAAGGAATACAGAAACACTGATGTCTTTAGGGTACAACTTTTGTATTAAATACCTGCTTGTTGAAGTCAGTATCTGCAGTGATATGCAGAAAAGCCCAGTTGTGCTCTGCTGGTGCAGTGCTGTATATTTTAACAATTTCATTCATTTTCCATTTTAAAATGAATGAACTGAGAGGACAGGATATTCTGTACTAGGTAGTACCTCTTGTACTATACAGGAGTTTGAAAAAGGAAAAGCCTAGGAACTGTATTTGGGAATCGTTAATGGATTACAGGTCTTTATACTAATTTTTAATAAAGTCCTAAGAATGTCAGAAATACCACTTTTTTTTTTCCTTATCTGGTAAGAATTGGTTTATGTTTGATGAAGAGTAAAATAGACTTGATAATTTCCTTGATTCAAAGGAGCTGCTTCATGCAAATGCTTGTTTAAAGGTGGGTGGGTTTTCTGTTTTTTGTTTTTTTTCCCCTAACTGAAATATCTTTAAAGATCAAGTAACAGAAATGCAGAAAAATGCAGTATGCTGGATAAAAACATTTTTTAAATGAAAGCAATAGTGAAAAACTGTAAATAAAAGCTGGAAAAAAATACCATAGACAGTAGTTCAATATTAAAATAGACATATTCATTTTTATTGTGTCCTTGAAATACAAAATTCACTTAAGATGTTAAATTACTAAAATAATGAAGTTTCAATTTTCTTGCTCAGAAATACATAACATACTTAGTAGATCTAAAAGCCTTAATGATGGATATTAACTATTAAAGTGGAACCTAACCACTGTTCATCTATATACAAAATGTCAGTTTGCACAATTAAAAGCAATTCACAATCTTTTGAATACCAGAAAGTTCTGTAATGTTGAAATAAAAGATAATTTATAATTCTACAAGAGAAATTCACAGCTCAGTAATTATTCATAAAAATAGTAAAGCCAAAAATAGTGACATGCAACTGGCTTAAAAGCATAAACTAAAGGACAGCTCTTACACAGTTTTATGTTAGCACATTAGGACATATTGGCAGAGAAGTGAAAATCTGATTTTCAAACAGGTCCACACAGACCATCGTGGTCTTTTAAGTAATGTTAACAGTTTTAAAAGTTTACAATAGCTTACAGCAGTACTGAGTGACAGCATGAAAATGGAGAATATGCAATCTGTAAATTAATATAAGAATAATAGTTAACCCCCCAATTTTACCATTCACATTAGCTGATGATGAATTCACTCTTCTTGGCTGCTGCTAAGGGCCATACTGACTTAGCAAACCTATCTTATATGAGAAAAAAGGTGTCTATTAGAATTTTTTTGATAGTGGGAGACATTATCAATATAGACATAGGCAGCAACAACCTATAGCCAGAAGCTTATACTGCACATCTGAGTCTCATCTCAAACTGATCCATAAGTGCACCATTTCACTAGACAAACAGCAGAGAAATTCTAGGACCACCCACACACATCTCCAGGTCAGGGGATAAGGCGAGTAGGCACTGTGTATATTGAGGTTACCATGGTTGGATTTGATGATCTTAAAGGTCTTTTCCAACCAGAATGATTCTGTGATTCTGTGATCAAGAGTGGTATCATGCCCTACATCATGAAACCCACCCTCCTCAGCACATTGTGGCTGGGACCTCCAGGGACAGTGCACACTTATCCCACTGTGCTGATACGGATTTTTGACCAGGAGTATCAACACCGTGGGCCTTTTACTCCCTGCTCCATGGAGACCAAGTCACTCCTGGTCAGACCAACTGCCAGCTCTTAATAATTCACCTCCTCAGCTGCTAAGCACGTGAACCAGAAGGGCTTAACCTTTCTTCTGTCCTGCTCTGGCTCTCAGGACTTTATATGGGGGTGAGGCTGGGGCATGCTAAGGCAGTGATGCACTGATTACCAGCAAAACTGATCTGCCAGAAGAATAAGTTACCAGGAACTCAGCTCCATGACAAGCTGGACAAGATCTTCTTTGTGTTTGATTATTTTGGTCCTTGAGTAAAAAGAGCAATGAACTCTTACCCCAGCAAAATGCTGGCCTTTAGTGTGGTGCACAGAGTGCTCTCCAGCCCCAGTGCAAGGCCTCCAAGTGACTTCATGGAGGCTTCCTGCAGTGCCTGGGAAAGACTCTAACCCCTTCTTTTTTTTTTTTTTTTTTTAATGGAAGCCTGCCCTGCAGTTTTGATTTGCTATTTTGGAGACAATCTAGCTCTTCATTTAATTCCAAAATAGATATTGTATAAACCGATCAGCAATTAATCTGAAATTACTAATGATTTGCATGTACTTTTGGCACAGTCCTATTATGTCCTACCAAATTATGCAGCAGCCTGTGACACTCAAATTCAAAATCCTAAAAATAGAACACAATTATAAAAAAAAATTCTTCTGTTTAAAACAAATACCTACTGTTTACTGTTATTTTTTCAGTTGCTTCAGGTTTGTTTCAAAGTTGGATGCCAAAGAAAGATTTATCATAGCTCTGGCATGAGACATTTTACAGCTTACATTTAAGCAATAATGGAATACAGTAAACAGTGTAATGATATCAACATTTTCTCTCACAATAAACCAGGCTCTAATGTCCAAACTGGATTGTGAGCTATGGCTGAGTACAGAATAGCTCCTACAGAGTAACTACAGCAGTAAGTAACTTGAGTACAAGAATCTCTCCATAAGAACAAATTTTATTCTGTGGCACAAAGCAATAATCAGCTTTTGCTGTTGATTAACTGTTGAAGCAAAGTTAAAACCTTTAATCAACTGCAAAGCCCATTTAATGTAAGTGTACTCTAACACTGTAGACATTATTGGTATTATATATGAAGAGAAAATGTTTGTTCAATATATCTTACAAAACCACAATTTTCTCCTCAAAGGATTTGGATGATGGCTGTGCTAATATCTGAAAGCCTTTCTAGCGATGCGGATGCTTATTTAGGGTATGTGCTTTACATGAATAACTAAATAGGCTTCTACCCAAATAACAATAATTCTAGTCCTTACTATGTATGTAGCAGTTTCCATCTGCAGGCTATCAAGGGCTTTAGAGATGAGTAAAACTTCTGATTTTAAAAGACTTATGCTGGCACATCCCAAAGAGAGATGTTTTTTGGGAACACAAGGCAAGGCCCACAGACATGGCTACTCTCCCATTGCAATTATCATCTTGGCAAACTGAGACTGGACAGCCATGAGAATCCTCATCAGGGTGGGAAGTGATGACTGGGAAGAGAGACAGGGTCTAAAAATCTCTGATCCTGTGCACTAGGAAATTCCTTTTTGAAAAAAGAGCTGGTCACCCAGCAAAGCACGTTGGGCAGCCAGTATACAGGTGATTTCAGTGGCTGCCCAGGGTTTCACTTGCTCAAATTTTGGCCTCAGGGGAAAGCCTGTTTTCCAGTTTGCAGATGGACATGTCTGTTTCCAAACACTGATCACACTGTTTTGCATATGAATAACCTAGGCTCAGTTAAACACTATTAAAAAGTAGTTTTAGATACTGTATTTGCCCTTGAAGCCCTCTTCTTCTTTTACCTTTCTGGGGAAACAAACACATGAAAAGATCAAAATAAACACATGGACTAGCAACATACCAGGAAAACAGTGAGACAAGCAGAAGGCAATTTTTGAGATGATAATTTCAAAAAGGATCATACAAAGAATATACTTTTTTGGCTCAAAAGCCAGAATACATAATTTAGGCTTGATCCAGAGCCTATTAAAATCAAAGGAATGTTCCTTCTGACTTTAAATGACTACAGGATAAAACCACAGATTTTGGTTTCTTTGCATTGAAAAAAAAAAGAAAGGAAAGGGAAGCATTCACCCTCAATACATAAAATTGAAGTCAGAAATGTGTTGCTAATAAGCCATTCTTGCAAACCATCCATGACCACACCATACAGCTTCCACCACATCTCCCAAATAAGGGCTATGACACTAAAGACCACGAAGGGAACAGTGTAAACACAAGGTTTTAATAATAGCTACTAAAAACTATTTTACCCTCTAGAATTAATTCCCCCTTTCTTGCTTCTATGAGCAGATGCAGAGATGCCTCCAGATGGTGGATGTATGGGACCTTCCAATTTAACAAGTGGGAACCTCTGTGACAGAGGACTGATGAGATTATTTCTCATATAAATGTCCTGGATTCAGCTTGATGTTGTCTTCCCTGTAAATCCTACTCATTTATGGGAGTCCATCTTCTAGGGACACAGCTATTTACTTGGCCAAACTCTTGTCACCTCACCTCACCAGCTGCAACTCAGGCAGGACAAATTCAGGTTTCCTGTCCCCTCATCTGATACCTACCTCCAGCCTAAGGGCTTTTCTCCTTAGAAACAAATAGGTAAAGCAGAGAGGGGAAAAGAAATGCTTCCAAACATACAAAGCTGAGTGATGAAACAGAGCAAACATGGGGATTAGTAGAAGGCATAGAGGCAGCCGTTCACTTTCTTCAGGGCCTTAGCTTGTAACGAAAGGCAGTATCAACGTCTGGCAGGAGGATACCAAGGCCCATACGACTGTTATCAAGTCTGACAGCTTTGTTTTCTGCTAGTTCTACATCAAAATTAGCCAACAGTAAGAAAAGAAACATCTTCATCTCATTCATTGCAAGGAACCTCCCTGGACACATGCTGATCCCAGAGCCAAAGGGCATTAGGAAATACTTCAGCTTTCTTCCTGCCTTGTAGAATGTGGTTTTCTTCTTGCCATTCTCTATGTATCGATCAAATTTATACTCCTGAAAATAAAAGAGAGAGCAAGCGTGATATCTAACAAGGCAGTTACGTGAGCTGCTTTGTTTGCACAACAGTCATGCTTCTGAAACCCCAAAAATAAGATAAAGAGGAAGACAAGGAGTTGACAGCTTCTCCTTTTTAGTTGGTTCCCTCAAGTTTCATTAGCTCACATTATCTTTCCTGTAAAGAACACTCCTTAAATCCACTTACTTAGCATAGATCTTTTACATCAAGCTCCTTCAATTTCTACATTTCATCCACTGGAGGTCTGGCCTATATTGATTGCAATTAGATTTTGACCGCTTTGTAGCAGGGACAATGAACCTTAGTATAAGGACAATTTTCTTCTAAAGCATCATATGAGCTCAGTGTGGTATATACATCATGAATAAGGATAATCTGCCAAATTCTGCAAATGCCTAAGAATAAATTAATGCTTTGCACCAATCTTGTTCCTGCAAGCTAAAGCAAAATCCATCTTTCTTTTGCACCCAGCGGTGCAGATTATACAAAAACCAGATCTGATGCTTTGCAGTCAATTTTCCCTTCAGTTGGACATGGCTGCTGCTTAATTTGCCACATCTGACCTTCAAATGTTTTGCTCTGTAACCTGTGTGTAAGGCAGGACAACTGCCAGTGCCTGACCATTATAAAGAGGGTGCTTTCCAGTAGGGCTTGAGGTTGTGCTTGTAACTTACATTCCATAAATTGAACATCTTTCCGACTATTTTCCAGTAGCAGGATCCCTGTTTAGAGATAACTCATGTTTTTGAATGAAGGAGATCTGGCATCCTCACTCAGTCAACGGCAAATTAACCACTTACAAAATCCTCCTGCATGCTTTGAATAAAAATGACAGACACTTCTTGCTTATGGTCACTCATTAGCATTTGTCCTGCTTTGCATACATCTGCTATAGCAGCAGCCATTTGGAGCTGGCTGGGAACAAGTCAGTCAGACAGAAACCAACCTCAACTGATTAAAAAAAAATGTACCACAATGTAAAATACACTGATACTGATCTACCCATTAGATTACAAGCTCTGAAAACCATGCACTGCAGGGCTTGCTGTCAAGAAAAAACAGTGGCAGGGGAGGTGGTCTATGAGAAAGGGAATGAGTACAGGATAGACTGGAGAGGATGTACCTTTGGTGCTGAAAAATGGGAGCTTGTTTCTCTAACTGGCAGTGACATCCACAAAGATAAAGGTGATTATATGAGCATTTCCACTGTCAAGTAATTCTTTTCATTCTCTTTGAACAACCCAGCCAAAGAAAGCTTGCCATTTTTTCCCCCCTTGTTACATTATTGCTCCATTCGAAGAAATGAAGTAACAAATGAAAGCCCAGAATACCACCTCTTTCTTCAATAAGAAGATTTACTTCCTGAAATATAAATCCTGCTGGCCTAAAAAAAGCACTGCTAAATATGAACTGCAGTAACTTAAGAAAAAGACCCAACCCAACCAAGAGCTCTTCATTTTGTTAGAACATTTCCACAAGATGCACTCCTGGTGTCTGAAGGAATTAAGAACTATGGTATTGAACACACAAACATACTGAGTCAAACCTTATGCTTTTTCACCTTAAAAGCCATCTGAGAGTTGTAATTGCTTTTAACAGAAAATAAATTGGTGTCTAAGGAATTGTAAAGGCAGAAACAAGTGTGAAACAGGAATGGGGCCAAAGACAGTGACATCAAACTCAGGCTCATGCTGCTGAAGCCTGTTGGGTTGGATAGTGCTTCCTCAAAAGCTAATTTGCTGGCTAAATAAAGACTAATTTTTGTCAATAAAGGAACTTTCAGTCATACAAGGCTCACTGGAAGAGAGAGAGTGGTTGTTGGCAAGGAAAAGGTGAAGACACTGAGCAAGAACGGGAAATGAAGTTCTCTATGCAAGGCCTGCTATGAGTATTATGAAAACTGAGCAATCTCCTATGATTGATATAAGTCTCTCTCTGTCACATCTCATATTTAGGTTTTTTTTGGGAAGCCACCATGTAAGGTTTCCGTTGGGGTTTCCTGATATTTCACTCCATGGGGTTTGCAGGGATAATTTACTGAGCTCTATAGGTAGCTGATTTAGGCTTTAGGGGTTCCCTTACCCACTTTATAGAAAACTGATTCATGTATTTAGGCTTTGATGAGTGGAGAAAGAGGTCAACAATATATACTTACACTTACACAATATGGTGTCAAAGCAGAAGATAGCTTGAACTGAAATTTATGGATCCAGGAGAAAAGCATTGCTACAAAATTATCTTGTCAAGCTGCCTGTTTTCCCAGGAAAGTTTTCCCTAAATACATGACAAGCTCAAGACTGCACCTTTCAAAAAATTCATTCTCCATCTCTATCTGATCCTCAGTAGTTGCTGTTGAAAGCACACTGCATATTTTAAGAACCAAACAGAACAGTGATTTCCCCACTTCTCGAGAGGACCCATGTGCTGAAATCCATGTACTGCAATGTGTGGATTGCTCATTCACCATCAAAAAGATAAAAGATATGAACTAAAGCTGTACTGTGAAAGCTGTGCAGAGCTGATACTAAGCGGATATATTCAAGGAGTGGAAATATGGTAATATATTCCAACAATTATTGGATAAGAGAGGGGATCAGTTTCCACACTGATGCTTTTGGTCTAGGACCTAAACAAACAGATGGACTTTTGACAAATCAATAATGTTCTCCAAAATAAAGTGCTAAGAATAAAATGAGAAAAAACTTGTTTGTTAGTTCTTCCTTTTTAAGGACAGAAATATTAATCGACTATTTGCCAATATATAGATAATTTTAAAATTTTTTTTCCCCCCTGTGGGCTTTGTCTTACTTTTTGGGTGAAGACAGCCAGCAGAGCCTTCCTGAACATGATTTCCATATTCAGGGCTCCAGTGTTGATCCTGGTGACTATAATTTACTCCCTCTAACTCTGACAACACTCCACACCTCCTCTCACTGAGGTTGGTGGAGTTCCTGCACAGCGAGATGCTGTCCTACACCAACAAGGCACTTGAATCTCATCTTTTTCTTTGCACCCTCATATCCTTAAATTCCCTTAAGGGAGCAATGCCTGTAACGTGGGTTTTCTAGAAACACGTTAAAAAAAATCTAGTTCCGTTCCTCTTTGGCTGAAATGCCAAGGATGGAAATCAGCACAGCTGGGAGACAGTCATTTGCTTAAGAAAATGGGGATGAGGAACGGATCAGGTAGGAGTTCTCACCTTTCAGGCAGAGGAGGCATGCAAGAGCCTTCCCCTGCACCCTCGCTCTTCCTCCATGGCACCCGGGGCTAGGGAGACAGCAATCTGGGGCAGCAACTCAGCCCAGAGGAGGACTATTCAATTTGCATTCAGGTGGTGAATTTCTGAAGGTGTATTAAGGCTGAAGAAGGGTGGGTTAATTTCGAGTCTTTGATATTCATTAACTCGAGCATCAGAAAAAAATACAGGGAGATGACACAATTATGCTCCGAGCTTCACTGCAGAGCAACAGCTTTACAGTCTCAAGTTCACAACATTCTACTAACTGATCAAGAAGGGGTGAATCCCTATGAAGGGAGGTGGAAAAGCCTAAGGCTCAAGTAAGACACTGCTATTATAGGGCTTCAGAGAGTCAATGATGCTTTGGGGGCACTTAGCTAAATGGCCCACATTATTTGCTATTTAAACCACCTCCTATTATTCAGCCCTCCTTGGGTATCAAATGATCCACTGCCAAACAAAACCCACATTCAGCCTAAAGTTTATGGAAGTCAATGTGGAATTGTCAATTCCTTTGAAAGCAGTCACGGTCAGTCTCATCACCATATTTCTCTCTTCAGGCCATGAATCCTTTGACCTGCAGGGCCCTAGAAAATACATCTGAAAGTAGGAAGATTTGTTCCACAAGAAGGAGCAGCAGCAAAAAAAAAAACCAAAACAAACAACAAAAAAACATCCAGCCCCCAGATCACCAAAGGCTTGGCTGCTGCAATGTGCCTGGAGTAGGAAGCTTAGCACCAGCTGAATGTTTACCTTAGGATCTTCATAGACCTCAGGGTCCATGTGCAAAATCTGTGGGTAAAGGGCTATCCAGTCTCCTTTCCTCAAACTGACTTCTTGATTCCCTTCAAGCTTGAGAACAAAATCCTCCTGGCTGATGCGGATGTTCATGGAGGACGAGCACATCCGTAAACTCTCGTTTAAGGCACTTTCTGCGATTAAACAAAAGAGGGAGGGGGGGGAGAGAAGAGTCAGAAATATGAGAGATGATTGGAAGTTATACATGGCTACAGCTGCTGGACCTCGAAAGATTTAGTAGGGTAGGCTATGGAAAAAACAAAAACAAAAAAACCACCCACAAACCAAACATAAAGCAGTGACAAGGAGGAAGCAATAAATAGCCCTGCAGGGCTGGGGTGGGGAGCCATGACACTGAGCCTCCCGATGTGATTCTCAGTGATGGTGCTGAGAAATCCTGTCGGGTGTAGGCAGCAATGAGGTTTGGGTGGAAAGTCATTATTCAGGCATCACATTGCAGCCCAAAGATGCAAACGCTTTGTACATTTACATACATTTTGGAGGTTGCAAGCAAAAAACACTGAAAGCATCTATATGTTAGAAAAAATAATTTCACTTGATAATTGTGTAACCATTATGAGGATTTTTGTATTTATTTTCTTTTCAATGCATTATGCTGCCAAATGATAGTGTTTGTTATGGTCAGAGTGAATGAAAGCAATTCATTATTGGTCTGGTAATTTTAAGAGAGAAAGACACTTTTAATTGGTCAAGGGAAAACAAAACCTAGTCCTTTCAGGCTCAGGGAAAGAAAGATTTCTGTCTCCACCATCACATCCTGGAAGGCTCCAGAAGCTGAATGTCCTTGCTTTCCCAGTGGCCTTCACCTTTTGCTCCTAGCACGACAGATTTTATGGCTAATTTCCGGCAATTTATCCTGGCAGTTTGAGGAGGAATTCCTTTGGGAATAATATGCATAATTTGCATAAATCATTCTGATAGCATGTATATCAGCATGTAGCTCCTGTCTAGGGCTGCATCTCTCACTTTGTAATCAAAACTGACTATTTTTCCACCAGCGTGTATGGGTGCTGTTGTATGTGACTTGATTCCTTCTAATCACCAGTGTGAAAAATAGCCTAAAATAGGGTTTCATTTGCACACAATACTCCATTTGTGTCTGCATTTATGTTCTGTGGTATCAAATAAGCTGCCTCTAAGTGTTCACCATGGCACTGTAACTGCTGAACCCAAAAGGTTAGTTTATTAGAGACAGTAGCTACCCAGAGTAGATGCCTCTTAAAAAAAAAAAAAAAAAAAAAAAAAAAAGAAACAAATATTCTTTCACTAAAAATTAAATCTGGTGCAGCATGCATAGCAAATAAAGTGGCCCTGGATGCTTTCTTGCAGGAGGTTTTTCCTTAAGCATGCATTTGTCTAAAGAAATGAGGCTGCGGTCAGCTTTGTGTGGCCAGCGCTGTGATTCAATGTGACGTACAGTGAGTCTGTGCATATTCTTTTGGACTGCCTTCGTTACTATAATCAGGCAGAGTCAAATCGGCTTGTTGGTGACGAAGCCAGAAAAGAACCCTGGTTCCAGAAGATGGCCTCTACTGCGGATAGCCACAAGGCACCTGACACGATAGATTTCAACTGGCAGCACTCTGGCAACAAAACTTTACGTGGTACAAAAGCAAGGGTCCGGCCTCTGCTCCCAGACTGTCTTCAACCTGCGGGAAACAATGTCGGTAACTCCATGAAGGTCCACCACTTGGAAATGGTAGTGACATATGTGGTGACACCAGAAATCAAATGAGGGAAGGGGGAAGGAGGGGAAAAAAAAAAAAAAAAAGCCCCCAACAACAACCAACAACAAAGGAAAAATTATTATTAAAGCGCCGCTGCAAAATAGCAGGTTCACGTTTAACCGCCCAAGCGATGCGGTCGCATCCTATCGGTGGACGTCGTCCCCGAAAAGCAGCAGTCCCTGCCCTCTGTCGGATCCCAAATGACAATTGGGCAGCATCTCTTATGCAGAAGTTAATCACAATAATGGAGCACAAAGTGTGGCTTAGTGGTCAGATCGTAAATGACAAATCTGTTTTACCTTCCAGTACCAGTTATGTGAGGAAGGCGAGCTTGGCTCTTGCTCTGAGCGATCATGCCGATAATCATTAGATGACAAAAGTAATGAGTCACATTATGATCAACAAAGGAGAATGGAGCTTATATGGCTTTGCAGGCTCACATTAAAAAAAATAGACAGTCAGCTTTCCACAAATGCCGGAGCTATACATTGAGAGGAATGACAACTGCACAATAAAACTGCAGCCTTTACTCGCAGTTGTCATAGTTCAGCAGACACCAGCCATCGCCGCTGACAGACCAGCTGGGTAGCTTGGGAGGCCTTCCATTCTGCACCATGAGATACAGTAAATTATCCAGCACGGTAGAGCAACATCTGTTTCTGTGCTTGTGCCGAACAAACAAGGCAATTTAAAGCATACCAAGGGATAACCAAGCAGCAAATGAACATGACCCTCATTTTTTTCTCCCCTTCTTACACACATGAGATGCTAAACTTCACTGTGTGAGTGCTACATAAAGAAGCCAGGCTGTTGTTTGATAAGGTGTTGTCAGAGAGATTTTACATATTTTCTAGAGAGAGAGAGGGAAAAAAAAAAAGAGATAGCTCTCTCATAGTATTGTTATTCTTAGAATCCTCCCACTTCTCTCTTCGTTTCTCTTATACTAAAGCTAGCACTCAGCTCCCAATTCATTCTAGATTTTTTTTTAAAAAAACTGTTTCAATATACTTATAAATATTCAGTCTTTAAACCCTAATTTGCTATACTTAGTTCACATGCCTTCAAGCATTTGTCTTCCAATTTCCACTGAATAAATGCGTACTAATGAGAAATAGAGCAAGCTGCTGAGGCAAAGCTGGGTGACTTGAGCCTGGCCTGCCACCAGCTTGTGATAGGCAGGCAAATTGAGTTAAAATGAAAAGTCTTGTCAGCTGAAATACAACATGGTAGCCAAACAGCAAGCTGTCAATCATCCAGCCAAAACAAGGGACTGCAGGTAATAAAAGGTCATTGCGAATCATAAGTGCATTTGGCTTTCGTAGGCAAGTTAATTTTAATTAAACATGATCTTGATCTGTAAATGTTTTATAAAACTTATTGTGTATAATGGATTGTTAATTTTACACTAACACATAGCAGGTAATAGGGTACTATTAGAGTGTATTGTAGGAAAATAGCTATCGAGTATGCAAATATTGGGGGGGGGTCATTTATCTGCAGGCACCACGGTGTGCCAACACAAATGATGATCTGAAACAAGTACATTTGCATCTTACTAAGAACTAAACAGTACTGCCCAGACCATTCCAGGAAAATGTATTAATTCCTCTCAATCCAACCAACAATTTTAATGCTCAGCATTTGTGTTATGGCTATGCAGTCTGTCTTAGCTCTTTTTGGGTTCCAATCCTTTACTGCGTAGGAAACATTTTTTCAGGCTCTGCTCTTTTCGCAGGAAATATCCGGGATTCAGCAGTAACCCGGGGCAAGAATACTTCACCATATAAATGAATGGACTAATATTAAACAAACGAACTGACTAAACATGCCTAGCATTAAAAATGCACGAAGTATATTGCTGCTTTACTCTTTGCATTTTCATTATAAGCATAAAAACCGACAGACCATTCTCGTGTGTTGATTATTATATTAGAGCTCCATTGTGAGCTGTAATGACTAATAATGTATGTTACTCTGCTCACAGAACCACACACCTTTGGGTACAAGGAAAAGTCCTAGGTAGACAAAACAAAGTGTGCTGCTCCAGAAGTGCTATTGGAAAAACAGGATCAAGGCCCAAATTTGCCAGGTTTGCTGTGGGTTGAAAGCTTTGTTTAAAATTAAAAAAAAAAATCACATACTCATGCTTTGAATTTATAAGTAAATCAGGCCACGCTGTTCCCTAAACCCAAAGAATCTGACCATAATAACAATATTGCCTCCTGAGAAATACTTTTTAGCAATGCTTTCTTGTTCTCTGTAACATGAGGAATCCAAAAAAAAGTCTCTTGTTATAGTGGGACAAAAAGAGGACAGAGAATCAGAGTGTGTAAAACAGGAGAATGAGATGACAAGGTGATGAAGGTACAAAATTCCCACCTGGTCTGCCTTACTCAAGAGCAGGGACACAAATCCTGGTTTTCTGTGCTCTGGGTAGGCACAGGGAGAGCAGGAAGAGGAAAAGCTCCATCTCAGAGGTGGGGGTCAGTGAGCTGCAAGGGCAAAGGCAGTACTGGCCCACAACCTCCCCTCAACATGTAGATTTTTGGTGTGTAAGCAGTGCAAATTGTGTCCCTCCTACACAATTATTAAGAAAACATCCCTTACCCTTTGGCACTGAAGCATGAATTTAATTCTCTTATGGTACAGATTTTTTTTCTATATTATTATTTTATGGGACAGTATCCAGCCCTTTATGACTTAAGTGCCAGAAGAATTGAAGTCTAGCTTCTGTTCATACCACATTACATTTAACACGATTATAAAATTTAACAAAAGTGTTAAAAGAATACTACAAAGTAGGATGTGGCACTTCCCTCTCAACACATAAATCACATGTTACCAAGGTACTTCAAGATTTCAAGGAGTAGCAGAGGAATAACACAGTTAGTGTTTGAAACTGTCCATACTATTTTGCAGCAGATGGTTTTAGTGAAGTACATGCTTTTGTTTTCCTAATTCCTACACTTCTAGGGTGCTTTGTGGTTTTTATTTCCTTTCTCTTCCTTGCCATTCCTATCTTGGGTTCCAAATACAAAATAAATTATCTCCTGATCTTCTTGACACTTAGTAACTTTCATTTTCCATTATTTGTGGTGGATTCTAACCGATGTGAAGAAATTTTATTTTTATTCCTTAAAAGTCCATTAAATGCTTAGCCTGTCATGTTCTTCAGAAGTGATCTTGTAATCAGGTATCTCTTCTACTTAAAAAGCAACCTCCATCAGTTAGAGACAAATCTGCACCAAACCCTGACTCTGGATGAAACCAACTTACTTGACTCATGCTACAGAAGATGAACATTAATGCTTTAACAAATCAATTGGATCAATCACAATTTTATATTTGTACTATGAGAAATTATGCAAGTTTGAACACAGGGTCTTGGCATGTGCCACGTTGGCTGGACCAGGAGAATGGCAGCTATTACATCCAAGTCAGGAGACTACTGCTCTACCACCCTATCTTGACACAGCTTCTTTTAAGAGTGGAACATCAATTCAGGCCATGAACCACCAAAACATATAGACTGATGAGCTTAGTTTTAACAGGGGGCTTATTTCAGTGGTTAGAACTAGGGGAATATTGAGCCTTCATGCTTTTATTCAGCTGTTTGCTATCTTGCTAACAGTACCTATGAAGACTTTCAGATGCTTAATGGTAAAGGCTCCTACCCTCTACACCCTCTTCCCTCCTCCAGGATAATTTTAGCATTCATCTTGCCAATGCCTGTGCCCTAGCAAACAAAATGAAACCATCATCAGCTTATGCTCTCTGAAGGCTCACTGAGCTCTTGGAGCAAACTGCTTCTAATGGCAACTGGCAAAGGTCTTCTTCTGAAACATTGATCTAGAACTGTAATATCCGTATCTCCCTTATTTTGAATCAAAGTACTTTTTTTCAATATTGGAAACACCATTTCTAACTTGTAAAGCTTTCCCTTCATTATTTTGTTCAGAGACGCTGCTCTTCTGAAGGCCGCTTTAGAAGCCTTTTTTGTTTTGCTAAACAAACTCCTTGGGAAAAAAAAAATCACATTTGCAGTTTAAATACATTATCCCACTTCAATTTCAGAGAAGGGTCTTTCTCAGCAGTGCCATACAGACGTATATGAAACGCATTAACACTTCGGCAGATGCTCGGAATCAAACAACTTAATAGGCATCAACTTTTTTTCAAATAATTGCAAAGCTTCGATTTAGCCTTTTGCATACCTTGCACAGTTAATTACCTAGGCTTTAATGTTTACATGCAATGAGAGTATCTACAGCTATAAACTACATAATTTATAATTGATGTAAATGGGTGTTATTATGTCAATTAGGCAGCTGTGTCCTCCACCTTCTCGGTAAACAGAAATGAGTGATAAACGGAGTTTGCTGGGAGAGCCCTTCTTTTCTTCCTAGCAGATAAAAATAAATTACCTAGGTAGACCAGGTTGTCCAATTGTTCTCTGGTGAGGTGGATGTTATACCTGGGCCCTCTCTTCTGACCTGTTGACTGCAGCAAATGGTCAATCTCGTCACGCACCGCTGCAAGAGCTTCTGGGTGCCGCAGAAGATAATACATGGCCCAGAATGTAGCTGGAATCGTGTTTCCCACAGAGGCCCACAGGAAGGCAAAATGATGTGCTGGGAGAAAATAAGTGAAAAGGAAGATTAATAGCGTTTATTACACTGATTAGATTTGCAGTGTGCTAATTAAAAGATGTTAGGACACAGACCCAGCCAAGGATCAGTGAATGCTAATGAGGACCAATAGGCTTCTGAAGTCTAATTTTCTGCTTAATGAGAATAGTTTGAAATGTAATGTCGGGGGGGTGGGGGGAATAAGGGGAGGAAATGCAGCTCAGTTATAATCTTTCTCATTATCACCATTAAGTATCTTGTTTTACCACCTCAGCACAAAAAAAAAATCAATTATCATAGAGGGTTGCTTCAGAGTAAAACATTTTATCATTAGCCAATTAGAAAGAACATAAAAAAATTTCAAGGTCGCCATTTTGCCTTTTTATTTCAAAGGTCTATAGTAAATTATTTTATTTGAGACAAGCAATCATTCATAAGTTTCCTACCTGCTTTGTCATAATCTCCAAGCAGCTCATATTTCTCAAATATATCTTGTCTGGCTTGGACCACTTTTGACCCTCCCAGCCATTTTGTCATGTTCTGAAGTAAAAAATGATGTATAAGCTCCTTCCGAACCTTCTTGGTAGCTCCTAGCAACTCAATTGGTATGTTTGCAGCTAAATAGGGAAAGCTGGCATCAAACTTGATAAATTTGTCTCTGATTTCACTAATAACTTTGTGGCCATCTGCAGCAGGAACTCTTCCATATAGTGTTACAAAACTGGCTTCAAACATTACAGAGCAGCAGAATTTGTACATTTTTTCTGTTTCCCAATCTGTTGCTTGTGAGCATTTCCATTCAAATATATCCTGGAGATTTTTCATCATGTGGTCAGAAATGACATCCAAAGGCTTGCCTTGTAGGTACTGGTAGATTCTGTGCAGGTTTTCCTTGAGATCGGGGAATTTTCCATTCGACAAGGCTGGGTAGTCAAAAGTTTTGGAAGCCATTTTATCAGCAAATTCATGAAATTCAAGTTGCTTGCTATTTCGGATGACATAGACATATTGAAATGGGTCCATAATAAAGGTAATATATCTACCTGAATAGAAGATAAGAAAAAAAAAAAATGAGATATGTGCATTTTTATAATCTGGTAGCATTTTCAGAAGTAATAACTGAAAACAAGCCCAGCCAATGTATGGAAGAAAAGCACAAAGAAAATCCCTATAAAGCAAAGACCCCTGAAGAAATCTGCAAAATAAAAAAGGAAGAAAAAGGAAGGAAAAGGGACAGAAAGAGAGAGAAGAAGAGAGAGGAAAAGAGGAGAGGAGAGGAGAGGAGAGGAGAGGAGAGGAGAGGAGAGGAGAGGAGAGGAGAGGAGAGGAGAGGAGAGGAGAGGAGAGGAGAGGAGAGGAGAGGAGAGGAGAGGAGAGGAGAGGAGAGGAGAGGAGAGGAGAGGAGAGGAGAGGAGAGGAGAGGAGAGGAGAGGAGAGGAGAGGAGAGGAGAGGAGAGGAGAGGAGAGGAGAGGAGAGGAGAGGAGAGGAGAGGAGAGGAGAGGAGAGGAGAGAAAGAAGGAAGGAACATGTAACAAGTTTTATTTAGCTTTGGAAAGAAAGCAATACTGTTTCTCTTTGTCAGGATGCAGATTCCGCCTGCATATGCTTTTATGGCTCTTCTAATTTCAGCATGAAGCCATTTCCATGTAGACTGATCTACTCATTTTGCCAACAGTAGGGTGTGACCCACAATCATGGCACTCGAGGATAAATCATTTAATACACTGGTATAAGTCACAAAAATACAATGTGGACTCATAGCATCATTTGACAATTGTAGGTTTTTACCACCAGAAAGGAAGATATGCGCACATTTCACCTGCGGAGAGGAAAGTGATTGGGAGGCTAGCATGGAAAAAATGCCACTTAGGTAGTTTTTCTACAGGTAGGTTACACAGAGACTCAAAATCCTCCAGTTACAGCTTCAACTGCCCATTGCAACATTTAAAGCCTCTCTGACATCTGTTTTTTTCCTCGACTTCTGCTAACTTTTCTTTAGGAACATGCTTAGCATCAGTATCCTGAGTACCTTAGGAGTTCATTTTGAAGCCATTTCTTACAGTGGAGCATGCTCCTGTGTTTAACATGGGTACCATTTTTGTGTGCACACTGTTACAGCACTATCATCCATCATGCCAGAGTGCACCAACAACTTCCTACCCTTCCCAAGGTACTTAATGTGGTGGCACAGCTGTACCTTCAGCTGCTTGTACAGAGGGACAAGATTGCATCAAGTCTAATGCTTTTTAAAGCTGCCCATGATAGAAAAATCCTGCAATTTCTCCCTAAACTTCAAGTCAACTACTATATAAGAGCACTTTGGTGAACTATCAGGAACCAATACACTGAAGCTCCCCAAACTCAATTAAATCTTAACTCTTTATAGATGAGTCCCATGTTAGGTCTAAATGAATTCTTAATTTGAATGGAGAGGTGTGTTAGGGAAAAAGGGTATCCATGAAAATATACATATCTTCTGTGGAACATCCCAGTGATAAACTCAGGAAAATAGCAAAGCTTCTAGCACTTACAGTCCAATTCTGTCTCACTAAAGGGAAAAATCTCCTTTGATTTTAATGGGAACACAACATGCTCAACTGAGGACCAAATTTGGCTCTGTGACAGATGTCCTGAGATAAAGTAGTCACTACCAGTAAAAATGTCAACAAGTATCCATGGTTACCATATAGTGACATTTGAAGCATCATAGTTATTCTGTATTCTGGCTTGGTTATACACACAGTGCTCTATGGCAAATCTGGGTGCACTCTGGACTTCCTCTGCAATTACCAACTCTCCCCCAGTTATATCCACTGCAATTCCAGTGAACCAGTATGGAAATGCAAGGCCTAAATTGAGATAGAATTTGACCCCTTTTTTGTCAACAGGGTGTGAAGGTTTTTAAGATACCCGTAGACTTCGCTTCACCACACCGTAACAAACCACAGATGTAAATTAATTTTTGAAGAATAAATGTATTGAGAAATCTGCATGAAAAAGGATCCTAAATTCCCAGTACTCTTATCTGACCATTTCATCCTTCCCAGACCACATAGGCTGACAGGAATTTTTAGTCTCAACCTCTGTAGGATCTTTGTTAGGAATCCTGGAATGGCTCTCTCTTTCAAGCTTTCACCCACTGTCATGTTCTTTATTGAGGCTACCATCTTTGCAATCAAAGCTTGGAAAGAATGCCCATTGGAGCAATTTTTAATAAATAGATTTGGAGTGTTATTAACCCTAAAGATGAAAGCTGGCTTCCTAACTTTGCGTTTACAGGGTAAACAATTTAAGTTAAGATTTTTAATTAATATTAATTTAAACCATCTGTCCACCATCTGCTTATTTCTGATGCAAAATATGAGTTTCTTTGTGATCTTTAATCAGACACTTAGCAAACGCACATCAATTCTCATCATTTTTAAGGAGGAAAATGATTTTGAGCAAGTGAGTTTTCAGACAAACAAACTATTTTAACAATAATTTAAAATCAAAACTCAGTCAATGCTAGCACATCCTTTGGAAAAGAAAAATCTCTGAGAAAACAGAGTCTAACAGATCTCGATTTTTATCATTCTCGTCAGGTTCCTGGTAGCAAAAAGTAAGTATGTACCAAAATATAATTAATTTTGTAGAATCAGTTCAGCCTCCAGATCACATCACTGCAAGTCGACAATATATCCAAACACATAAAGCAAAATACTTTTGTTACCACATTCAGTAAAGGTCTGCATAGTCAGAAAAGTGGAACCCCTCTATAACAAAGGCAGCTTGTTTATGTACCTCACCGAGAATCTAATTTTAGATCTCTTAATTAGAAAAAGACTGAAATCTAGAGCTAATTAACTGCAGTTAGTAAATTGTTGTTGTGAGAGTGGGTATGGGAGCCTTTAGCAATTACAGCCATGCTTGCACACAGATGCACTACGCAGCTACACTGGTTACCCCAGTCTCTTCCATAGAGGAACAGATTGCTAATTACAAATCTGTGCCCCAACACCTCCTCTACCCTGAGCAGCAAACATCCGAACTGGAACAAACTTTCTCACCTCCACTTATGATTTTAAATTTTGTAAGTGTCAATATGGTTCTTAATTTTGCTTTTTAAATCCTGTCGTTTTCCCTGATGAAGTCTCTTTCCACTTTTTGTCTCTGCTGGTGTCAGAAACCAACAAATGTAAATCTTTCCTCAAGTTTTCAGTTATTATTTGGTATTTTAAAATACAGCCCCCTTCCTCTCCTACTATGCCTTTCTACTGTAACTAATGCCATGTTGTGTTGAAGGGTTTTTCTTAAAAGTAGCCTTTTCTGAAATGGAACAAAAAATTTGGATGCCCATGAGTTGCCATCAGAGCACTGGTAAAGGTAAATGGCATATGAGCTGAAAGTGGAAGCACGTCACACGCTCCACAAGCCAGGAAGACTTAAATATCAGAGGTATTGATATAGAAACCACTGGGAATCAAGCCCTTCCTTGTTAAGATTGAAAAAAAAAATCCTTCAACACAAAAAACTACATAGGTGTTTCCATAACAAAATGCCACAGTCCAAATCCCAATAGTTTAAGTCACTGGGCTATTTTATTTAGTACCACAGAAACAAGTCAAAATAAGAAATTTATGCTTGTTTCTGTAAAAAAAAAACTGATTTATTTTTTTTAAATATGACTACAGAGAATTCATACTTTCCCATCCAATCCTTCAGACTGCATTAGACCCATGCTGCAAGTAGTCTGGTTATCTCCCTTTAGTTTATATGGTCTCCCAGAAATAGTAGATTGATGTGGCAAATATGAAAATTGTCAACTTCAGTAAATCTGAGCACAGAAGTCAGTATTTGTATGATAGTTAAGAAATTACTCTAATAATGCATTCTGGAGCTTTTTAATCCTAATGATGAAAGACAAGCATTTCAGATGGCATCTAATGATGGATGTTATTTCAGTAATGCTTGCAGCAGGCTTCAGCTTGGTAAGGAGTTAATGCAAATTACCTTTTGCCTAAGAAAGAAAAACGTGATATGTTACTGTAGGTGTATCGTGACTGAAAAGAATGGCTTAAGCAGCAGTATTCAAAAATGCAAGTGTCTTTAGTAATAAAACTGAGATTATTTCATTAAAAGTTGAGCTAGTCTCAGAGAGAGTGTTGTAAACTGTAGTATCATTCCTAATAACTTGTCAAGAAAAGGAGACAAAGTTTAATCCTTAGAAACAAAGACAAAACTGTTTCAAACTATGTAAGTTCTTCCCTAGCTGCTTGCCTATGCTGCTGACCCTTAACAAGCAGAGAGGTTGGCTTGGGCAGTACGGTCATCTCAACACATCAGAATATCTCTCATCTCTATTTCCTCTCCTTATTCGTTTCTTTCTTCTCTCTCTCTCTTTTTCTTTTCTTTTTTTTTTTTTTTTTCCTGAAGACTATTGCATTTACGTAATCACCCTCTTATTAGGGAGATTCTGCTGAACTGCTGACAATGATGTACAGTGGTGCTTCGCCGGCGTGACGTTTGGGGAAAACGATTCTGCTGCACCACCACACAAAACCAATTAGAGAACTATTTTCTGCGACAGGTCAGGAATTTACATTGTTTCACATAGAAAGATGTGCTTTTTAATTTCTTTATTAAGATGACATCCATGTCCCTTGCGACTTTTAGGGATGACAATCATTTGCTCATCACATGGGAAAGTACAATCAGCGAAATCGCGTTACCGGTACGGGGCAATGCCAGAAACTCCAAGCATCGTTCCGCATTTTCCAAATGAACTAGTTTGAGAACCAATAATTAGAACAATACGTATTGATAGAATTTTTTGACAGGACCTTAAGACACCAACCAGGGGGGCAATGTAATGATAGTCCACGTACAACAGGCTACACTACGTTTGCCGGACATATAAACATCATCTTTGTCAAATCAGTGAGACAGACAGAAATCCTGTACGTCTTCGGGTCAGGGCATGATAGGAGCCACTAACTAGCTTCAGCTTCTTCCTTGACTTGTGGATGACAAACTGCTTCTCCTTATTGAAGTCTCAATGGTTGGTCATTTTATAGTGAACAAAGACAACTTGAAGCGGTATCTCCGCTATGACAAGATCACAAAGTCAAAGATTTCCCTGCATAAGGCTGAACTGATATCCAGAATTCACTCCTTTTACCTCAGCCTTTATCAAGGAGTGCTTCCTCAAAGCAGCTGAACACAGGCAGATGAGCTGAAATGGAATTTTGTTTAGCACGCAGACAGAAATTTGTGAAACTATATCACACTCATAGATGGCTTAAAAACACAGATCTCTAAATATAGTCTTGCATAAAATAATAAAGAATGTAAGAGAAATAAATATTGGATTGAACACATCAAAAATCTGAGGTCTGACTATCTGGTTTTATGAATGCACTAAGGCAGTCTTTGATTATAAATATCAATCTGTATTTTTAGGAACCCACGATAGTACACAGAATAGATGTACATTAACAATAAATAAGAATGTATTTCAACAAAATTTGGTCTTTCTTGTAATGTGTCAAACTCACTTTCAAAATGGAAATAATCTTAGCATACTGGTTTCAAAAGAAAAAAAAATCCTGACTGAATAAAAAAGCATGCATTTAACAGAACAGCAGTAAAAGTGTTCTTCCAAAGGAAAAAAAAAGACAGATTAAGTTAGAGGAAGAAAAAATTCATTAGTTAAATATACAGCTTGCACTTTAACTAACTGACTTCTAAAGGGAAAAAAATATTGCAAAATATTATTCATATGGGAATATAAAGCTAATGCTATTGCCATGAAATTACAAAACATACTTTATTCTTTACATTTTTATTTGAAACTCCCTCAAAATACAGGAATAGCTAAAACTGAGATATTAAAGTCTACAGTTGATCATTTGAACAAGGATATCATCATGTAAAGGGGCAAGAGATCCATAGCATCCACCTACACTAATAAGAGTTTGCCTTTTTCTGAACAGAGGAAAAGGCAATTTTTTTGAATTGATTTTAGGAGAACACAGAACTCTGTATAGATATGTAAATTTATATACATAGGTTTCATTCAAGATTCTAGTTTCATTCTATCCTTTTTTTACAGCTAAGTGTCTATGTGAAATCACTCAAATGTTTATATTCAAGCTGGTGTAGTAATACAGCTACAAATATAGAAAGCAGCAAGGTTATATCATACTTTATTATATTGTTATTTTCAGCAAGCATGATCAGAGCAAGAGGCTGGCAAGGGGAAGTTTCTGTGTTCCAGTCCTGATTGTATCACTGAGTCAATGTGTCATTCATTCCCTTGTGTTCCTGTCAACCAGTTGTAAAATGTGTGAGAACATATTCTGCACTTTTTTTTCTTAAGTGTTTTCTAAATTTAATCTGATATTTTTCTGTGCTGTGTCAAGATGATGTTAGTTCTCCCTTCTTTAGGGAAAAATCCCACAACAAGATACAATTAAATATGCTGGCAAAATTTATGTTCATACATTACATGCCTTCAAATTCTTGTCAATATGCATATACACCTATAGCTGTGGGTAAGTCCACATGCTCTTAATTATTTCATATGAGTAATTATTGTGCATACAAAACATGTGAATTTAAGAAACTGTTATTGGTCCATGCTACACAAAAAAGGCTTTAGTAAAGAAAAATTCTAAGCTAAGAAAGAAATTAAGCACTTAAATTACTATTTAACTTCACTGATAGAAAACAGCAAGAGAAATGCTAAAATATTTCTCACCAGCAATATGTACAGTGAAAATATCTCCAAGTTTCTTTTGTTGGTCCAGTAAGAATTTGAAAGCATCTTTTCTAAAAATCAAAGCCTTCCCAAGGTAAGGAATCCAGCCATTTATTAGCGGGGGCTCTCCAGTCTTCCTGTTAAAAGCAGAAAAAAAAATAATCAGGAATTAACTTTGGCATGAGAGCAGCTCATCTTTATATCTATTTATATATTACAGTTAGACTCACCATCTATATAATATAATTCTTGCAATGTATAATATGTTGTACAGAAAGTTCTTCAGATATGATGGCAGGTTAAATCTAATCACAGCTCTGAGCACAGAAGGCTCTGTGTGGTGATTAGGAAAAATAAGTGAGAGAAATTGAGATGCATTTAACTACAGGTCGTCCAGTTATTGCCATCAAGTTATGAACACAGAAAAATGACATTCAGTAGAAAATCTCCCAGCAAAGAGCCTGCTCATTTTCAATATTTGGTGTGTCAGAGGAAGACGTATTGGAAGGCAATTATGACAGATTTAGGTAAATAGGACGCTGACATACCACAGAAAACTACTGGCCTTACAGATGACGTTGGAAGAATTCAGTTTACCAGCATTCAGAACAGCACTACTCTAGCTAACTATCTTTCAAATACAGAACAATAATAGATGCTGAACATTTACCAAAATAAATCTTAATCTCCATATATTTATAGTCTCCTACGCTAGAAATGTGTATGAATAGTTTAAGATTAAATTCTGGATAATGATAATTTCATCACACTCTAAAGGAGCAGCCACGGTGTGTTAGTACAAAATACCTTTTAGATGCTAATAAGTTACATTTTTCTTTAAAAAGGAAAAAAGGTGCCCACATTGTCCTGTTCCTGACTGCAAGTAAATGTCTTTCCTTCCTGCTGGTCTTTACTTGCTTGAATATGATTTACAACAAAGAAACATAAAGTGTGCTTGCTCTGGAAGGGATTAAAACAAATATTCGTGAACAACTCTGCTGCTACATCCCATCTGTGAAGGTGACTTATACTACATGCAGAACAACTCATTCTGATTAAACACAAGATATTTACTAGCTTGGATCTAATCAAAGATCAAGGGATCACAAGCTTTACTACTATCATACACAGCACGGATTTTTATGTAGCCAGATTAACCCCCTCATAGCCACATTTTCCCTTGAACTGCTGTAATAGGAATGAAAAAGAAAAGGTAAACTACATAAACTATATGCTGTATTTAATTTTTAAATTTTCTTAATTAAAACTTTCTGAGCAGGAAATTACAAGCCAAGGATTTGCTTTCTTACTTTTAAAAGTTGCTATAAATTTCATTCACAGATAGACAGATGTAGCCAAACCAAGTTGCACATCTCAATCACTGTCTGTTTAGCTTAGGAATGTTAGTTTTCAAGAACATTGTTTTGTCCTCTGGGAAACTGATAAACCTTCTGGTTCAAGCCTGACAGTTTCACATCTGAAATATTCACCCTGACTTTTTAATTTCTTTGGGGTTTGTGGCTTTTGGGTTTTGTTTGTTTTCTAGTGGGGTTTTTTTTATTATTGTGGAAAATGTAGAACCTCTCTTTTTAAAAATACCTCCTATAACTCACTGCATTATCCATCCTCGAGCAGTCAAATAAGAACACTCTTTACTCAAGTGGTCCAGAAAACTTTGTAATGGTTAATTCTGTATTAACTGAATACAAAAAAAGAACTAATCTGAGCTTACACAAGAGGGATCATGAGCCACGGAAGCAGAACAGCCCACTTGATACTTTCCATTATCTTCTCCAAGCTCATAAAGAATCTGGATGATTTCCCTATTTTTCTTCCACCCAAGACCACAGAGTCCCAAGACTGGTCCCATTTCACTGTCTGGGCTGGACACTACCCCCATAAGTAGCATTCTGACAAATATTTAGATAGGCTTTTTGTCATCTCCTAATTGAATGCATCTAATTTCACCCTTCACATTCTGTCATTCGGTCAGAAGCTGTATTCTTCAGGAGCTCTCTGCCAGGCAAAGAAGAGGCAGCTCAGAAATCCAGGGGAAAATTAACTTAATGCTCCAAGTCTGCGGGATCACATCAGGGAGACATTTTGCTATCGCAAAGACGTGAGGGTCATCGTTTGCTTCAGACATGTTTAGCTCAGCAGCAATAAGCTTAACACTGTTAAACACCATGTCAAAGCTACACGGCTTTCAGAGGAAAATATAACACCAGTTCCACTTATGACCCACAGCAGACTGATAACAGAAATGTGTCTTCATTTCTAGCTTTCCTTCTCTTTGGAAGATGGAGGTCATCTGCATGACTTATAGATGTCTGCCAACACACAGTAAAGAAAAGAGAGCCACATATATTTCAGTGCCTCCCAAAATACAATGCTTTGCTGCAAAAACTTTTAAGCAGAGCTGTTCAGCTGACCCTGGCTTCCTGAAGGGCTCTCACCCGCATCCAAGGTACCTCCAGAAGTCCCTCTTGCCCTCAGATGCTACACTGACCCTTTAACATGGCTCACAGAAGCTTTTACAGGTTGATCAATTTGTTTATGAACTTCAAGTCTGGACTCACACTTTGCAGCTGTTGTAAAATCTGATAATTAGGCAAAATGTTCCAAATTCTAAAGTTACATTTTTCTCATGATACACTACACATTACTGCATCAAATATAAAAAACAGCTAAGAAATAGAAAAGAGCAATATAAAGTGTTTTTATGGTAATTTAAGATTGCAGCTTTTTTAATGGAAGCATTTAGAACATCTGATCAGGCTACATTTTATTCAGACCTAGTTTAACTGCTATAAATCCTAATTCACTTAACATACCTCACAATATTTCCAGGCCTTTTTGATCCACATTCCTGTTTTTTTACAGATGGGGTTGGTTTTGCTAATATACAGCAGTATCTTTACTTATCTGAGAAGCCTCCCCAAAGTCAGTAAGACTTAATGGACAAATATCTCACATATGTGAGTGAATTTTGCAAATAAAGCATCAGCAACATGTCCAATGCAATCTATAAGTAGACAGATCAGTTACAAAGTGGAGGGAGAGCAATGCAGTTGTATCACCCATCACTGTTAAATGGATAATTTCAAATGGCATTATGCAAAAATCAGCTGGCTACAAATACAGCCTGTAAATAGAATTAACAGATTTCAATTACTGCCATTTTTCTCTGCTTTCACAGGGTAAAGATATTTCCTTGTTAGCAAGTAAAGACGTTGCTATGAAAGAAGGAAAGTTTTTGAGTTTTAATAATTTCCTTCAGAGGTAATTTTCAGCTTACCCACAACACAGCAGTCACTGACTCAAGTGTGATTATTTAGCAACTGAAGTAAGAAAATATTGAAAAGTGTGGATGTTGTACCCATGCCTCACTTATGCTAAAGAGCAGTGATGCAATAAAAAAGAAGAAAAAGGGGCTGCAACATAAATGATGTGAAAAATAGAGATTTTTTTTAATTCAACATCTCTAAATAATGTTTTCTATCAGTGAAAGGGAATTATTTGGGAAACCCAAATAAGGTCATTTGTTAAGCTCTATGTACATTAACATTTTTTTATTGTAAAGCAAACCCCCTAAAGATTCATAAGCAAATAGACTGTGACAACATTATCCTTCATGGAAATATTGTTGTTTTATAAAAGCACAAAAGCCTCTTCTTTTACTGGTTACACCACTTCAGCTCCTCTGCAGTGTAGAGTATAGGATCAGAGTAAATGAGAGGAGAATCCTTCTCATTTCACTGGTTATTTGTATTCCAAAGGAGCAGATGCCTTCCAAATTATGCAAAAATCCACAGCACATCTCATACTATAGCAGATGAACAGGTTAATTTTTCTCTTTGCACATAATAAATCATAAGTGCTTTAACACCCATAGTCGCATTTCATGAACATAAACCTTCTGTTTAATAATGTCTGTTTACAACTAGAATCAGACATACAGTAATCTCTTGCCTGGGATAAACATTAATCCAGATCTGTCTAGAAAAATTATACAATTCATTACCATAAGTAATCTCTACTGTGCCCTGTACTTAACCTTCATCTTTTTTTCTGTCTTATAATCTTGCAAATCCACTGTTGGTGTATGATTGGCATCTGGTGTTAACGTAGCCTTCACTGCACACAGCACAGCTGAAAAAGCCCTACATGAACACATCACTCTGCAGGGTACCACTGTTCAGCTGACCACTTCCCAACAACTTTCACCAAAGGAGGAAAAAAACCTCACAAGCCAGGAATGAGCAGGTCTAACAATATCATTTGACACAGAGGAGTAATTTTAACTTTCCAAACCATTATTACTATCCATAAAAATTAAAGGTATCAGTCTGATTTTCCTGAGGCATTTCTGGTCAAACCATCACATACCACATCTAAAATGGAACACACAGTGCTGGGGGACTTTAAGGAATGGAAGTGGATGGGTACAGAAGTAGAACAAAAGCTATTGTGAACATGTCAGAGCAGTCTGAGATTATTTACAGGCTCGATCACAATATTTAAGCAACAAGACATGACAGACAGTGTCTTTCCAGGGGCTTATGAACACTCAAACTGTGAGGAAAAGAATGAGGCCAAAGGCTTCAACCCCAAGAAAGGTAATCCCCAGTAAATGTGGTGTCTGGAGTGTCTTCTCGTGTTATGAGAGAACACAGGAAACTTAGGACAGGAGAAAGCCAGCAAGCCTAGCTTCCTTTTTTTTTTTTTTATTTTAGCAGTTACAGTTTTCCCCAAGACCCATTCATAGCATGAGGTGTTTTGTATTGATGAGGACAGAAAAAAAAAATTTTCTAAATGTTTGTCCACAATGTATTTTTTTATACTTGAAAAATTATGCATGCCTTAAACACCCTGTCTAGAGTATCTGCCCCAGTGAACGACCTGATCTCTAAATTTTCCAGGTTGAATACAAGCGGTATGAAAAAGTATTCCCAGCAGAGCAAGACAGACAAGAGGTTTAGCAAAAAATGTCTTCTGCTTTTGAATTATCACCTTACACACCTCCTACAGAGGTAAAAATCAGATGCTGTTCCTATTCGATCACTATTTGGAGAATTATGTAGAATAAATGGATGCAAGTCTTGACAGAGAGATACAGACACAGATTTGACTCAACGAAGAAGAAACAACCCTAGGATGGAAAAAGCCTCATGCTGCCACAGCCTCTGCTTTCACCTAGGCAAAGTGATTTCATTCTGCAGTACTGATAAACTCCTCTTTTTCACTAGGATAAAGAACACTTGTAAGATAAAAAGAAAATAGGCAAAAAGTAGCAAACACACTTTCTGACCACTCCAAGGAGAGTAGAGTTTATCTGTGTTCCCAAAAAGAGCGGTACAGCAAAGACAGACTCTAGTGGTGATGTGAGACAAACTGGGAGAAATGCTGAAAAAACCAAACGGTGAATTTCTAAAGTGGGTTTTTTGCAGGTTTTTTTGTTTGTTTGTTTTTCTTTCAGGAAAATGAAACCTTTGTGTTGAAAGTTATTCATGCCAAGAACTTCTAGAATTTTAATAAAATAAGGTGGGTTTTTTGTTTGGTTGGTTTTTTTTCAGGAAAAGCATACAAGCTTTTTGTTGCTGTGAGTTCTAACTTGTGTTGTTGTTGCTTAATCACGGGAGCTTTTTCTTTTTCCCCCTCTTCTAGTAATTTAATTTGGGTCACCTTCCAATATTAAGAAAACCACAACAAACAGTACATAGAAACTCATTCAGTAGCTCTGAAACACTGCTCTCTAGGAAATCATATTCCATTGACATTATTTAGGCTGCATTATTTCAACAATATTGTTGATATTGTACATATCACTTCTACTATTACACTTCTACTATTACACTTCAAACTATTACACTTCAACTTTACACTTGAAGGCACATCCCCAAATTCAACCATAACTTTCATTGAGTGGTTGGTACATTGTGTGAAAAAGCCAAAATGTGGGTAAATACTATTGTGGAAAAGTAATCTGAGAAGTTTAAAAACGGAAACCCACTAAAAAAGCCCTTTGGGATCCCATTTCATAAGAGGCTGAAATTCTCAGAAAAGTCATAAACAAAATATAGTGTAAGCTTTTGCAACAGCCAGGATAGGAGTAATAGCAACGACAAGACCTGCTCACTGTGAAAATAATTCAATGACTTTAAAAGTTAATATAAATTCAGTGCTTATGACTCAAAGCTGAAATTCTACTTTTTTTCTTCTCTGGGTGAGGTCACTGATAGCAGTCACAAGTTCTCAACACTTTCTCTGACCCAGCCCAGAGTTATTCTATTATGGTTTACATTTGAGAACACTTGCCCAGCTCAGGGCTTTTCCTTTCTTAATTCATCTTTAATCAAAGAAAAAAAGGCTAGTAAGGGATGATGAGACACTACATATTCCATGCCTTGTGTCCCAGGTAAGGTGCTTGCCTCACATTTTTCTATGCTGTTCTTGAAGATGCTCAGTAACAGGGTTTCTACAGTCTGCCAAGCAATCTGTCTTCATTGTCAGAAACTTTCTCCTCACATCTTACCTTTATTTTCATGCCCGCTATTTCTCATTCTGCCTTCCAAGGATAAGAGAATAAACGATTCCTTTCACTTCTGCATGAGGGCTTAATGTATTCAAAGATTCTTATCATGTCCTCCCTTAGTTTTTTTTATGTTAAACAACCTCCATTTCTCCCAGTATTTCCTCACATCTGTTTTCTAGGCCTTTACATACTTACGACACTCCTCTCTTGATTTTCTGCCATTAGCCCACACATCTCCCTGAGGCAGCACCCTGCACCAGGCTCAGCCGGACAATCACCTCTGCCACGGGGAGGGTGAAGCACTCAGTTCTGCCTCTCAGCACAACCTCAGCTTTTTGTGAAAAATCACCACGGTATGGATAAAAACCTGGTTTGGGAACCATTACAGCCCTCATCCTTTTTCCCAGAGAGAAGCTCATGGTCCTGTCCAGATGCTGGTGATTCGTCCTCTCTGCATTCTAGTTTGTCACTTGGAATGCTAATCCCTCCTCTGCAGGCTCACAGCCCTCCTCTTCTGGTATTATCTACAAACATAGACACAGACTGCCCCGTATTCTTGTGAGAAAGATGGGATCAGACTATGAAGTCCATCCCTATTTCCCTTTACCACTAGCAGGAACATATCCAAGCTGCACACTAGCTGACTTTCATAGAATCATAGAATTGGCTGGGAAGGGACCTCAGAGATCATTGAGTCCAACCCTTGATCCACTGTTGTGGTTGCTAGACTATGGCACTGAGTGCCACATCCAGTCTCTTTTTATCTCCAGGGATGGAGAATCCACTACTTCAGTGGGCAGCCCATTCCAATGCCTGATCACTCTCTCTGTAAAGAAATTCTTTCTAATATCCAACCCAAACTTCCCCTGGCACAACTTAAGACCATGCCCTCTTGTCTTGTTGAAAGTCGTCTGGCAAAAGAGACCAACCCCCATCTGGCTACAACCTCCTTTCAGGTAGTTGTAGAGAGAGTTGTTTACCTAAGAGAACCCAACAAACCTCACCTAATATCCATCTCTTTCATAAGCCATTTCTGCACTTTACCAAACTTGCCTTTAACACATGTTAAAACTGTACGCAGTAAGTAGCTCATACTAGGAAATCATATTAACTGTCTGGCCTAGAAATGACAACTGAAGTGTGGATAAGAATGTCAGCACTCCCCACAGAAATATATTCAAACTGGCAGAAATCATTCCTTATGGAATAAAGAGCAAACAAATAAATTCAGGAAATCTCAGAAACTGTGTCAGGACATAATCTCGTTTTCAAAACCCTGGTAACAAGGAAAGAGAGAAGAATGATAGCTGGAAAGATACTGCATCTTCTGTGTGCTGCAACTGTATTTTGAGTATATAGTATAGGAAATGAAAACAAACCCCTCATTTTATGTAACTGAGCTGTCCAAAGGTTTGGTTCCTTGGTTAAGGTGGACATCTTTCAAGTTTTCTACAATCCATGGAGAGAAAAGAAGTTAGAAGGCTTCTTGGTAGTAGGTTAGAGTCACTCCCTCTATTTCCCCTTCCAGGGAAAATTAGCCATTTTAATGAAGCAAGCACAGTTCATCCAGAATGCATGTGCATATATTTATCAACACAGATTATGTGTATATAATCTTACTTCTTTATATATATGTACACATACATATATATGTATATATATGCAAATACGCATATATGGAAAGCAATTGCGCCATAGGAAAAATTGAGTGGTGTTGCATTTTTTTGGTAATAGTAACACAAAAATTTAGTTTTATTGCAATATTTAGTTTTATTGCAGTAAACCCTTTTGATGTTATAACCATGGTTTTAGCATGAGTATCAGTACCACCTTTTTGACTGAGTGCATTATATACCACTATAGGCCAACAAAAGAAAGCTGCAGAAAACTCTTCTCTCACTCATTTCACCTACCATACAAATCACCTTCAAATAGCAGCATCCTACTCCTGATTTATCAAGGTAATTAAGTAGAGAAATGAGGCCACACACTATCTTAAAATCTGCATGTGCATAGCTTTATAGGAATATTTTTTTTTCTTTTCTTTTCTTTTCTTTTCTTTTCTTTTCTTTTCTTTTCTTTTCTTTTCTTGTCTTTTCTTTTCTTTTCTTTTCTTGTCTTTTTTTTTCTTTTTTTTTTTTTTGTATTTCATCTTTAAAAAAGGATGCAATGCAGCTATGAAGTCTTTAATTAACAATTTCATGGCTCCCACAGTTATGGACATTCATTCCCCAAGTGGAAGCACAGCAGCAAATGCTGATCTGAAAGCAATTTCCCTCCTCTTCCCCATGAGCTTCAGATGTCAGATGTTTCATGGATCATATTAGAGAATTAACAGTCAGGACATAGATGTTTAGCTCAAAAATGTATTGAAAAACTCCAAAGTATATTCCAGAAAGTTAAATAAATAAAAAAATACCTCAGGCACCTTACTTAGTCTACTTTTTTTGTAAATACAACTCGAAGTTTAAATGATAAAGTTTAAATGAGAAAGGTAACCAGTCCTGTCACTTGTGAATACATCACAGTGAAACAGCAGCTGAATACACAGGTGAATATTTCAAAAGCTTTAATGCTTGTAAGATGAACATAGTATTAGTAGGTCCTCCTCCTTCTTGAAATATAACACATAGTTATTTCCCAGATCCTTGTTTTCTCTCTTTTCCTTAGCAGAGCCACAAGTCTATTACACAGGTTAAAAGAAATTCTCTACACATTCCATCCTTTCCTCCTTCATCTCCTTCTGCCACCAGCCTAGATTAACATCTCAGTTTCTCCATCTAGACTCATTCTGCTTCTCTCAGCAGAGACCATAGGTAATTTATTTCAGCAGAAAGGATGGTCCAGTCTCACTCTTTTGCTCCTCACCGGTTGCAAGAAGTGTCTCCTATTCTTCCTTCCTCCTCAGTGTGCTTCTGCACTCTTTCCTCTCACCCTCCTTTTCTCCCACAGCTTTACCACTGTATTTTCCACTTCACTTGTGCCCTCTCATTCCTCCTTCTCTTCACCTGATCTCTGCTCTGGCTCTGCCCCTGCCTGCAGCCACACAGTTGGGTATTTTTCAAGACAGGCTTTGTCATAGTTCAGAGTTAAGAAAGTCCTGTCCCCACCTTAACAACCTGCTAAAATTGCAGGGCAGCAAACCTGATTATTTGAAAATCTTTTTCTAGTGCTGGTCAGGATTGCCATGAGTAGCTAGCCTGAAGTGAGGGGATATGAAGTGCAGACTTTTCCTGATTGTTTCAGGGTAAGAGTAGCCTGGAAGTAGACCTCTCCTTGTGAGATACCTCATGAAATATATTAAAAGCATATTTATTTTTAAATATTAAAAAAAAAATTATCTTAAACATATTTCCCACCAAACAGCTGCTCCTCTATTTTATTTAGCAAATATCAGAAGGAAGACAGTTGCAGCCTTCTCAGTGTGCCCACAACTTTTCCTGGGATGTTGAAAGGATTAATGAGAAGGATGCCTGTGCCCTCTCCTCCTTGGGTGGGCTTGAGGAGCAGCCTGCAGCCACCCCCAGCCCAGGCAGACCCCCTGGGAGCTGGATGTTGGGTTGCCTGTCTCACAGGCAGCCTCTGCCTGACCTCCCCCTGGGTGCTCTCATCTGCTTTGCTTTCTCCTGAGCCTAAAACTCTACTGAGCCCGTAACAGCTTTAATATGTATTAATTTAAGAGCTTCAGCATACTGCCTGAAAACAATGGTTTGATGCTTGGAAAATATATTCCTTTAATTGGTCTGCATCTGCCCTTCTCAAATACTTATGTAAACTCTATTGTGTTCAAGGGCATAAGGGTTAAACCTAAATGAACCTCCTGGCTTCGTATTTATGTGAGTCCTCTGGAACGTACAACATCTTTGACTATTTTAGGTAAATTAACTAATTCCAGGGTTAGGTAAATCCAGAAGACATTTTCATTCTACAGTCATGGAAAATAAAATATTATTAAATGAAGACTGTAAGATGGAACAGTAACTGGGACACTGTAGGTCTGAACATGTTTTAAATCCCTCTGCTGTGAAAGATGGCATAGAAAATATAAATACAATCCACAATTTCTGTAATTAAATTGAGTAAATGTCAACTTGGGGACTGTAATCAGAGACATTACACTTGCAAATGAATACTTGTTTCATTGTTTTCCTAAGTTGTTTCCGGCATAAAATAACACTCTGGTTATAGAAGGATCATCTTTCTGAAGAGTCCAAGTTTTGCCCAGATTTACTGAAGTATATTATCTTTTTATTTTCAGGGGTTTTTTTGATAGAAAGATATCATCCAACTGCATAATTTCCTAGTTCAAGTGCAAGTAATAGTAATTTCCATTTTCCATCAAGTAAAAGGTTTGAATTTGAAAATTAGAAATTTCATTTAAGAAATGTTCAGTATTTTCCAGCAGCTATCCCAACTATTATACCTGTTTTGAAGCCTCACATAATTTAATGCTGCATGCCAAATTGTAGATGAGGCAGCTGTCTATACAGAGGACACAGAAGTCATGGAAATGTCAAAGTTTCATGACATCTTAAAAGTTTAAAACATTTCTACTGGGGGCATAATGAGCTTTACAGATTCTAATGCAAACAAAGTGGATGGAGTCAGAGAAAGAGACAAAGATTAAGGACTCCTCATCTCTGTTAATATTATCATGCAGAATTGGATGCAAACTTGGGACTATGGCCAGGTGGCTTACCCATTCATCATTCTTCTTGCTGAAACAACTCCAAGACTGCCTGTCCAGCCACTCATCTGATACAGAAAGCTGTAGGTGTGCATGTTTTATAGAGTACACTCAAGGATACTCTCTCCTGTGGCTGGCTACTTGACAAGGCAACTAGCCCATGTGAACCTCAAATTTTGTCATATGACTGATGCTGCATAGACAAAACAGCCCAGACACCTTCCTAGAAAGACCTTAATATTGCTTGCCAGAAGCCAGTTGGCTCTGTAGGAAGTTTGAAAATCCTCTAACACAGGTTGCTGGTGAAGTTGATTTGAGATGCTGGGTCTTGTGAATGTCCTGGATCCTGTTAGGATGAGCCACCTCAGATAGGTCCCAGATGCATCTTGCAGTCCTAATTCCGTCTGAATCCTGAAGCACGTACTTCCCATGTATTGTCCCAGTATTTGAATATTTGGAATTCAGTGAGATTCTGCAATTTTAATTTGTTCCAACTGAAAGCCCTTGTATCTCAGAAGTACAATGGATTTCTATTAGACCAGAGGGTGGCTATCAACAGCATTGTAAACTGATGGAGAAATGTGCAAAACACAGACTTATTGAAATTAATACTAGCCTGGCTATTCAGATTAATTGTGAAAAGATTTTATGTAGTGTGCTGCAACGAGAAGTCAGGTAAAGGCTGTGTTCTGAATTTCATATTAAAATTTACATGCTGTCCCATTTTGTTCAAAAAGAATTGGTGACCTCATGAGGATGACAATGATTGTATCACAGGCATGGCTAAGGGGTGCATTGGCTATGTTGAATTGTGTTTTAAGAATAGGCACGAATCATGAGTAACAGGTTTTCCTAGCTAATAGCTCTACTTTGGCTATAAGCCTGAGTCTTTACAGAAGGAATTTAAGTTCTCCATCACCAGTAATTATTCCATTTATATTCTGTATTATGTACTTTTGGCTGTATTTTTTTCAATCAGGAAAAAGCCCTAAGAAAATGAAAATTAGAAATGAAAGGTTATCAGTAAAAAAATTTAACATTTTCAATTCCAAGCATTTGCACTGTTCTGATCCAATGTAGCCTTCTGTTAATGATACATCTGTCATTTTATTGACACCCCTAAACAGCTTTATTCTCTTTTCTAATTAAGAGACAAAGCTGATTATGTCAATCTATGAACTGACATCTGAGTGCTTTTGTTATAATGTAAGAAGCAATGAATATGACTATTGTTATGCTAAAACAAAAAACGTGGGAATTTTAACTGGAAAGCCCAAGACAGCGAAATATATAATGGCTAAATTAAACCAGACTCTTCCAATTCATGGAAAATGCACATGTGATTGTATTATATGATTAAATGAAGATGCCATGTGAAAAATTAATTCCCAGTAATAGAAAACATAAAGCAACAAGGATACATAATATGCCTGACTAAAATATGTGAGCAGAAATTGTCAGATCATAAAGTATCTCAAACAAATAAATGACAGATTAAGCCATCAATCCTCAAGGAAAAATTAAATAGCCCAAAATGCTTGCATGCCAGGACATGATTTCAACACCATCCTGCTGCTAAATCAAACATTCATGCTCAGTGGGCTCTCTCATGCTACGGATTACTTCTGGAATAATTCCCTAGTGTTGCCCCATGCATTAACTGGGGACGCAGAGAACTTCCATCTTTCATCACTTCCCCCAAGCTACCACAAACATTCTAGTTTTGTGAACCAGAAGTAGAAGCAAAGACTGCTCAACTTGGTGAACTGACAGGTATTTTAAGACAATAATGTAGATGGGATGAAATGCTCACTTCATTGTAGGAAGATCTTTGTGTTTGGGTGGACAAAGGGAGGACTCTGGAACAACCCTACAGCATTAGTTGCTGCAACATATACTACCTAAAAAGGCAAGGAAGAAGACAGCAGCAGGCAAATGCCACACATTCAGATGATCTTCAACATTTTTGGATGTTAGCAGTTTTCAGACTCAAATATTACATGAAACAGTTTGCCCTTGGTTGTGCTCAAAGGCAATAGACAGAGTTTCTGGCAGCACTAGATCTTCAGGACCACTGCCGGTGCTGAAGTTCCTGGCAGGAAGGCACTGTATCCTTTTCAAGGAACTCCACTATTTCCTTGAAAGAGGTTCCTGCCGATGGTACTGGGTGTCCTCGAGACAGGGGTTAAAGTACTGAAGAGTGACACAGCTTTCCTGATACTGAGCTAAATGATTTTCCACCCTGAAGATCCTAGTCCTCACCTGCAAACTCTGACAACCAGCACTGACATCCATCCAATCAACACATATATCTTTCTTCTTTTCCTTTAAAAGCTTCTGTTCTAAATTATAAGAAAAATCCAGGACATTAAAAACTGCAGTATCAACAGCATTACATTTAATTACAGATTACAGCACCTGTGCTTCCTTACATACACACTGCACCTGTGGTTATAAACTCCCATTCTTCTATTAGTTGCTGGGCAAGGGATTATATCATTTTGCCTCAGGAAACTAGAGGCAGTGAGTGGCTGAAAGTCTGTGAATTTCTTATTTCTCTGCCTTCTAGGAGGTTTAGCCAGTGGAAAAGGAAGACCTATGGTCTTGCTTAGTATTTCAAAAAATCACTTCTGTTGCAGATCAGAATTACCTGGTTGACTGAAAATAAAAATTTGGAAACTGCTTTTAAGGATTTACTAAAAGTAATAATTTTTCCTTTGCTACAGGATCTCCTCTAACAGCCTGCTCAGTTACCTCTCATTGATTGGTAACCATCCAGTTCTGATGGCAACCCACTAGTAAGATCAGGCTATTCACTGCTTAGTGGGACAAATGTAAAGTTTCAGAATGTATGCCCTTTGGCTTGGAAAGCATCATGATCTTCTAAGCCACCAACAGTTAGCTCATACTGAAGTAGCAAGAGTGGGATATTTATAGAAGAGTTTGGAAACACATCACACTCTTAACTGCAGCTTCCATCACTTATGGGGTTACCTCAGAAATGACTGACAATAGCACCAAACCATCCAAATCCAAAATTCAAACACCTGCAGTTACTGTACAAAACCCAAAACTGACCACAGCAGACACAGAATAGAAACACCTGCCAATATGTAGGACCTACACACCAGTCACCATCCCAATGAGATTCCTAGGGAAAGGGGACTCTATATAATCTGATGAAACCTCTACAAATGCTTTTGTAAAACAGATTATTAAAACCAAACCCTACTACTGCACCTGGCCATTGCCTAGCCACAGAACTTCTCTTGCCTGTGCTGGGATCAGTTCCCACCACAGTCAGCCGCTGGACCTCTGCCAGCCACAGCAGAAGCAGGAGTCCTCCAGCAGAACAGGCATCACAGCCATTTCTATACTTTCCCTTCTCTTCTTCTCCTCTAATTCCCCCTCAGCCCCCTCCCAACAGCTCCCCTGGCCAGACCGGAGGACATGGCCAAAGGAAGAGAAGTACAGCCAAGACTCTGCTATGCCCCAGCAACCCCTCTCTGCTGTTACAGGGTCACTGGCAGCCAGAATGATTTAGAGCAGCCTTCAGGCTATTGTAACTTACAGTGAGGGACTTGACTGACTCATTGCTGCTGCAGGACTGTGGGAACATAAAGCTACCTTAAAGCCATTTCCAGACATCCCTGCTTCTATCCTTGCCTGTGACTGAAAAAAAAAGCCACAACAAACCAACCCTGAAAGCAGGGGTTGAATACACATCTTACAGCTGCAGCAATGGGGTGGTTTCTTTTGCCTTTCTTCTCCCTTCATTTTTCTGTCTGTTTTATCTTAAAAGATAGCTCTGGTAGAGTTCATAGCCCCCATGCTCCATCAGAGATGGTGATTCATGGCAGTCTCTGCTCTACTGATCAGCCTTCAAAAGCTGAGGCTCCCATCAGCTGTGAGGCTTAGGAGAAGGCACACTGTGCTGGAGCTAGATGCCTGCAAACAGGACAAGCAGCGTTCTCGTGGTTCACATGCATGCCAGGCCCATCAGGAATCGTTTTGTGATTTAGCATCTTCATTTTCAAAGAATCACGTGCCAGTGACAGGCTAAACTGAAGCGAGACCAACTGTTTCATTCCTTTTCAGCTGTGGATACACACTTATACTCTGAGGGGACTTTGGTTTGAATACCTGCATCAGTAATCTATTTTGTTAGTGCACAGAAAACATCTAACTCCATTTATTCTGTAATTGTCTGAGTATTCATGTACCTAATATATACCTTCTACATTCTCTTCCTTTTTAGATTTGCCATTTAATTTTAATGCTCTTGATTGGATATTTTTCACACTTACCTTTTGTCCTTTTCTTCTGTAATAGCTTTATCAAATTCAACCTTTTTTATAAAAAAGCACTTCCATTTTTTAATATTATTGCTTTTTCTCTATCACTATCTAGATTTTACATTTCATTAAGCAGATAGTTTTAATTTTCCTTTACTCTGACTGTTCCTCTCGTTAGACTGCTTCTTGTCTTGACTGTTTCATTTTATTTTTTTCTTCTGTAATTTGCTTTTACCCTGCCTAACCAACATGTGTCTCTTTTCAAGTGTGCTTTTATACCCAGTTACTCTCCTCGTGACTTCTCTTTGTTGCTTAGTGCTGACAGTACTCTTCCCCATCTCCTGTGAGTGACAGTGACAGCATTTGAGTGGTAGCTGGCAGATTTAGGGACAAGAAGTATCTGTCTGAAAAGATTTTATTTGGTTTTATTTTTATTTTGACTGTAAAATCAGACCTCTCAAATCCTAGAGCACCAGGGGGCATTGTTTCATTTAGAAAATAAAAATTGGCATGATAACTATTAACTTCCCAACAAGTCCACTGCAATACCAATCAGAGAGAGGCAAAGGGGAAAAAATAAAATCAAAATGGAGCTATTGTGTCAAATGCAGAGGGTCACGGGTCAAACATTTTAATGATTAAAGATGGGTATGACTCTAGAAAGTTGCTTCAGAATGAACTGGAAGTGTTGTATCCCTGACCTCCTCCCCTGTACACCTGAATGTTCAACTGCAGCATTGGAGGGGGAAATGAGAAGGTACAATGACAGCTCCTGAGCAGAAAGCTGAATTTAATCAACAGTGGAGAATATTGACTGAAGTATATATAAGGAAGAGGCAGTGAAAGCAAAGGGAAATTACACATAAAAGTGGAGAAACAGCCTGAACTGCTGTTAAAATGAATGGAAATGTAAAGCAGCAGGAGAGAGTGAAGAAAGCCCCCCAGGATCAGGCCCAGTGGCTACGTTTTAGGGAAATAATTAATAGGATGCATTTCATAACCTAGTCCAGGGTAATAACAAATGTAAGTGCCGCTTCACAGCTGGCTAAACTCGCAATAGCAACAGGCAACTCTATTACCACTGGTGAAACAATCCTGTTTGCCAAAGAAAAAGAGAAAAACAAGGCAGCAAAACAGTCTACAATTATGAGGGAAATCATCTATGTAACAACTTAACTAATGCCCAGAAGCCGAATGACTCACAACATTAAGAAAATTAGAAAGGGTGCTCAGTAGTATCATAGAATTCACGACACGTACATCAGAATATTGTGGCTTTAACACGCCAGCAACAAATTCAAGCCCTGTGCCATGTACAGCTCCAAACTCTGCAGAACACAAGCAAATCACAGATTCACAGAACCAAAGAATGCTTTGGGTTGGAAGGGACTTTAAAGATCATCCAGTTCCAAGTCCCCTGGATGGGCAGGGACACCTCCCACCAGACCAGGTTGCTCAAAGCCCCATCCAACCTGGCCTTAAACACTTCCAGGGAGGGGGCAACCACAACTTCCTTGGGCAACCTGTGCCAGTGTCTCACCAGCAGTAACAAATTTCTTCCTCATCTGAATACCCCTCTTCCAGTTTTAAGCCATGGCCCCTTATCTTATCAGTACATACCCTTCTAAAAAGTCCTTCTTGAGCTTTACTGTAGGCCCCTTCAGGTAATGGAAGGACACTATAAGGTCTACCCAGAGCCTTCTCTTCTCCAGGCTGAACAACCCCAACTCTCTCAGCCTGATTTCAGGTTGTTAATGCAAATCATGCTCGGAAACCAAGCATGCAGCTAGTTACAGATTATGGATCTAAACATCTAAAGGTAGCTTTTTGTTGGTGGTGATGTTTTTGTTTGTTTGTGGGGTTTTTTTGTTTTATTTTTTTGTTTCTTTGCTTGGTGCAGTGATATTTCCATGTGATTTGATGGAAGAGTTCTTGCTTTAAGCATGTGTATAAGAAATAAATTAAACCTTGCTACTTCTGAACTGCCTGCTGCAGGTGCTGCCCTCCTGACTGAACTGAGAGGTGGCACAGTTTGAAGCAAGAACTCCACTCACAGTGACAAGTCTTGCTGTGGCTCTGCTAGCTCCAGCCGTCATGACTCAAACCCAGGGCAAGGCCACATACAAACCATAAAAACAAAGTAAAACCAAGCTTGATGTCCTTCACCTAATCTATGAATCAGGGATGGTTTCCAAATAAGGGTAAAAAAAATACCGTTTGTTTGTTTGTTTGTTTGTGTCCCATTTTGAGTCTGACAAGGAGAATTAAAGGTTCTTTTGATAAATACCAGTTGAAATGCACAGGAGCTCCTAAATGCCCAGATTTCCCCCAGGTAGAAGCAGACCCCAAGAGTTACTCTGTGTGCCACAAGACAGAGTCAGCTGGAAGGCAGTAGAAATCAGGTGTCAAGTTCAAAACTCATGTAGCAAAGTTCTTATAGAGAAACTGTCTCATAAATTTCTGCTTCTTCATGTTGCCTTCAGCTTCTGAGGCTCTGATGCTCCTCATCTCAATGACAGGACACCTCCTGGCACATCACACTCTTCCTCTGAATGGCATATTGATTTGCCATGGGAGAGAGAATCAATCACACAGCAGACACTTTGTGGTTTGCTATAAAGACTACTAAAAACTATAGAAATATATGACTGTTGTATAGGTACATACCAAAAAATCAACAACTAACAAATTAAACACAAAGCCTTTGCTTTTATCCCTTTGTATTTCATGCGAACTATTTTCTACTACTTCCTACAGATGCATAATCTTCATTTTTTTACTCCTAAAGCTCACACTGACTGCTCTCCTTTATAATGAATAAACAATGAATGCATTCACAATATATAGAAAAAACATACACATTATCACATACATCTATACAGAGCTAATTTAATTCAGTTCCTGCAATTTTCCTTACCACCAACACTGTATTTTACCTACTTGTGCATTATCATTTTATATGGTACAACTGATACGACTTTAAATTCTCATTTTCTTGTTATATTATAAGCAACCTGTTGAAGGCTAATTGAATACCAGATAAGTAATTTAATCTTGAGCTTCTACTGCCATCTGTAATATTAGAAAAATACTGTAGGTAAATGACAATCATTTACCCAACTGCTTAAGAGTTTATGGACTTTAAAGAAAACATTCAGCAAAACAGCTACCAGTAACTGTGTATTATTTTCCATATCTACTAACAACAGTATCTTTTATTTATTTTCTTGTAAACAATAATTTTAAAAAATAAGTGTTTATGTTTATTGTTTCCTTCATTAAGGTTTGTTTTGGAAATCACACAGCTAAGTTTGAAATCCAATGTATACAATTAACAAAAATCCATGTTCAATATATGCTTCCTTCTGGAGTTAAGGGATTTCAAACACAAGGTAAAGCTGGAAAGGCAACAGATACAGCATCATTAACCCTTCATCTAGATACAAAACCATCTATGAAATCTGGGAGCATTCTTATAATGTAAAGTCTTTGAATACATTTAAGGTAAGTCTTTAAATCTCTAGCTGAAACACCCTTTTAGGATGAGACAGACCTATGAATATCTATTGACAAACACTGATCTGCATCTTCAAGAGCTGCTCTGAAATTTCAGCCTAGGCAATTCTATAGGGCTGCAGCTCTGCTACATCTGCCATTGTCTAGACTGCAATGATAAAGATGTTATTGTTCATTTCTATTTAATGTGTAGATAATACTGTCCCTAGGCACTAACTTTCTACCAAGAAGGTTAGATTATCCACATAATTAATTGCATTATAAATTTTCTTACTTTTAAAACATTTGCTTTTGGTTAGAGAAGATTGTTGCATTGCTTCTGAAATGTATTTACAATTAATTATCTTTCACTCCAGTAGGCAACTAGGAAATGGATATCGGTCACACAAGACTTTCTCAAATTGCTGAGGTTATCTCATTTTTAATTGCAGGTGACATAAATGGTTATGGGCCTGGTTGGTTGATGAAGAAATATTGCAAAATACTGACAGCCTCTGTAATATACCATTTTGCACAGCATTCAGTCCACTTATTTGTTTACAGAAAATATTCCAGTCTGCCTTGGAAAGGCTCTTCGGCCTCCAATATCATCTATGGGAAGTTTCATGGCAGTAAACAAACATCAGCCATCAGTTCGACTCTGCCTTGACAGCCAGTGAGTCAGGGATGTCTTCCTGGGGACTCTGAAGCAGTTGTGCTCCCAGACATCAGACAGCAATGCCAGCATTTCATTTCAAACAGATCACTGTCACATTAGAGCCCCACATTCTTAATTAGAGTTTTCTAACCACCAGGATGTGCTCAGTGCTGTGCTGGTATGATGCTTGTTGTCCATCTTGCCCTGCTCGGTATCACAGCTGAGCAGAGGCACATTTGGTGGTTGCTACTGCTCCATCCATGATGTGCCCACAACACACAGCACCCAGCTCATGTGTCCCATCTCTGTTGTGTGAGAGCACAGAAGGAACCTTCCCAACCAGGCAGCTGGGCAGAGCTGCCTGCAATAAATTCCCAGAGAGGGAAATAGGAAAAGGAAGAAGGAGGAAGGAGAACAAGATGAAGAACAGAAAAAGGGAGAACATCAATTTGAAAATGAAAGGAAGAGATCCAGGATCCATCCAACAATGTAGGAAGGCAGAAAATATAAGAAATAAAAATGCTGAACTCTGGGGAATAAGAAGGCATTATCATAATCAGCTTGGTCCACATCCCATAGATTTTAACTAGAGGGCATCAAATCAGACTGGTAGAGTTTTTGTGGAAACTGTACTGTAGAAACTAAAAGTCTGAAATGTTAACTAAACAATTACCAAAATCCATGGATGGAAAGTCTAAAATTACAAAAATGCTACTTATAGGTCAGAAAGCCCTGGAGTCACAGATTCACAAAAACTGGAAGAGGCAAAAGGCATGAGTCCGTGTGTGCTTCTGCCACACACACCCACTGCTGGCCCTGAAGTTGACACAAAACCCAGCTAGGGCAGCTGTTAACCTCATCTGGGCATTCTTGAGATCTGACCTTTGAACATTAAGTGACATACCCAAAATGTTAATAAATCAGGTTTCTGATTTGGGGAGGGGAGGAAGGAAGCCAGAAACAGACAGAAGAGAATACACTGTCATTCAGGTAAAGCCTGAGACCCAAAGCTTCCCTGTTCTGTACCAACACATTGTAAAAATCTATCTGTGAATGATAAAAACACATATAAATAAATGCTGTTTGCAAATAATGAAGCAAAGGTTTAATCACACAGCTATAATGCTGAAAACTGTACTGCTTCACCTGGACTGCTCTCAATACCATTTTCCATATAATTCAATAATATCTAGCTTTTTATTTTATCAGTTGAAGTTCTGACTGAACCTTTAACCACATCTGAGCCATATACAATGAGTACGATTTACCTGGTTCTTTCCTTGCTTTTCAGGTCTTTGAATTCCTGTAGAGTTTCTGTGCAAATATTTATTTTTTCATCTTAAAATTTTAAATTAAGCAACTTCTGGATTATATAAAGAAAGTCTGTTAGTTCTAACTAATTTGATCTTTCAGTGCAATTATCATTAACATGCAGCATGCTGCTCAAACTCATACCACCTCCAAGGACTCTCCAGAACTCACCTCATCTTACAGCAGGTTTTCAGATACCCAAACCTGCTTTATTTTTCTCAAAAAGTTCCTGTGTCTTTTCTCATGCTAGCACTGGCAAAAGGACAAAACTTTCAGATGCTTGCAGGTAATACTAACTGAAGCTCTTCTAAAAAAAATATTATGGGGCAAAATTCCCACCCAACAGTCTTTGCTTTCTTATTTCTTGTCCTTCATCTGAGGCATTTCCTGAGTTATTTTTTGTCTGTAAATGAATGGAGGCAACTATGACTGGTTGTCCATAATCAGCACTTCAACAATGAGTTTTCATTAGAGTGGACAAAGAGAATAGATAAAATATTGCTACATAGGAATAGAGACCTGGTGGAGAAAAGAAAAAGAAGGATGGGATTAAGCAATGTAGAGTTACAAACAGCATGGTACAGGATGAGTACAGATCATACTTCCAAGTAGACTTGAAAGATTACAGACTAAGAGAAACTGCAAAGAAAACATCATGACCTCAGAAAGTGACAAGAGAACAGAGCAGAAATGGGACTGTGCAATCAACCCATTTTCACAATATATTTTTCTAATAAAAAAGCAAGATTCTGGGCAGAATTATTCTGAAGTAATCTATCCCAAGCAGTTTGTATACTATTAAATGTGCTAGCTGGAATTTAAATTCAAAGCCTACATCTCTTTCACAGTTACTATGGAAGCGCCTACCCTCTGTATATTTCAGATCTACAGTCTTAGACTTGGCCTTCTTTGCATATTAGATTATAATGAAATGCAGCCACTTCCTCCTGAAAATATCTCTGAAGAACGACCTTTCCCCTCTTTTATACAACTATAAATCTAATCAAGTGTCCAAGTCATCTTGCTCCTCAAGGCTAATAGACATGCTTCATATAGGATTAAGTTTTTCCTTTTTCATTGTGGGGTGTTTTGGTGGGGGAGTGGGAAAGGAGCCTGCACCTCCCTTAGGATTTCTTTGCTCCCCTGTGCTGGCTACAGACTTTTTTCCTCTCCTGCTGATGTTCTTCATGGATTAGCTCTATTCCTGAGTTTTCCATTAAAGCTCCAATCTGCCACCCCTCTTGCTCATTTGTTACATTTCTAGCAGGTGGGAAGAGACTCTGTCCCCAGTGCCCAGCATGATGACACCTGAGAGAATGGCAGAGATGTAGCCCCTCACTCGGGCCACATGATAGATGCATGGCCATTATCATTTTATAAAGCTAAACAGTGCCCAACCAAGATGTGTCTGCTGCTGGTTTTCACATTCAGTTATTTTCTCACTTGGCTGAGGATGGTCAAAAGTTTTAGCTATCTACTGGCTGCCAGTAGCCTACGTGAAATCAACTCATGGCTCACTTCTGTCTAACAGATGGATGTATATCAATGAAACTACCACTACAGAACTGAGGTGACTGTTCCTGGAAGATGTACATGACTGAGGCCTTTATGTGTTAAGTTCTCATGCAGAGACCTCTTTCTGCTGCAGATGAGCAGGCCTGAATGACAGATACCATGCTGTACCAATTCCATGGAGTATCAAAGGACTCTAGGACTGCCTGCATTTGCTACAAACACTGGAAGTGCATAAACAAAAAATAATTCCACATACACATAATCTTCTGCATTCATATTACAGATTGAGCCTGTACCTTAGTTATAAATCTTCAAGGTGCCTTTTCTGAGGATAGGACTTTATGACTCCATAAGACAACATGTCACCTGAGGTCTTTACCATCATGGTACAGACTCCAGTGATGTTCATAAATATGATAATTCCAACACTGTCAAAGGCTACCACATTTTTTTTTTAAAAGCAAAAGACCATGTAAAGAAAGCCTATTTATTCTTGTTTAAAATAAAGCAAAAAGTTTCACATTATTTTGAAAAGGTAGATCTAAAACTAAACCAAAAGTTAGTGAAAGGAAACAAAGAAACAATATTTCCAGTTTTCCCTGACATTATTTGTAAGAGAAATATCTAAAGACATAGGACCATATATAAACCTTTATGAAATAGGTAACTCTTTGTAGGAGTACACAGAACAGACATACTAGAGAGTTAGATAACATGTTACTCAAAATAGATCAGAGCTAAATATGCCGGCTCTGCTCACTTTCCAAACTTTTTTTTTTAAATGCTGACCAAGCTCAGCTGAGCAAGACCTGCTTAGTGTAGTAATTTTCACATTCCTACTGAACATATCAGCTCTGACAATATTTTTTTTTATTCTCAACAGCAGACAGTGCCATATAATTCCCTCTAACTCAGCCAAGAAAAAAAAAATTAAACTTGAGAAACTAAAAGTGAGGATACAGCATTGTACGAAATTGCACCAAATTTTACAATGGTCTGATTTTCCTGGTATTTTTCTCTTAACACATCAAGGGTGATAGAAGCTTCTTTTTGCTGTCAAAGTGATCAAAGAGAGGTTGAGGAAGAATCTATAAACAGATGCTGCCCAGTGACAAACCTTAAAGAACAAGACTGTGGGGCCAGATGTTTGAGTGACCTTCGGACTACAGAACATGTTGGCATGGTGTTGATTTAGATAGCTGTTGGCAGGGGCTTTCGATCCAGCAGCTGAAAAAAAACCCCTAAATTATGGAAATATTTTTTCTCATCTTTCCCCTAACTACAAAAACTGAAACTACTGGTCAGTAGGGCTGATGGCTGTCAAAGAAGTTGAATTCACCACACAACCCTGCCAGTAGGTATCACATCAAAAAGGAGTTAGCTGAATGAACAAGAACATCTTCAGGCTGTGCCATTTTGCATCCCCCTCAACTTTCAACAGCTGTTTCTTGAGTGAATACAGATGCAAAATAATTATATGAAATGTTTTACATTTTCAATATACTACATAATGTAAATATGGAATCTTTGAGTACCTCTGGGTGATGTATCATAGATCAACATCAGGAAAGGAATTAAGAAATGGAACAGGAAACAGAAAGATTGATCACTGATGGTGACTTTCCTAAATTATATTCTTTATACACCCTATCGGTAGAATTAAAAAGACATCAAAAAATAGCAGAGATAATTGGTCACATACATATTGTTTATGTCAAGTACCAGAAGACCCTGGAAATTATTATTACATGAAACATTAACTGTGCTGCACTTTTTTGGATCTCAGTCTCAGCAATTTTTTAATAAGATTGGAGAAATTAGTCTTGTATTGTATTAGGAAACGCAAAAAAGCCCCAGAAAGTTCTCAATCCAAAATTCCAGGAGATACTCAAGTCTGAGCCACTGCACACTACTAGGACAAATGGAGAAAGCAGAAAAAGTCTTGCTTTGTAACATTAAATGTGATTGAAGACTGTACAGTTCTTCTTACGCTTTTAGACGTTTTGTCACTTTACCTGGAGAAATATACGCTGCTTATTCTGAATTGCTGCTGATGTCCAGCACTTGTCAAAACCGCTATCTGTCAAGCACTTCACAAAGTGTTGCAAAATGACAGATCAGGATGTCTGAATAGATGGAGCCCCAGGAAAAACAGAACAGATAGAAAATTCATGACTCTAAACTACATCAAAGCGACTTCTGTCAACATCATGTCAAAAGAAGGAAAAAAAAGAACTGTTCATTTTAGAGGGGTTTTTTTTTCATTATATAAACACTTTTTTCACGTATGAGCTAAGTGTAAGGAAAAATTAACTTGGTGTACAGTATGATCATTCGAATGTGCCAAAAATACACTTTAAATAATCCAGGAATAAGGAAAGTTCTAACAGTAGATACTGTCTGGCAGTTAAAACCAATGACATCCAAAAGAAATGCATGAAGAATCTATCAGCTTAAAATAGGACAAACCATCTGGCTCCAAAGAAATCAAAGTACTCTGCTTTGCATGTTTGTTGGTTTCGCAGAATCCTACAACTGGATTAATTTTGTATTTCCTCTCCAATCAGTTTTGATCATCTCTGCTTAGTCTGTCAATTGCACAACCCTAATGCAATCTTATATTCCAGGCAGCAGATTTAGTAATATCAAGGTACTACTTTAATTTAAAAAAAGAACCACCATCATCAGCATCGCTGGACCTTCCATTACAGATAAATTTTTCAAATAGTTCCTCAAAGGAGACAGAAAATAAGTGGGCTATGATACATGATACATGTTATGATACATTAAAATTACACATAATCAAAAATTGAGAAAGAATTGCATACCTCAAATGCTACGACTAGTGCAGATCTAGAAATGCTTTCTGTCTCACACACCTTTTGCTGCGGGCAGCTGCCACCAGTACTAAATTAAAAGAAGTTTATTAATACTGTATAGATGTCTAGAAACAGAGGGTAAAAGCCCATAGGTGGCTTTCAGAGCACTGGGAAATATGAAGCACGCATACACATACCAACTTGGAGAAGAAAGAGTGGCGTTCCATGCATAGTCAAGCAGCAAGCATTAGCAAAATGCAGAATTTACATCCAGTTCTGAACTCCAGATTTTTGGCATTTACTGCCTCTGGTGTCATCTTTGCTTGCGGTACATGGTTCACGGAACCATACAGAATGGGCTGGGCTGTCAGGGACCTTACAGGGACCGTCTGGTTCAACTCCCCCACCCCAGGCAGGGACATCACTCTTTCACCCCCTTTTTCCCAGGGCCTGCAAAGCTGCTGGAGGCTCTGAGAGCAGCGACTGCTGATCCAGAAACCGGCACTTGCTCAGCGGTGCAAACATGCTCTGATTTTCCTCAGAGAAGCTGCCCCTTACCCAGCGGCCAGCAACGTTTTGCCAGCTTCAGAAAACACCTGCAAGATATAAATGAGCACGGGAAAGGAACGGCGCCTTCTGGTTCCGAGATGTGCTTTGGGATGTCCTGTTGAATGTGTACTCACGGCAGGGAATTGCTACCCATTAATAGCAGAGTGTGGTGGAAGACATGCCTGCTTCTTACTGTACACAGAACTCAATATATCTTGCTTCCTACTTACAAAAAGATGTTTATTACCTGTAACTGTACAGAGGTGTGTGCTTCACAGCAGCAGTGATTGGTAATAAGCCTCCTTTTCTCATTTACATTGATAGCAAGCATTAGTGAAGATATATGCATTTCATTTCATGGTTCAGAAAGAACAAAGTATATGTATATGTGATAGCAGTGGGTGGTTAATGAAATGGTCTGACAAACATAAGCTAATACATAATCATACCAGAATGCGGACTGGAACACCTGTTCCTGCTTCACAGGATTACAATTCTTAAAGAAAAGTTACTATTCGCAAGAACTGAAATCAGTACTATTTAGACATCAATAT